>NW_028234431.1:18223437-18230937 GCF_977035675.1 Penaeus japonicus
TATATCTTGAATATGGAATGAATGTACTTTGAGTGTACAGGAATATTGTGGTAATATATTAGAACTTAGAAGTTATTGTCTAAAGCTCTTACACCGAAAAAGTTTCGAACGAGAAATAAAGATTGGTGCATTTGCAATTGACTTTTCAGCATGAGATATTCTGCATGATGGCCTCACTCATAAGCTGACTAGAGCAATCAGCTTTAAAAACATGCTCCGCGTCCTGTCCATCATGCTAGGATTCAGATATGTCTGAGCATCTCTAGAATTGGACAAGCAAAACGAGATATATAGATATGGAGCTGTGCATTAGTTCTAACTCTCTTTAAGATTGATATTAGTGAAATTCCAATCATGATACTCTTTGGATGTGGCTTTGCAGATGATTTATTCTTATTTAGAAATTACCAAAAAAACACAATCCTCAGATATCAACACTTCCCAGGTGATACTGATACCAGTGCCTACTTGCAGTGTCTACCTGTAGTGCCTACTTGTAGTGGCTACCTGTGGTGTCTACCTAGAAGATGACAGACATGAAAGATCTGTCACAAAATATTTCCAGAATGATAATCCCAAAACCTAAGATACCAAAACGTGTGTAAAAACAGCACCAACATTAAAGTCAAGAATGATTCTTATGAAAAATGGTATGAGGTACATGTTGTGGTGAAAGATATATTCCCCTCCTTTCGTCCTCTTTTTTTTTTACTGTCTCTCTCTCTCTCTCTCTCTCTCTCTCTCTCTCTCTCTCTCTCTCTCTCTCTCTCTCTCTCTCTCTCTCTCTTTCTCTCTCTCCCTCCCTTCCTCACCCCTCTTTCTCTCTTTTTGACTCTCCCTCTTTCACTCCCTCTATCTCCCCTCCCTTCCTCCTTACCCCCTACCCCCTCTTTCTCTCTCCACCCCCTCCCCCTCCCTCCCCCACACAGGGACGCGAGCAGACCCCATCTCGCCGCGTCACTGTGAGAGTTGAGGCCATCCAGTTTGGTGGTGGATTTCGCTGTTTCAGCAACATTTTGCAACATATTTCGCGGGCGCTGGAATTGCAAGAGGATGCGTTGGAAAGGGGGAAGGGGAGAGAATAAGAGGGGGAGAGAAAGGGAAGAGTGAAGGGAAATAAAGGGGTGGGAGTATTTTTCCCCTTGCTGTTTGAGGGGAGGAGGATTAGGAGGAATGCTTGGATAAAAGAGGACATTTCTTACGAAGGAGATAAAAATGGAGAAAGATTTTTTTTAGCAAAAGAGGAGAGAAAAGTATAGCAATAAGGGTGATAGTAAGTACACGAAAGATGAAAAAAATGACAAAACGAATACAGACAGAGAAAGCTTGGTTTCTTTGCGAACGAGTTTCTTTGACTTTGAATGCTGTGAGCACCGAGGAATTTCAATCGACAAATATAATACCAAATACTCTGATCTTACCCTTTAATCCACCAATTTCATCTTTCATTTGACTTCACAATTCATTGGATTCCTCTCGTTGATTTCCAATTATAGCTTCATTTATAAAGCAAATTCGTAATAATTTACATTGTCATATGTTTTGGCCATCATAAAAACACTGATTTTACTAATGTAACTAGTGTAGTTATGGTCCGCGTTGGCACCACTGAAGATTGTTATTAGTGTTCATGATATTGCCGTGTAGTTGTTGCTCTTACTAATGGTATCGGAGTTGGTTATGGCGTTGTTTTAGCGAGTGTGGCAATGCTGTTTGCCTCGGTTTGGTAATACTGTCGTTTCCGGAGAGTGTATAGGGTAGGGAAGCGAGGAGGAAGGGAAGAGGGGAGGAGGGAGGGAAGCGAAGGGGAGGAAGAAGGAGGAAGGGAAGCAAGGAGGAGGAAGAGGAGAGAGAAGGAGAAAGGGAAGAAGGGAGGAAGAAGGGAAGAGAGGAGGAGGGAGGGAAGCGAAGTGGAGGAAGGAGGAAGGGATGAGGGGAGGAGGAAGGGAAGAGGGGAGGAAGAAGGAGGAAGGGAAGCAAGGAGGAGGAAGAGGAGAGAGAAAGAGAAAGGGAAGAAGGGAGGAAGAAGGGAAGAGAGGAGGAGAGAGGGAAGCGAAGTGGAGGAAGGAGGAAGGGAAGAGGGGAGGAGGAAGGGAAGCAAGGAGGATGGAGAGGAGAGAGAAGGAGAAAGGGAAGAAGGGAGGAGGGAAGGAGGAGGGGAAATAAGGAGGATGACAGGTAGAGGGGAGGAGAGAGGGAAGAAGGAAGGAGGAAGGAAAGAAAGAAGGAGGGAGGGAAGAAGGGAAGAGGAAGGGAAGCAAGGAAGAGGAAAAGAAGAGAGAAGGAACACAAGAAAAAGGAAGGAGGACAGAAAAAAAGAGGTGGAGAGAGGAGGGAGGAGGGAGAAAAAAAGGTGCATGGAAAACAGATGAAGGAAAGAGAGGGTAGTAGAACGGAAATAAAAAGAATGGGCAAACGGAATCACGGACGAGATGAGAACAAAAAGAAACGAAAGAAAGAAGTGAAGGAATCTCGAACGAGGAAAGAGGGGATTTAGCCAAAAAACGAGGGACGAAAAATCAGATTTAGATCTGAACCAAGAATAGGAAGATAACGGAGAGAGACAAGAGAAGACAAGAAAAGAGAGAGAAGAGGAGAAAATAAAGGCGTGAGAAGATTAGAGAAGCGAAGAAAAGAGGAGAAAAGAGTAGAGAAGAAATAGAAAAACAAGACAAAATGGAGAGAGAAGTGGAGAAAGAGAAGAAATGAGAAGAGAAGAGAAGGGAAGCGAAGAGAAGAGGAGACAAGAGAAGAAAAGAGAAGAGAGGAAGAGTAAAGACAAGACAAGAAAAGGAAGAGAAGAGAAGAGGAGACAAGAAAAGAGAAGAGAAGGGAAGAGGAGACAAGAGAAGAGAAGAGAAGAAAAGAGAAGAGAAGAGAAGAGCAGAGCAGAGAAGAGAAGAGAAGAGAAGAGGAGACAAGAGAAGAGAAGAGAAGAAAAGAGAAGAGAAGAGAAGAGAAGAAAAGAGATGATAAAAGAAGAGAAGAGAAGAGGAGACAAAAGAAGAGAAGAGAAATGAAGAGGAGACATGAGAAGAGAAGAGAAGAAAAGAGGAGACAGGACAAGATAAGATAAGAGATGAGGGGAGAGGAGGCTGTGCAGATGCACAGGAAATGAGAGGAAGGAATCGAACATACATCCGGGATACCCCAGTTGCAGCTCTATACATTTTCATTTGCATATTGATATTTGCAATGCTGCATTACATAACTGAATGACAATCACTGACGCAATTGTTTTTTAATACCTGGCGGCCGGGTTGCGTTCACACGACCAGAGGAGGAGGAAGAACGAAAGATGGATAGATAGGTAGACGGAAAGAGAAAAGTAGAGAGACAGATTTAATGAGAGAGAAGGAAGGGGGGGAGCGAACGAGAGAGAGGAGAGAGAGTTGAGAGAGAGGAGGAGAGAGAGAGAAAAGAGAGAGAGAGAGAAGGAGAGAGAGAAGAGAGAGAGAGAGAGAGAGAGAGAGAGAAGGATGGATGAAGAGAGAGAGATCTGAGGGAGAGAGAAAGAGAGAGAGAGAAATTGAGAGAGAGAGATTGAGCAAGAGAGAGAGAGAGGAGGATGAGAGGAAGAGGAGAGAGAGAAAGATGAGAGAGAGAAAGGAGAGAGAGAAGGAAGACGAGAAGGAGAATAAGAGAGAGAGAAGAGGAGGGAGAGAGAGAGAGATGTATCGGGAGAGAGAAGAGGAGAGATGATGAGAGAGAAGGAGCGAGAGAGAGGGAGAGGGAGAGAGAGAGAGAGAGAGAGAGAAAGAGAGAGAGAGGGGGGGGGAGGGAAGAGGAAGAAAAAGAAAGAGAGTGAAAATGAGAGAGAGAGAGAGAGAGAGAGAAAGAGAGAGAGAGAGAGAAAAGAGAGAGAGAGAGAGAGAGATGGAGAGAGGAAGAGAGAAAGAGGAGATGAGAGAGAGAGAGAGGAGAGAGTGAGAGAGAGAGAGAGAGAGAGACAGAGGAGAGAGAGAGAGAGAGAGAGAGAGAGAGAGAGATGCTTGAGAGAGAGAGAGAAAGAGAGAGAGAGAAAGAGAGGGGGAAGATAAATAGATAGAAAGATAGGATAGAGATAGAGAGGAGAGAGAGAAGAGAGTGTTAAGAGAGAGAGAGAGAGAGAGAGAAGAGGGAGAAGAGAAGAAAGACGAGACGAGAGAGAGAGAGAGAGAGAGAGAGAGAGAGAGAGAGAGAGAGAGAGAGAGAGAGAGAGAGAGAGAGAGAGAGAGAGAGAGAGAGAGAACGAGAGAGAGAGTGAGAGAGCGAGAGAGAGAACAGAAAGAAGAGGGAGAAAAGTGTTTAGAAAAGGATCCAGGCTCTTTCTGAAAATCTTTCAATACCAACCTTTGACCTAACCAAAACTATCGCTAGTGTTATTTCCATCAACATTGTCATTGTTATCCTCTCCAGCCTCATTATTATTAACGTTATTTGTATCATCGTCACTATCATTATCATCACCACTACCATCGTTATTAGCATTATTATTCCCCTCTCTTCTCTTCCACTCCTGCCTCCCCCCTCCTCCCCGTTTGCTCCTGCCTCCCCCCTCCCTACCCCCTTGCCCCTCTGGACGGAGCCATCTCGCGGCTTCTCGCGCAGTTTCCTCCGCCGGGAACATGTGTCTCGCGGACACATAAATCCCCGTCAGTTTCCCTCCGATGATCTTGGGAGGAAGGGCTTATGGCCGGCTTTATTAATCTGTTTATTTTGGGTCTTCCGATTACTGGTGGACGTACGGAGATTGATGTGTGCAAAATGTAAGCATGGTTTTTCTTTTGGTGGTATTTAGAGGGTGGTGGAAAAAATATGTAGTCCGTATTTTGTGCGATTCTCTTTGAGTACCTATTTCCAGGCTGGAAGCGAACACTGGACGACAGCTGTTCAAAATGCAAATATTATTAAGTTGCCTTTCACGCTAGGAGAAACGGTCTTTGAAAAGGGTCCGGGATATGTTTCAGTAATATTCTCTCTCGCTATTTCTCTCTCTCTCTTGCTCTCACTCTCTCTCTCTCGATTTATCTATCTCTCTTGTGGTCTTAGTCTCTCTCTCTCGCTCTCTCTTTTTCTTCTCTCTCTCTCTCTTCCGGGCTCATCCCTCCCCCCCTCCCTCTTCTCGCTCTCTACCTTCGTCTCTCTCACTCCACTCTCTCTCCTCTCCATCTTGTCTCCTTCCTCTATCTCCTCCTATCGCTCTCTATCCTCTCCTCGCATCCTTCTCTCTCTCTCTCTCTCTCTCTCTCTCTCTCTCTCTCTCTCTCTCTCTCTCTCTCTCTCTCTCTCTCTCTCTCTCGCTTTCACCAAATATATAATTTTTTCTCTCAATTTCTCTGTTTATTTGTCTGTCTGTCTATCTCTGTATCTCTCTCTTTCGCTCGCTCAGCTTCTCTGTCTCTTTTCATATTTTCTCTCTCTTTCTTTCTCTCCCTCTCCATCCCTCCCTGACCCCACCTTCTCTTTCTGTATTCTGGTCTCCTTGTCCCACTCTCTCTCTCTCTCTCTCTCTCTCTCCCTATCTCTCTCTCTTTCATTCCACATATATTTTTTCTCTCTATCTTTGTGTGTCCATCTCTATATGTCTCTCTCTCTCCCCTTCTCTCCAATTCGCCCCCTCTCTCCCTTCCTCTCCCTCCCTTCCTCTCCCTCCCTTCTCTCCCTCCTCGCTCATATCCTCCCCCGCTCTCCTCCTCCCTCTCCTCTTCTCTCTCCTCTTCTCCTCTCTCACTCTTCCCTCATCCTTCTCTCCTCCTCGTCTCTCTCTCTCTCCCCCTCTCTCTCTCTCTCTCTCTCTCTCTCTCTCTCTCTCTCTCTCTCTCTCTCTCTCTCACCCAATATATATATTTTTCTTTCTATCTCTGTGTGTCTATCTCTGTATATGTCTCTCTCTCACCCCTTCTCTCTCCCTCATCCCCTCCTCTCTCTCTTCCTCCCTCGCTCAGCCTCTCTCTCTCTCTCTCTCTCTCTCTCTCTCTCTCTCCCTCCCTCCCCCTGCCCTCCCTCCCCCCCTACCTCCTTCCCCTCCCTCCCCTCCCCCGCCCCCCTCCTCCCCCCCGTCATCGCTCTCTCCTCTCTCTCCAGTCTCCTCGCTCTCTCTCTCTCTCTCTCTCTCTCTCTTTCTCTCTCTCTCAACCACACAAAAATGGCAAAAAAAGAGACGCAACCCCCTCCCATCCGGACACAAAGTCCTCAAAGCACACACACACACACACACACACACACACATACACACACACACACACACACACACACACACACACACAAGCGCTCTTATTGTCCTTTTCTGTGTGTGGCGTTTACACTCGCTTGAGTTCCCATCCAGCCCGGGTTCGGAGGTCTCCAAGGCGACTGTGCTATAAATCTGTCATCTCTTGGACGCCCTCACAGCTGACGTTTGTTTCTTCCTTTGCTTCTTCCACGCCGGAGACACATTCAGCTGTCATGGGTTTTGTTTGTGATGGGATGCAGAGCCACGGTCGGGGAGGGAGGATTCGCTGTGGTGTTTTTTTTTTTTTTTTGTCTGTTTGTTGGGTTGTTTGTGTCTTTTTCTTTGACTCTGTCACTTTCTCTGTCTCTGTATGTTTGTCTCTCGCTCTCTCATTTATCTATCAGCTGTCTATCTATAAACGTATATGTCTATATGTTTATTACATGTCCTAATAGCAACGGCAATAGGACACAGTTCTTATCAACTACAACATTAGCAAAATAGTTTTAATAGGTTAACTATCTTTTTATTACCGTTATCACTGGGAATACCAAGAGAATTATTCCTTATCAATAGTTCTTATCATCATTATCTTACCCACTGTCATCATCATACATCGTCAACATGCAAGTGCCTCAGCATGCGCTTGTTTGAGTCTTTGACCGTGAGTGTGCGTGTACGGGTGTCACTTTCGCTTGTGGATTGCGTGAGTAAATGTGTGTGTGCGGTTTTCTATGTCTATCTATCACAGAAATGGTTTGGGGGTGCGAGGGGGGGATGCGGGGGGGAGGGGGTTGCTGGCAAGGGCGTTTGAGGTGGAGGATGCCAAGAACACAGGCAAGGAGGGGAGGGTAGGGTGGGGTGGGTGGAGGGTAAGGAGGTGGGGTGAGTGGCACTAGAGGGGAGTAAGGGGAAGGGAGAGGGGGCGAAGGAAGGGAGTAAGGGAAAGGGGAATTAGGGAAGGGGAGGGGGGGGAGGACGAAGCGGACAAAACCTCATGTTCTGGATCATAACCTCAGCCATCTTCCGAGACTTGGCATATTGTCTTGGAAGCATGAGTCAGCCCCCCTTCCCCCTCCCCTTCTTCCGCGGAGAGGGAGAGGAGGAAGGCGGAGGAGAGAAGGAGGACGAGGAGGAGTAGGATGGAAGAGAGAAGGCGGATGAGGAGGAGTAAGGTGGAAGAAAGGAGGTGGACGAGAAGTAGGATAGAGGTGAGAAGGAGGGTGAGGACAGGGAGCAGGATGAGGGTGTGGAGGGGACAAGAAGGAGCAAATTGGATAGAGAAAATGTGATAATAGGAAGGAAAT
>NW_028234431.1:18248437-18250937 GCF_977035675.1 Penaeus japonicus
ACGGTGGTTTTAAAGGTCATATTTCTCTTGAATACTATTGGCCAAATAATCCTTCAGCGCGATTTAATTTAAGGCTTGAAACTCGCCTGATGTTGAGATCAGCCTAGGAAGGAGGAAGAGGGAAAGGGACAGGGGAAGGGGAAAACAGTGGGGGATGTTTGTGGAGAAAGGAAACAAAAAGCATATGATGAAAGTAACAGAAGATAGAGACGGTGAAAGACGAAGAAGAGTGAGATAATACACTTTTGAGGAATATGGGAGAAATAATATAGGAGAATGAATGGGGGAAGAGAGGAGAAAGGGCAAAGAGCGAGGGGTTAATAGAGAAAGGGATACATCCATTCCCTCCCTGTATATTATGCATGCCTACTAATTGATGCGCGGGTCGGGAGTGACTATCCTCCTTATAGGGGACAGTTAAGGGCGAATATATCCCTTAATCTCTACTGGATTTGCGACCTTAGAAACCCGTGCCGTAAACCCTTGTGCTCACCCCTCGGAAGCTCCATCGTTCCATTAAGGTTTATGCCAAGGCGATATGGTAGGTTGGTCCTCGTGGGACGCTGGCAAGCTTGTTTAGTGGGCCGAGGGAAGTCCCTTTGCCGAGACAATGGCACTTCGGTTATGGGACACTGGAAGCCTTTAGATCTGGATGAAGTTGGTGGTTTGTTTATGGCGAAACGGGCATTTTTTACAACTTGGTCATAGAGACTGGAAATCTATTCATGGAGACCACAACGGGTAATCAGACAAGAGTTTGTTTTTATTAAAATAATTCCAGTTAAGTTGTAAATAGTTTCCTGGGACATTTTAGTGTAATAGGTTAGCCGCCAGTAAACACGGGGACGCATTTGAACCAAAATCAAGCACCGACGATATCAAATCCAATCCTTCGCAACAACGAGCAGTACCGAACATGCCCCCGCTAAATAATGGGAATTGAATAAAAGCTTTCCTTGCACGTGGCCGCCGTCCGTCAGAGGCCCACACACCTCGGCTGCCCACCCTCTCGCCCTTCGCCCACCCGCCCGCCCACCCTGAAGCGCTCCCTCTCGCTTGCCTTCCCTCTGATCCAATATAGATCTCGCTCCGGAGGACGAAACGTTGACGGAAAGAAACGTTTCCAAGAAAGCGAGGCTTTGGAGACATCCGAGCCTTGGGTCCACCTGGTCGACCATGAGAAACCCTTGATACATCTGTCTGTGCGCTCGACCGGAAATTCGACGCGACCCCCGTTTTTTATGCAGTCCTTCGACTCTCCGGACCCGTAAATACCGGGGAGTTTCATTTACCACCGGCGTGACTTCCATGGCTAAAATCTGTTAAATTTGATATACAGTCATTGTCTTCACATCAAAGCACTAGATTATGTAAGAATTGTCTATGAAGTTCAAGCCATATGCAACTATCTAAGCGTCGTCTCATCTAATTGTCCGATTAAATTTGGAAGAAGCTGAACTGTTCCGGATTAATTGGGTGTACTTGGGATTACCTCGGAGTTTCAAGATGACGTAATAAATCCAAGGCAAGATTCGCTGCTTCGTTGATTCAAAATCTAATTCGGATTCGCCAGCAATCCCCACTTCGATCCAGATCACCCGTTGCCATAAATCCTGAGCTCGGAATGGTAATCCCTGTGGATTTCCTGCAGAGATTTATCTCCGGATTCGCCTGCCGTCAACGATCAATAAAACATTAACCTAAAAGCTTCATATGATATTCACTCTCTGCTAATTTTTGTAGAGTGGAGATCTTTTTATGCTGAAAATGGGCATTCAAATTTTGATGATGTATTTTGTCATTAACGATCCCCTTTTATACGTGTTTTACATCCATTTACATATGCATTAGGTGTATGATCAGTGCCAGACGTGGAGAGTTTTCATTTTACATGTTTCATTTAGGCTTGGATAGGAGAGCTTCCCTTCGCTGTTACCTCATATGTTGAAATGTTTATAGTATAGAAATATGTTCAGTTTTATGGAAGAGGCACACAGGATATATAAACATATAACAGGAGAATCAAAGGGTAGATATACCGGCACAGATATATGTCAGCAATCTAGATAGCTAGAAAGGCTTGCAGTATTCATATCAAAATTGTCTACACCAACAGATGAACACTATAATGATGAATGCATGAGGCATAATCATATATCAAATAACTTTGTAAAATATGAATGCCTGACAAATACTGAACCATTCTCGATTCACAAACGAAAAAAAAAAATCATGAACAGAAACACGAATATGCAATAAATAAATAATACGTCAGTATGCACAATACAAAGTCTGCATCTTTATGGTACGTGGTCCAAGTATGAATAATCTTAAAGCGATCGTGCAAGAAACAGAGCAATTTATATCAGTACTAGACAAATGCAAGAAAATGGTAAAAGCAAATAGAAATAAAGATAGAATGTCAAATACATAAATGCAAAATATGTAACTGAATGAAGTAGCAATTGTGCAAATACGTTAGTGGACCTCAAGAAAGGCA
>NW_028234431.1:18261115-18271115 GCF_977035675.1 Penaeus japonicus
GATGTCGAAATGCTATGTCCTTTTGCTGCTGAAAGGCCAAGAATCCCCGCGCTCTTAGGATTGATTACCAAAAAGATATGTCCTCGTATTGCGATTTTGCTCTTGTGCTACACGGGGTAGTTTATTTTTTCTCTCCGTGCCTTCTCTCTCTCTCTCTCTCTCTCTCTCTCTCTCTCTCTCTCTCTCTCTCTCTCTCTCTCTCTCTCTCTTTCTTTCTCTCTCTCTCTCTCTCTCTCTCTCTCTCTCTCTCTTTCTTTCTCCTCTCTCTCTCTCTCTTTCTTTCTCCTTTCTCTCTCTCTCTCTCTCTCTCTCTCTCTCTCTCTCTCTCTCTCTCTTTCTTCTCTCTCTCTCTCTTTCTTTCTCCTCTCTCTCTCTCTCTCTCTCTCTCTCTCTCTCTCTCTCTCTCTCTCTCTTCTCTCTCTCTCTTGCTCTCTCTCTCTCTCTCTCTCTCTCTCTCTCTCTCTCTCTCTCTCTCTCTCTCTCTCTCTCTCTCTCTCTCTCTCTCTCTCTTTCTTCTCTCTCTCTCTTTTTCTCTCTCTCTCTCTCTCTCTCTCTCTCTCTCTCTCTCTCTCTCTCTCTCTCTCTCTCTCTCTCTCTCTCTCTCTCTCTCTCTTCTCTCTCTCTCTCTCTCTCTCTCTCTCTCTCTCTCTCTCTCTCTCTCTCTCTCTCTCTCTCTCTCTCTCTCTCTCTTTCTCTCTCTCGCTCTCTCTCGTTCTCTCTCTTTCTTTCTCTCTCCCTCCCTCCCTCCCTCCCCCCTCCCTTTCTCTTACTGATAATTATGATGATGGTATTACATATCAGACAATGATAATAATGATGGAAATGATAATACTGGTAATAACAATAATGATAATGATAACAGTGACAACGAAAACAATTTAAGAAACGATATTACTACTGATAATGATAATAATGATGATAATATGTTAATGATAATGATGATAATATGTTAATGATAATGATGATAATAATGAAATGTGATATGTTAACGATAATGATGATAATAATGATGATAATATGTTAATGATAATGATGATAATGGTACAGCAACAATGGTTATGATGATAAGGATCATAATGATGATAATAATGATGATGTTAACAATTACAACGTAAATGCAATAGTAATAAAATCGATGATGACGGTAGCGATAAGGTTTGATAATGTAAGTAATGATAGCAATCATGAAAATGATGTCATCAATAACAAGAGGAGAAATGATGATTGAACAATAGTGATAATGCAACACAAAACAATACCATTACTATTAGTACAGAAATACCAATAACACGTCTACAACTACAACTACTACTACTATGAAGGACAGTACTAGTGACAAAATGGCAGTGATAACAGCAACAACAACGACAATAACAACAAACACACAAATTATGATAGCGAAAGTTGCAATAACGCTAATGATGACGACACTATTGCAGACAGCAGGAAGAAATATTGAAGACGCAACAGGCACTGTAAGGCGTTGCATCAGAGGGAAAGGGTCGCGGCAATGCGTTACTCTGTCACATTGATTAAATGCCGCCTTTAATATGCATGCAAATCACTCGCGCAAAATTAAGGTTATTCAACCTTCACCTTAATGATTCCTCTTGGATAAAAAAGGTGTGTTAGTGAGGGTTCTTTGGAGGGCATGTGGGGGGGGGGGGGGGGATTTCGTGTATGTTGGGGTGGGAAAGGAGGGAGGGACGGACGGAAGGAGGTAAGGAGGGACAGAGGCAGGACAGGAGGGTAGGAAGGAGGGAAAGAGAGAAAGAGGGAAGGGAGGGAAGGAGGGAAGGAAGTATGGAGGGAGGGAGGGAAAGAGGTAAGGAGGGACAGAGGCAGGACAGGAGGGAAGGAAGGAGGGAAAGAGAGAAATAGATGTAGGTAGGGAAGGAAGGAGGGAAAGAAGTATGGAGAGAAGGAAGGAGGGATGGAAGTAGGGAAGGTGGGACGACGACTGAGGAGGGAAGGAGGAAGGGAGGAATGAAAGGATATATCATTCAGGGTTGGAGCGTGTGGGAGGGGAAGAGGAGGAGAGGGTGGTGGGGCAGATGGGTCACAGAGTGTGCTGGGGGGGTGGGGGTGAAAAGGGCGGGGGAGGGTGTAAAGGGTGAGGCAAGGATGGGCTGAGCTAGGGTGTGGCGTGATGGCCGTGTGTTGTGCGAATAGGTTAAGGGTGAGATGCATAGTGGGCTGAAGTGTTGGGAGAAGATTTATGAATTATTTCACGGAGTGTGATAGGGTCTGGAACGCGAGTAATTTATTGCTTCGCTGTTTATTTCTAGAATGCAGACTCCAATAAAAATCAAAACACGAGGAAATATTGCTAACAGATAGGAGAACGGGGGAAAAAGAGATTATATTCTCGGTGTTTATGTACACACACACACACACACACGCACACACACACACACACACACACCACACACACACACCACACACACACCACACACAAACACACACGTGTGTGTGTTTGTGTGTGTGTGTGCGTGTGTGTTTATACATATGTATAAATGTACCCACACATATGTGTACGCACGTATATGCATATGCTCGTTATCCTGCTATCGAGGAAAATAAAGAGCAAGATGTTCGCCGTATCTTGCTGTTGTCGTTTACTCCCAAAGCTCCCGAGTTTATTATGTTTTCTTCATCATATCAGTCTGCCATTTCTCATCGTCATTTTTATCTCGCTGCGTCTCTCTCTCCTGTCATCACATTTCGCGGCGTTCCCTATTACATTTTCTTCCCTTCGCTTTTCCTTCTGACATGCTTTTCTCCCTATTTTTCTCTTTTCTATTCGTTTCTCCTTGGTTCTTTTATTTCTCTCTTCTTCTCTCCGCTTGATTTTCTCTTTTCCTTCCCCTTTTCTTTTTATATCCCCCTCCTTCGACTCTTCTCTTTTCGTCTGTTTGGATTGTGTGGGTATAATAGCGTGGTGGGTGTACCGTGTTTTCGTCTGTTTTGGGGTTTGTCTGTTGTTTGGTGGAGGTGTGGGGGGTTGGGGGGGGGGTTTTTAGCAGATTGTTTTGGGACGTGTTTTGTGGGGGGGGGTTGTGCTGTTGTTTGTGACGTATGGTGGTTGCGTGTTGTTGTTAAGGCGGTGGAGCCGTTTTGTGGGGGACGATATGTGGTGGGGAATTTTGTTTGTTTGTGACCCGGGGTTTTCCGTCCTTCTATATTCATTGTCTTTTCCTACCTTTTTCTCTTTCTCCTTCTCGGCTATTCTTTCTTTTTTTTTACTTCTCCTTTCACTCTGCCTTTTTCCTACCTCTTTTCTCTTTGTTCCCGCCACTCTTTCTTTCTTTCATTCATTTCATTAATTTACTAAAACCTGCTATGGTTTTGATGTGTAAATTTGTTTTGTCGGTTTTTTTTTATTTTGTGTATTTTTGGTTTGTTGTAGTTATTATGTTCTTGTGTGTAGTTTGGCTTTTGTTGGCTTTTTGTTTTGGGTTTAGTAATGATTAATTGTTTGGTTATTTGTTGTTTATCTGTTTTTTGTACCTTGTATGTTTCTCTCTTTTTTTCTTTATTGGTTTGTTTATTTTGGGTTGGGTTTTTATTAGATTTTTGGCTCGGTTTTTTTTTTTTGGTCTACTTGTTCTGTGTCCGTTGATTTTGGGTTGTTGTTTTGTGTTTATTTGAATGTCCGTTGGTTTGTGGGTTTTTGTTTTTTTTTTGTTGAGTATTTTTATCTTGGGGTATGCAAGGTTGTGTGTCAAGGGCTGTTTGGTGATTTGGTTATTTTTTTTTTGATATTATGTGGTCCTAGATTTGTTGTTTAAGGGGGGGTTTATGTCTTGGTTGGTTGTTTGGTACTTGCGTGTTTGCGGTGATGAGGTGGGTGGGGTGGGGGAGGTGGGTGGGAGTTAGGGTTTTGTTGGTGTGGGGTACCTGGCGGTGTTGTGTACATTCGGTTGTTGGGGGGCGTTCTTAGTGGGGTGGTGGGAGTTTGTTTTAACCTGTTGTGGTGCTTGTGTCCGTGTCTCGGGTTGGTGCGGGTCTAGTTTATGGAGGTTTTGTTTTGTGGCAGGGGTTGATTGTTAGGGTGTTGGTGAGGGGCTTTATTATATTTGTTTGTGTATGGTTGTTTTAATCTTGTTTAGTTTTAGTTGAATTTTGTTGTGGCCCTTGTGTAGGTGGGGTGGGGCGAGGGTGTTGGGGAGGGGGGGTTGGGGATTGGTGATGGGGGGGTGTTGGTGGGGGGGGTGGGTGGGTGGGTGGGTGTGGGGGTGGTTGGGGGCGAAGTGAGGTCCTTGGGGACGTGGGAGGGGGGGTAAACGTGGGTGGGGTTTTTTGGGAATCGGGTGGGGGGGGGGGGGTGGTTGGGGTGGGGTTGGGGGTGTTGGGGGTGTTGGTTATTGGGGGGTGTTTGCTGGTGGTTCCGGCCTGTGAGAGAGGCTGTGGAGGGGAAGCGGTTGTAGGGATCCTGTCGGCCAGTTGCAGGGCGCCTTTCCTCCTCTTCCTTCTCTTCCCTGGGTTCCGACATGATGGTATCAGCTGGGGCCCGCAACGCTTGTGGCTTTTCGAGGAAGGCAGGCGTAAGTGCAGAATCGGGCTGCTAGGACCATTCTCTTTACCACTCCTTTCTTTCTTCTCTTTCTCTCCTCCTATTCCCTCCTCTCCTCCTTCTCCTCCTCTTTCTCTCGCCCTTCACTCTCTCTTGCTTCCTTCAGCCCTTCGCTTTTCTCCCCACTAGCCCCTTGCTCTTTCTCCCCCTAGCCCCTGGCTCTCTCTCCCCCTACCTCCTTGCTCTTTCTCCCCCTAGCCCCTTGCTCTTTCTCCCCCTAGCCCCTTGCTCTTTCTCCCCCTAGCCCCAGGACTTATCTCTCCCCCTAGGCACCTTGATCTTTCTCCCCCTAGGCCCCTTGCTCCTTTCTCACCCCTAGACCCTTGCTTCTTTCTCCCCTAGCCCTAAGCTCTTTCTCCCCCTAGCCCCTTGCTTTTTCTCCCCCTAGCCCCTTGCTTTTTCTCCCCCCAGCCCCTTGCTCTTTCTCCCCCTAGCCCCTTGCTCTTTCTCCCCCCTACCCCCTTCTCTTTCTCCCCCCTAGCCCTTTGCTCTTTCCTCCCCCTAGCCCCTTGCTCTTTCTCCCCCTAGCCCCTTGCTCTCTCTCCCCCTAGCCCCTTGCTCTTTCTCCCCCTAGCCCCTTGCTCTTTCTCCCCCTAGCCCCTTGCTCTTTCTCCCCCTAGCCCCTTGCTCTTTCTCCCCCTAGCCCCTTGCTCTTTCTCCCCCTAGCCCCTTGCTCTTTCTCCCCCTAGCCCCTTGCTCTTTCTCCCCCCTAGCCCCTTGCTCTTTCTCCCCCCTAGCCCCTTGCTCTTTCTCCCCCCTAGCCCCTTGCTCTTTCTCCCCCCTAGCCCTTTGCTCTCCCCCCTAGCCCCTTGCTCTTTCTCCCCCCTAGCCCCTTGCTCTTTCTCCCCCCTAGCCCCTTGCTCTTTCTCTCCCCTAGCCCCTTGCTTTTTCTCCCCCTAGCCCCTTGCTCTTTCTCCCCCTAGCCCCTTGCTCTTTCTCCCCCCTAGCCCCTTGCTCTTTCTCCCCCTAGCCCCTTGCTCTTTCTCCCCCCTAGCCCCTTGCTTTTTTTCCCCCTAGCCCCTTGCTCTTTCTCCCCCTAGCCCCTTGCTCTTTCTCCCCCTAGCCCCTTGCTCTTTCTCCCCCTAGCCCCTTGCTCTTTCTCCCCCTAGCCCCTTGCTCTTTCTCCCCCTAGCCCCTTGCTCTTTCTCCCCCTAGCCCCTTGCTTTTTCTCCTCCTAGTCCCTTGCTTTTTCTCCCCCTAGCCCCTTGCTCTTTCTCCCCTAGCCCCTTGCTCTTTCTCACACTAGCCCCTTGACGTTGTTGTCTCATACCTAGGCCGTGCTTTGTGCTCCCCTGCCCCCGTGCTAGTGTTTTTTGCTCCCCTAGCCCCCTCCTACCCTTTGCTCGTTTTGTTTACTCCCCCTGCCCAAATTTGCTCGTATTTTGTCTCCCACCTATGCCCATTTGCTCTTTTTGTTTCTCCCGTAGCCCTTTCTACTTCCTCCCCTAGCCCGTTGTTTGGTTGCTCTTTTATCCCCTAGCCCTTGCCCTCTTTTCTCCCCCTAAAGAAGATGAGCCCCTTTTTGCCTCCTTGCCCCTCTTTCTCCCCCCTATAGACCCTTGCCTTTCGCAACTTGAGCCCCCTTGGCTCGGCTCCCCCCTAGCCCCTCCCTGTGCTCTTTCTCCCCCCTAGCCCTTGCTCTTTCCCCCCCCTAGCCCCTTGCTCTTTCTCCCCCTAGCCCCTTGCTCTTTCTCCCCCTAGCCCCTTGCTCTTTCTCCCCCTAGCCCCTTGCTCTTTCTCCCCCTAGCCCTTGATCTTTATCCTCTAGCCCCGCATGCTCTTTCTCCATAGCCTTGCATTTCCTCCCCTAGACCTTGCTCTTTCCTCCCCCCTTGTCTTTCTCCCCCCTAGGCCCCTTGCTCTTTCTCCTACTTTTAGGGGGGGGTGGCCCCATGCTTCTATCTCCCCTAGCCCCCTTGCTCTTTTCCCCTAGCCCTTGCTCTTTCTCCCCTAGCCCCTTGCTCTTTCTCCCCCTAGCCCTTGCTTTCCTCCCCTTGACCCCTGCTCTCCTCCCGCTGATCTTTCTCCCCCTAGCCCCTTGCTCTTTCTCCCCCTAGCCCTTGCTCTTTCTCCCCCCATAGGCCCCTTGCTCTTTCTCCCCTAGGCCCTAGCTCTTTTCCCCCCTAGCCCCTTGCTCTTTCTCCCCCTAGCCCCTTGCTCTTTCTCCCCCCTAGCCCCTTGCTCTTTCCCCCCCTAGCCCCTTGCTCTTTCTCCCCCTAGCCCCTTGCTCTTTCTCCCCCTAGCCCCTTGCTCTTTCTCCCCCTAGCCCCTTGCTCTTTCTCCCCCCTAGCCCCTTGCTCTTTCTCACCCTTGCTCTTTTTCTTCCCCCTGCCCTTGCTCTTACTCCTAGCCCTTGCTCTTTCTCCCCCTAGCCCTTGCTCTTTCTCCCCTAGCCCCTTGCTTTCTCCCCCTAGCCCCTTGCTCTTCTCCCCCTTGCCCCTTGCTCTTTCTCTCCCCCTTGCTCTTTCTCCCCCTAGCCCCTTGCTTTTTCTCTCATAAGTCCCTTGTTTTTCCTCCCTTGCCATTGCTTCTTTATACCCCCTAGCCCTTGCTCTTTCTCCCCCTAGCCCCTTGCTCTTTCTCCCCCTAGCCCCTTGCTCTTTCTCCCCCCTAGCCCCTTGCTCTCTCCCCCTAGCCCCTTGCTCTTTCCCTCCCTAGCCCCTTGCTCTTTCTCCCCCTAGCCCCTTGCTCTTTCTCCCCCTAGCCCCTTGCTCTTTCTCCCCCCTAGTCCCTTGTTCTTCCTCCCCCCTCCTCCTCTCTTTCTCCCCCCTAGCCCCTTTCTCTTTCTCCCCCCTCCTCCTCTCTTTCTCCCCCTCCTCCTCTCTTTCTCTCCCCTAGCCCCTTGCTCTTTCTCCCCCTAGCCCCTTGCTCTTTCTCCCCCTAGCCCCTTGCTCTTTCTCCCCCCTAGCCCCTTGCTCTTTCTCCCCCTAGCCCCTTGCTCTTTCCCTCCCTAGCCCCTTGCTCTTTCTCCCCCTAGCCCCTTGCTCTTTCTCCCCCCTAGCCCCTTGCTCTTTCTCCCCCCTAGCCCCTTGCTCTTTCTCCCCCTAGCCCCTTGCTCTTTCTCCCCCAGCCCCTTGCTCTTTCTCCCCCTAGCCCCTTGCTCTCTCTCCCCCCTAGCCCCTTGTTCTTCCTCCCCCTAGCCCCTTGCTCTTCCCCCCCCTAGCCCCTTGCTCTTTCTCCCCCTAGCCCCTTGCTTTTTCTCCTCCTAGTCCCTTGCTTTTTCTCCCCCTAGCCCCTTGCTCTTTCTCCCCCCTAGCCCCTTGCTCTTTCTCCCCCTAGCCCCTTGCTCTTTCTCCCCCTAGCCCCTTGCTCTTTCTCCCCCCTAGCCCCTTGCTCTTTCTCCCCCTAGCCCCTTGCTCTTTCTCCCCTAGCCCCTTGCTCTTTCTCCCCTAGCCCTTGCTCTTCCCCCTAGCCCTTGCTCTTCTCCCTAGCCCTTGCTCTTTCTCCCCCAGCCCCTTGCTCTTTCTCCCCCTAGCCCCTTGCTCTCTCTCCCCCCTAGCCCCTTGTTCTTCCTCCCCCCTCCTCCTCTCTTTCTCCCCCCTAGCCCCTTTCTCTTTCTCCCCCCTCCTTCTCTTTCTCCCCTCCTCCTCTCTTTCGAGCCCCTAGCCCCTTGCTCTTTCTCCCCCTTAGCCCCTTGTTCTTTCTCCCCCCTAGCCCCTTTCTCTTTCTCCCCCCTAGCCCCTTTCTCTTTCTCCCCCCTCCTCCTCTCTTTCTCCCCCTCCTCCTCTCTTTCTCTCACCTAGCCCCTTGCTCTCTGGGGGGGGTGATTGGGGGGGTGTTGTTTTAGGGGGGGATTTGGGGAGGGGGGTGGTGGGGGCGGGGTGGTGGGGGGGGTGGGAGGAGGAGAGGGTGGGGTGCTCCCCCCTAGCCCATGCTTCTTACTCCCCTCGCCCCTAGCTCTTTCTCCCCCCTAGCCCCTTTCTCTTTCTCCCCCTAGCCTTGCTCTTTCCCTCCTAGCTCTTGACTCTTATCCCCCATGCCCATGCTCTTTTTCCCTTAGCCCCTTGCTCTTTCTCCCCCTCGCCCCTTGCTGCGCGTAACTTTCTCCCCCTTAGCCCCTTGTTCTTTCTCCCCCTAGCGGGGATCGGCGGGGCGCGCCTTTCTCCATCCCCCCCCTCGCCCCTTTCTCTTTCTCCCCCCTCCTCCTCTCTTTCTCCCCCTCCTCCTCTCTTTCTCTCCCCTAGCCCCTTGCTCTTTCTCCCCCTTAGCCCCTTGTTCTTTCTCCCCCCTAGCCCCTTTCTCTTTCTCCCCCCTAGCCCCTTTCTCTTTCTCCCCCCTCCTCCTCTCTTTCTCCCCCTCCTCCTCTCTTTCTCTCACCTAGCCCCTTGCTCTTTCTCCCCCTAGCCCCTTGCTCTTTCTCCCCCTAGCCTCTTGCTCTTTCTCCCCCTAGCCCCTTGCTCTTTCTCCCCCCTAGCCCCTTGTTCTTTCTCCCCCCTAGCCCCTTTCTCTTTCTCCCCCCTAGCCCCTTTCTCTTTCTCCCCCCTCCTCCTCTCTTTCTCCCCCTCCTCCTCTCTTTCTCTCCCCTAGCACCTTGCTCTTTCTCCCCCTAGCCCCTTGCTCTTTCTCCCCCTAGCCCCTTGCTCTTTCTCCCCCTAGCCCCTTGCTCTTTCTCCCCCTAGCCCCTTGCTCTTTCTCCCCCTTGCTCTTTCTCCCCCTAGCCCCTTGCTCTTTCTCCCCTAGTTGCTCTTTCTCCCCCCTAGCCCCTGCCCCTAGCCCCTTGCTCTTTCTCCCCCTAGCCCCTTGCTCTTTCTCCCCCTAGCCCCTTGCTCTTTCTCCCCCTAGCCCCTTGCTCTTTCTCCCCCTAGCCCCTTGCTCTTTCTCCCCCTAGCCCCTTGCTCTTTCTCCCCCCTAGCCCCTTGCTCTTTCTCCCCCTAGCCCCTTGCTTTTTCTCCCCCTAGCCCCTTGCTCTTTCTCCCCTAGCCCCTTGCTCTTTCCTCCTCCCTTGCTTTTCTCCCCAAGCCTTCTCTCTTTCTCCCCCTAGCCCCTTGCTCTTTCTCCCCCTAGCCCCCTTCTCTTCTTCCCCCTAGCCCCTTGCTCTCTCTCCCCCTAGCCCCTTGCTCTTTCTCCCCCCTAGCCCCTTGCTCTTTCTCCCCCCTAGCCCCTTTCTCTTTCTCCCCCCTCCTCCTCTCTTTCTCTCCCCTCCTCCTCTCTTTCTCTCCCCTCCTCCTCTCTTTCTCTCCCCTCCTCCTCTCTTTCTCTCCCAAGCCCCCCCCCCCCCCCCCCCCCCCCCCCCCCCCCCCCCCCCCAATGCACACCAAAGGCCATCCATCAGCGCATTCCTCACTGCCACCGCGTCCTCCCTGCAGCCTGTGTCTCGTGCAATCGTCCGGGCAACAGAGGCGCCGGCAATAACTCTTTGCATCGAGCTCCGTGATTTAAGAGCTTTGACAATAAGGGTAACGAAGAAAACCTTCACGCGCGGTT
>NW_028234431.1:18288615-18296115 GCF_977035675.1 Penaeus japonicus
CTCCGTTTTCTCTCTTCGTTCGCTTCTTGTTTTTTCTCTTACATTTTTTTCTGAAGTGTTGATTCTTCTTTCTTCCTTTTTCTTAATACTTGTATCTTCTTTTGTTTTTCCTTTTTATTCCAACTTTTCGTTTTTTTTAATCATTTTCAGTATCGTTTCCTTTTATATATTTTTTTCTTCTTCCCTTTCCTTCATCATTTCCCTCTTGACGTAATTCTCCTCCTGATTACCTCTTTATCCTGAGTTTCGTCCCATCCTACATTTTCCACCTCATTTCTCCTCATCCTCCGCCTCCAACTCTCTCTCTCTCTCTCTCTCTCCCTTCTCCTTCGACTCTTTTCTTCCCCTCTCCCACCTCCCGTTCCTCGGCCCCTTCTCCTCTCCCTCTCCTTCGCGAGGGGCGAACGGGGGAAAACGCCTTTGCATACATCAGGCGGGGACGGACGTTTATGTCTAAATTTGTAAACGATTATTTCTTAGATCAAAGCCTATAATCGCCCTTTTTATTGGCTATAAAGTATGTGATTATGCAGAGGGAATCTTTTGCTGTTTTTTCTCCTTCTAATCTAGGGTGTTTACTAGAATACAAATTCATAGTTCATCTGGTGTCTCCTTTTTCACTTTCTCTCCCTGTCTCTGTCTGTCTGTCCGCCTCTCTCTCTCTCTCTCTCTCTCTCTCTCTCACTCCTTTAGTGTAAATATATATTTTTCTGTCTGTCCGTCTGTCTCTCCCCACCTTCCTCTTTCTTTCTCTCCCTTTCCCCTTCCCCTCCCTTTCTCCCTCCTTCCTCCTTTCTTTACCCTTCCATCAACTCGGACCCAAACATCAGCAACTTCTTTAGGCCTACCGGTTCCTCACAAAGAAACGATACAAATTTCAATTTGTCGAAGATAAAAGACGAAACGCGTGACGTCATGCGCATAAGTCGGAGCCCATTTGCATAATCGGGGCGAGTCTAGTGACGCAGCTGGCGCGGTTATGGTGCAGGAGGCGGAGCACTTATGGTGATGATGATGGTGATAATTGCCGGAGATAGAGGGTGCTAGGCGCTTATTGAAAGGCTCTAGTGATAATGAGTCCAAGGGAGTGATAATTAATATCAGGTTTGTTATAAGAATAAATACGGCAAAGATAATGATGATGAGAGTGATGGTGATTGGGATGGGAAAGATATGCTGATACTAACGATATAGGAAAAAGAATGAATTCAAAATGATGATTATGATATCATTGTTATATTAATGATTATGTTAATCTAAAAAACGACACCATTGAAATATATGAAAAATATTCATATCAATAACAGTTGGAATATTGATAATCAGTATCGCTGCTTATATCGTTCCTGTTATGATCATCATGAATACTATTATCATCATTAACATCATTATTACATGTAATTCTTATTACTATACCCATTATGATTGTTACATTACAACTGTCATTATTATACTTATTATTATCATTGTCATCATTGTCATTATTACTATTATTATCAATATTATCACTATTATTATTATCATTATTATTATTATTATTATCATTGTTATTATCATTATCATTATTATCATTGTTATTATTATTATCATTATTATTATCATTATTATTGTTATCATTATTATTATTATTATCATTATTATTATTATTATTATTATTATTATTATCATTATTATTATCATTATCCTATTATCAGTATTATTATTTATCATTATCAAAATTTTTGTTGCAATCCTATTTGTTATTATCATTATCGTTATGATCATCATTATCAATATAATTGTTATTATCATTATCACTATCATTTTTATTATAATCATTACCACCACCACCATTATGATCATAATCATGGCATAATAGTAATAACAATAATAGTAAGAGTAATGATTATAAGGATTACAATTATAATACAAAAATAACAATGTTAGTAATAATAATTACAATAATGATAATGACCACAACAATAACAATAGTGATAATAATAGCAAGGGTAATAACAACAATAATCAAGATAAAGATAATAGTGATGACAATACTTATGGTTATATTAATGAAAATGATTATAATAACAATAATAAAGATAATAACGAGGATGATAATATAAATGATACTTATGATTATCATCATCAATATCATTATTTTCATTATTGCAGTATTGCATTTTCATTATAACTATCATTATTTTCATTATTACCATCATTATAATTTTTGTTACTATATCTATCATTGTCATGATTACTATCATAACCATTATCATTACCATCATTATAAGTAATTATCACTACTATCATTATTATTGTTATCATCATCATTATTATCATAACACTCATCGTAATCATCGTCATCATTAAGCTTATCTTTATTATTATTATCATTATTATTACCATCATCATTACAATTATCATTTGAATTATCATCATTATTATTATCACGATTATTAATATCACTATTATCATTATTATTATTGTTTTGGTTATTGTCTTTATCATCACCATCCTAGTTATCATCATCGGTATTATAATTTTCATTATTATTATGATTGCTATAATTATTACTATGAGTATTGTTATCGTCATCATTATCATTATCATTACCAGTATCAATATCATCCTTATCATTATCAGCATCGCTGTCATTGTCATTATTATAACTATTATCATTATTGTTATCATTATTATTGATATCATCATTGTTATTATGATTATTATCATAGCATTATTTTCATCACCATTATCGTTATTGTAGATATTGTTATCATCCTTATTGTCATTATCGTCATAGCATAATCACTACCATCATCATTATTATAATATCCTTGTAGTTATTATCTTTATTATGATTATCATCATTATCATTATCATTGTTATTGTTATAAATTGTACCACAAATATCATTATGATTAATATTATCATTATTATTTCTATCATCCTGTTATTATCATCGTTATTATCGGTATTGTCATTATTATCGATATTATCATTATCATCATTGTTATCATCGTTAATATTACATGATTATTATCATTATCATTATTGCTGTTATTATTGTTACTATCATCATTATCATCATCATCATCATCATTATTGTTATTAATATTACTATTATTATTATTACTATCAATATACTTAATTATCATGATACTTCATCATCATAATTATGTTTATTATTGTTATCACTAATTCATCATTATTGTTGTTATTATCACTACTATTGTTATTTTCATCATCATTATTATTAACATTGTTAGTAATAACTTTGGTATCATAATTCCATCATTTTAATCATTATAATGATAATAGCAATGATAGTAATACTAATGATAGTAATGATGATAGCGATGATAATAATGATAACAATGATGATAATGATAATTGTAATACCAATAGTAGTAATTATAATAGCAATGATAATAATGATATTGATAATAATGATGATAATAATGATGACATTAATAGCAATAAATAAATACAATAACAATAGTGTTAATATACTCATCCTTATTGATATCTTCAAAATGATAATCAGCATTATCATTTTCATCATTGTTATTATTATCATCCTCATAACTATTTTATTATCACTACTATTTTCATCATCATTATTACG
Organism: Penaeus japonicus; assembly: GCF_977035675.1. NCBI lineage: Eukaryota > Metazoa > Arthropoda > Malacostraca > Decapoda > Penaeidae > Penaeus > Penaeus japonicus. The sequence goes on from NW_028234431.1 coordinate 18,292,220, forward strand.
ATTGATATCATAAACATGATGAAAACAAAACAACGAAGGAAAACAGGAAGATACACGATTATAGCATATTCTTGTGTTTTCCTGTGTTTCCCTTCGTTGCTTTACTTTCAACTTGTTCAGCATGAATCCTTCACATAAACAAGATAATTGGGGATTCTAGTGCGATAACTATCATCACAATAATGTTTATCATTATCAAAATGATGATAATTGCCTTAGTCATGATCATTATTATTATTTTCATCTTTATTATATTCTCTTTGTTATTATTGTTATATTTTTAGAATTATCCTTATTGATAACATTGTTCTCATTATCGTTCTTATCGTCATTAACATCATTATCATCATCTTCATTACTATTACTATCTTTACCATTATTATCATTATCATCGTCATTATCATCGTTATTATTATCATCATCATCATCACTATCATTATTATCAGTGCCCAACGTGTTATAGATGGTTGTCTTGGGCCCCTTTTCCCCCTCTGTTCTTCTGACATGAGCAACGACCCTGAAAATAAGGTAATTTCCAAAGCAGATGATGCTATATTGTATGCCCCTCTATCTTCCCCCAAAATGGAGCAGCAGTTCCTGTTTCTCTGAGCAGAGGTCGTTGCAAACCCGTTGCTTGGCGTCACGTATGGGGTGTGAGGCTCAGCGCAGGAATTATCAGCAGATCGCGCACCTTTTCTCTCCTCGGCCTGACTTATTTTTGCATGAAAGGGTTCAAAGGGAAGGATATTTAAAGCTATTGGGCGTCACATTAGATCCTCACTTGACTTTTGAAAAATATCTTCAAAACTTCTGTTCCTGTATTGCACAGAAATTGTGCCCACTTCGAAAAGGTCATAACATTTATTCCTGTGTCTCTACTATTCTAGAGATAATTCTGTAATTTTATTCTGTCACATTTGGAATACTGTTCACAGGTCTGCCATCTCAAGTTTTGGTAACTTAAATTTTGATTTAAACCATCGACGTCTGATTGGATCCTTATCAATTATGAATAAGATATATGATAATATAAAATATATGATTATATTCTTAGAATTACTAGAAATTCTCTGATTATGTATGAATGCGCTCTGACAGCTGTACATCAACGTACCTGACATTATTTGTTGCAGCTATTAAGTCTTATTATTTATTACTAAGTCTGGAACAAGTTGGCAAATCGTATAGTCCAGTTGGACAATATTGCAAAAGAGTGAAGCAAATAATTTTTATATTTCTCGTCGACGGATCAATCCTGATATTCTAAAACATTACTATATATATATATATATATATATATATATATATATATATTATATATATATATATATATGTATATATATATAGATATATATTATATATATATATATATATATATATATATATATTATATATATTATATACATATATATATATATATATATATATATTATATATATATATATATATATATATACATATATATATATATATATATATATGTATATGTATTTTTTTTATTTCTTATAAATCTTTCTATCCTTTTAACTTTTAACGTTTCGTCTTTTTTGTCATTCTTATCCTTTTTTTTTGTTAATAAACTTTTCCTCTAAGCTTTCTCGCAGTTATCGATGTTTTCCCTCAGATACCTCTTAACAGTGTCTTTCCGCTGTTACGTGCTATTTTGTGCTAACATATGTTTACCCTGTTGAGAAGCATCGGTAGCTTACATGAAAATAATAATAACAGTTATCACGTGATCCCGTTTTACATTACGTCGCAAGGGCTAGGACAGTGCCTTAATGATGATGAGGATGATGATGATACCAATGATAATGATAATACCAATGATAATGATAATGATGATAATAATGAGTAGCATGATAATAAAAATTATAATGATGATGATAATAATGATAATGATAATAATAATAACAACGATAATGATAATGATAATGATAATAATAATAATAATAATAATAATAATAATAACTTTAATAATAATAATGATAATGATTAATATTAATGATAATGATAAATAATGATGATAATAAAGGTAATAATATAATTAAATAATAATGAAATATGATAATCAAATTATAAATATATAATGATAATAACAATGATAATGATTTGATAATATGATAACAATAAATGGTAATGATAATGATAAGAATAATAATGATTATAATGATGATGCTATATGATAAATATATTATAATAATGATAAAAATGATAATAATAACATTGATAATAATGATGATTGATAATATTACAACAATGATAATTATGGTAATAATGATAACAATTGATGATATTAATAACAATAACAATGATTATAAATAATAATAATAATAATATATTAAATAATATGATATTGATGATAAAATAACATAATGATTATGATAATAAATAGAATAATGATATATAATAATTGATAATATGATAATAATAATATGAAATAATGATAATAATAATAATAATAATATAATGATAATAATAATATAATAGTGATAATAATTATAATGATAATAATAATCATGATAATAATAATATAATAATAATAAATAATGATAATAATAAATATGATGATAATATAATGATATGATATAATAATAATAATGATAATAATAAAATACTGATAATAACAATAATAATGATAAAAATAATGATAAATATGATATAGTCGTAATAATAATGATAATAATAATATATAATAATGATAATGATAATAAAATAATAAATATATATAATAATATAATGATAATAAATAATATAATAATATAATAATAATAATAATAATAATAATAATAATAATATAATAATAATAATAATTAATGATTATGGTTAATAAATACATAATAACATGATAATATAGTAATAATATGTTAATATGATAATATCGTAAGGATAATATTCTAATAATTAATGATAATGATATATATAATGATAATGATAATATAATAATATATAATAGTAATATATGATAATAATAATAATAATAACAATAACAATAACGATAATAATGATATTATTAATAATAATAATAATATTGATAACAATAATAATAATGATAATAATAATAATAATAATGATAATGATAATAATAATAATAATAATAATAATAATAATAATAATAATGATAATAATAATAATAATAATAATAATAATAATAATAATAATAATAATAATAATAATGATAATGATAATCTTAATAATAATAATAATAATAATAATAATAATAAAAATGATAATAATAATAATAATAACAATAATAATAATAATAATAGTAATAATAATAATAACAATAATGATAATAATGATAACAATAATAATAGAAATAATAACAATAAAAATAATGATAATGATAATAATAATGATAATAATAATAATAATAATAATAATAATTATAACAATAATAATAATAATTACAACAATAATAATAATAACAATAATAATGATAATGAAAATACTACTACTACTAATATTAGTAGTTGTAGTAGTTGTAATACTAATGGTAATGATGAAAATGATAATGACAATAGTGATGATGACAATAGCAATGATAATGATAATGATGATAATACGAATAATAGTCATGTAAGGAAATTGATCGAATAAAACATATTAAATCATCTGAAGTAGTTTCAAGTAGTGAAAATGATAATTATATCAACAGCAACAATGGAACAAGGAAAATGATAATGATTATAATGATTATAATCACAAATTATGATAATAATGATAGTAATAATGATGATAATAAATGTTAATGATAATAACGATAATGATGCAAATGATAATACTGATCTAGATATTGATAGTCATTATAATGATAACAGTAACATTAACACTGATGGTAGCACAATAATAATAATCGTAATCATAATGATATTGACTATAGTAAAAAAGATGAT
>NW_028234431.1:18331115-18333615 GCF_977035675.1 Penaeus japonicus
AAAATGGAGACGACGACGACGAAGAAGAAGAAGCAACAGCAGAAGAAGACGAAGAAGAACGAAAAGAAGAAAAGAAATGTGACGAAGAAGAAGAAGAAAAGGAAGACAAAGAAGAAGAAGCATAATAGGATGAAGACGAAAGAGAGGAAGATGACGACGCCAGTGACGAATAAAAAAGAAAATCAAGAAGAGAAAGCAGAAGCAGAGACACAAACAATTCAATGATACGTAAAAACAAAAGTACAGAAATAACTGAAAATCTGTATGATAAGAATAAGAAAAACCCCAAGGAAACAAAAATAGAAAAAAAAGTGAAATAAAAGAAAGAGAAATCCGCCAGAGACAAAACAGGAAAAGCAAGTCAGGCCCACTCGGAGGATTGGAGGACGTCATCCGCCGGGATTTATTATATATATATATAGATATATACACACATATATGTAAACATGCACTCACACAATAAATAAATAAATAAATAAATAAATATTAGCTATATCTCATATATATCTAATATCTCATTTATATATATATATATATATAATATATATATATATGTGTGTGTGTGTGTGTGTGGTGTGTGTGTGTGTATATATAATAAATATATTTATATAGTATATATATATATATATATTATATCTATATATATATATATATGTATGTATGTAGATAACTATATAATATTATTTTATATATATTATATAGATATATATATATTATATATATATATTATATATTTATATATATATATATACTGTATACACAAACACACACACAAACACCAACACACACACACACATTCACATCTATATATATGCTATATTTATATATTATTACTATATTATATATATCATATATACATGCATATTTATATGTATATATATATGTTATATATATATACATATATTGTATATATGGTATATAATATATATAGATATATATATATATATATATTACATATATATATATATATGATATATTTATATATATATACATTTATATATATGTAGATATATTAATATATACACATGCATATGTATGCATATAAATATATATATATATATATATATATAGGATATATAATATTATATATATATGTATATATATATACATTATAAATTCTATAATATATATAGATATATAATATTAAATTTACATATATTATATAAATATATTATATATAAATATATTTATATACATATGTATATATATGTATATATATATATGTTATATATAAATTATATATATATGTATATATTTATGAGTGTGTTGTGTGTGTGTGTGTGTGGTATGTATAAAAGATGTAGTAGAATGCAGTAATGCATTTTAATATATATATACAAATTTTACCTCCCTGACCGGGACTCGAACCCGCGCCGTAAGAATGACAGGTACGGTGGTGAGACCGATCGGCTACTCGACCTGCTAAAAGAATTGTCCAACCAGACGCCTTATGAGACGTCATGGAACTTACTTATGTGCTCTTAGCAGAGCAGTGACCATCTTCTCACATATATATAACCTCGGTAACCTGATTTGGGGCTTAAATTTGTGATTCCGTTGCTGCCGAGCGCCCGCGGGAAATGTCCGTAAAAAGTTCCATGACGTCTCATAAAACGTATGGTTGGACAATTCTTTTAGTGGGTCGAGTAGCCGATCGGTCTCACCTGTCAATCTTACGGCGCGGGTTCGAGTCCCGGTCAGGGAGGTAAAATTTGTATATATATATATTAAAATGCGTTACTGCATTCTACCATCTTCTCACATATATATAACCTCAGTAACCTGATTTGGGACTTGAATTTGTGATTCCGTTTCTGCCGAGCGCCCGCGGGAATTGTCCGTAAAAATTTGCTATCACTGCTCTGCTAAGAGCACATAGGTAAGTTCCATGACGTAGATACATAAGGGTCTGGTTGGACCATTCTTTTAGCGGGGGTCGAGTATTGATCGGTCTCACACCGTACCTGTTATTCTTCGGCGCGGGTTTCGAGTCCGATCAGGGGGGTAAAATTTGTTATATATATTTAAAATGCGTTACTGCATATTCCATCTTCTCACTCCGTTAAAAATTCGCTATCATGCTCTGCTAAAGACATAGGTAGTTCCATGACGTCTATAAGGCGTCTGGTTGGACAATTTCTTTTAGGGGTTTGGTAGGCCGACGGTTCACCACCGTACCTGGCAATCTATGGCGCGGGTTCGAGTCCCAGTCAGGGAAGGTAAAATTTCTATATGTGTATGTATGTATATGAGTTACTGCTTTTTCTACTTCTTCTCTACATAGATTTAACCTCATTACCTGATTTGGGACTTGAATTTGTGATTCGTTTATTGCGAGCGCCCGCGGGAAATTGTCCGTAAAAATTTGCTATCACTGCTCTGCTAAGAGCACATGGTAAAGTTCCATGACGTCTTCAAAGGCGTTCTGGTTTGACAATTCTTTTAGCGGGTCGAGTATCTGACGGTCTCACCACCGTACCTGTCATTTCTTTCGGCGCGG
>NW_028234431.1:18421955-18424455 GCF_977035675.1 Penaeus japonicus
TTTTTTTTATTTTCTTTTCTTCTTCTTAACTTCTTAACTTCTTCTATCAGCTGTGTTGTGGCTAAAAGGAGAAATTACTTGTTTGTGGAAGGGAACTAGCATGAGAGAAGAACATGAGAAACGGTTCCATGGGTGAATGAAGGGCAAGTACTACGCATGGTCTAGATTACGTAATAGGTTGTGGCTTAGAAGAAGACTGTAGATTATTTAGAGAAAAAAAATAATTTAGAATTACAAATGGTTGAAGTGGTAGTAGAAGTAACAACTGCAATAGTAGTGGAACAATTACGAATCACTATTAAGATACATGATAATAAAGAACATCGAAAAATTCAGTTCCTGGTTAAGAAGAAATAAGACACTGAATCGCACTTTTTCGTTCTCATAGGAATATCCTATAATCTTTACACATTGCAGAAGATAAAGCATAGCAATCAACTCGAATATTAATCTCACGCAATTTATCAAATGGATGGATAAAGAGATTCATACAGCGTACCATGTATAAAAACGTGTATTGGGATATTCATTATTGCCATAATTTATCAAAAATGAATAATCAGACACTCAAGCAATTGCAGTTGATTATGAAGACAATAACACTAATGATGATAAATTTTATTCTTATTGGTATTATTAGTAGTAGCAGCATCTTTACAAGTATCGTCATCATTATTGTTATTGATATCATTATTATTATTATTATCATTATCATCATTATAATAATAATAATAATTATTAATATTATCATTATTGTTATCATTATTATTATTATTGTTTTTGATATCATTATTATCTTTATCATGATTAACTTTATCATCATCATCATCATTATCATATTCATTACAATCATTATCATCAGTACTATTTTCATAATTATCATCATTATTATTTTCATCCTTATTATTATTATCATTATCATTATAATAGTAATAATGATAATTATTATTATCATTATTATCACTATGGGTAGAGGAACAATTTATTAGATTTCAGTGGGGATTCCGGGTCGGCTTCCGAAATTGGGAAGAAATTCGGCGTTTCTTCGCAAACCCTAATAGAAAACAAAAATTCTTGAGTGCTGGCTAAGATTTGCGATTTCGATTGCTTCCCAGTAATTATTATCATCATTACTGTCATTGTTATTATCATTGTTATTACCATTATCATTACTAGTTTTATAATTGCTTTCATCATTATCATTATCATTATAATTTTTATCGTATAATAAAAAATGGTCAGACGCGTAGAATTGTATGGTCTCAAATTACGGAATAAAAAATCTTAAAAATGGTTGGATTTCGATAAGATCACTTTTGAAAAAATCAGATAAATTTCTGAGAAATGAACAAAATTAGGAAGATGTTGCCCAATTATTTGGTTGGTAAGGGTGATGTTAATCTGGTAAGGTTGATAATCTTTACAATATATTTTTCATTCACTGTAAAAATACTTGTTTTTTAATCATATAGGCATATGCGTATTATATACATATATGAAGATAATTTTTAAATGGAAATATGCCAAGAAGATGTGCTTTGGCAGGTATGTGCCTACTTTTTTCCCTCTGGGTGTGTCTCATGCCGTGCAGAATTACCCAAGTGCGTGTGTTTAAATCTGTTAACATAAATTGCAAGTGAACACACACACAAGCACACATGCACACTTATACACAGACACACACACACACACACACACACACACACACACACACAATTACTCGTGCACACATGCCATTACTATTTATTTTATGAACGCAGCGCATGTTATTCTGTCCTTACAAGAACGCTGTGCACGTATCCACGTCTTATGAAAATCTAGTGCATGATATCCAGTCTTTACTTACAAAAACCCAACCGAAAGTGTTTTCTGTTTCTAATATATTGGGAGGGACAAAGAAAACTCTTTTTAAAAATAAAATTGAGAGACTCTTTTGTTGATCTTTTTTTTAGACATGGAGAAAATATATGCAAAAAGTTTTTTTTTTTTTTTTTTTTTTATTCACATTCATTAGCAAACAAACATGTATACCAATTTGTTTACACTTAAGCACATCCGAAGTTACCATTTAACACTTCTGTAAGATAAGAGCCTTAAAAATGCTTACATCTGTGACGTTTGTATGCTTGCTTATCTCTCAACTTGACTGTCTCAATGCCTGCATGCATGTTTGCTTGTCTGTTCATCTTTCTGTTGCATCTGTCTGCCTTGTGAATTAAGGGTTTTCTCTCTGACTTATAATTTTCTTTATGTAAACATACATGTGCATATGTATATCTGTTTAAGTTTATTACTTTGAGGATTTTGATATGAATTATGATTAAAAAATCCGAAGTGCGTCATTTGCATATTTATTTACTGTGAACCAGTAACCTAATTAACCTTAGCATGACTATTTACACATCCTTTTGAAATCATTAGATATTAATTACCTGCTCAAAGCTCACGTCATGTTCTTTACTCGTTTACGAATTCACGTTTCTTTAAATATCATTTTAAA
>NW_028234431.1:18429455-18431955 GCF_977035675.1 Penaeus japonicus
ATTTGATGATGATAATGATGAAAATGCTGGTAATGATGCCAATGATAACAGTGATAATGATTATAACAATGATATTAAAGACAACATGAAAGATACAAAAAATAATGATGATAGCAATTATAACAATGATGGTAATGATAATGATGATAATAATAAAAAACATTAATTATAACAATGGCAGCATTAACGATAATGATAATAATGATAATGATAACAATGATTATGATAATGATGATAATGATGATATATGATAATATGAGAAGTAATAATGATAATGATAATTGTGAAAATTATAATGATAACAATAGTAGTAACAGTAGTGATAAAAATACTGGTAATAGTAATAATGAAGGTACTACTTGTACTTCTTGTAACTACTCCTACTCCTACTTCAGCTACTGCTACTAATAATGAAAATGATAATAATGATAATGAAAAAATAGATGAAGATGATGATGATGTCAATAACATTGACAAGAACGGTGATGATAATGATTACAGAGGCACTAATAATAAACACTACGGATAAAAACCAATACAGATATAAATATGAAGATTTTTTTTACTAAAATCTCTTTACCATCACCATCGTTATTCTACAAAATTACAAATATACCTTAACATCATTACTACTGATATCCTCTTCAATGACGTTATATTAAACCTCAGAATTAGACCAATGATTGCTCTCATTTTTAGTGCATGGGCTAGCTTTGCAATTGTAATAGCGATGCTAACATAATGGACACTTCAAATAGCTTTGACTTGGAAATGAGTGCCTCACTGAACACACATTTTATCATTTGTTAATCATTGGATCAAACAGCATTTCTTTTATATCTAATGTAGGAGAAATCCTGATAACATAATTGCTAACATTAAATGAATGTCATTAGACCAAAAGAAAAATTCGTTTGGTATGCTAATTAATGTGCCAAAGATTTTGCAGGTGATTTAGCTTCTATTTTTTGTTATATGTTTTTTTTTTATCAGAATCTGTCTAATTAAGAAAAATATATACATGATGCGTAGAATTAAAAATCGAATGGAATAATCAAAACACACGATGATTAACTTACTAGAGAAAAATTTAACACTCAAAAGAACGGAAAATGAAGTTTGAGAATTTGTATTAGAATAGAAAATTTATTAGATGCATTATAAATAATGCTAATGGATAAAACGTAAGTAAATATGAAATCATAAAAGAATGATTATGATAGATAGATTTTTTTTAATGAAAGTGCAAAGGCCTATGATAATGAAGGTCAAAATTTAGGGTCATCTGAATTGGAGATGGGGAGGGAGGGGGGGGAGAGGCGGGTGAGTAGGGTAGGATAGTAGGGAGATGAAAGAAGGAGAAGGAAGGGGGAGGGAGGGAATAGAAGGAAGGGGGAAGGGAGGGGGAGGGAGGGAATAGAAAGAAGGGGGTAGGGAGGGGGAGGGAGGGAATAGAGGGAAGGGGGTAGAGAGGGGGTAGGGAGGGGGGAGGGAGGGAATAGGGGGAAGGGGGTAGGGAGGGGGAGGGAGAGAGAATTACAGATACGGCCGTAAGAAACCTCGTAAAATGGGGTTATGTCTTGAGAGTTCCTCATCGGACCCCGCCCTCTCGCGAGACCAGAATGCAGATGAATGGAAACGCATCTCGTCTCCTCCTTGTTTATCCTCTCTGCTTCTCTTCTCTTCTTTCTTTTTTTTTCTTTCTCCCACTTCCTTTTCTTATCGTTAGCTTTCTCACTCTTTCTTTCTCTATCTCTTTCCCTCTCTCTCTCTCTCTCTCTCTCTCTCTCTCTCTCTCTCTCGCTATCTCTTTCACTCTCCCCCCCCCCCCACATCTCTCTCTCTTTCCGTCTCTTTCTCTCTCTTCCATATTGGGTTTTAATTTTACAACATGTTGCTGATTCTGTGCTTCTGTTTATGTTTTTCTTTCTTGTTCTTGTTCTTCATTTTCTCTCTCCTCTTTTTCTGCATTTAGATGTTGTTGTTTTTCCTCAATTTTTTTTTTCTTCTTCTTTCTCCTCCTCGTCCTGTTAACCCTCTTCTTCCCTCTCCTCCTCTTCTTCCTATCCCTTCTTCCTATAATTTCATACTCCTTTCATTCTCCCATTTACCTCTTTGCATTTTTATATCTTCAACCTCTGTTGCCATGATATTTTCTTCCCCTTTTCTTACGTCTTTCCTTTATTTCTCTTTCCTTCTGTCTTCTTTCATTCGTCTATTTACATGTTTTTCCCCTTCGTTATATTCCTATCTTTAGTCCCTCTTACCACAAAATTCCCCCTCCCCCATCTCTCTTTTCATTCATAATCATATTTCTTCTATTTCTCCATCTCCATATATCTCTCCTTCTTCATATTCCCCCTTTCTGTTTCTGTTTCCTCCCCATTGCCTACTCCTCTTTCTTTCTCCCAGTCTTTCTCCCTTCTTTTCGTTCTTTCTCCTACCTCTTGCGATCTTAACTCTTACCTCCTCCTTTTCCTGCCTTCAACATACATCCAAT
>NW_028234431.1:18439455-18441955 GCF_977035675.1 Penaeus japonicus
TATCCACCAACCTGTCAATCTATCAATCTATCCACACGTATATAAGAAAAAAAGTATACATCCTAATTTACATACACACAGAAAAAAAAATCATAGAATATCCCTCAAAATAGAGAGAGAGAAAAAAGGAAATATCGAATGAAAAACGAGAAGACAGGAAAGGAGACGAAGAAAACGGGAAATAAGTAAAGAAAACGCGCCCTTTGGTCCTTCCTGCTTTTATCAAGCAATCGCTCGGGAATGGAGAAGCCCGCTTAGACAACCGTCAAAGTATATGGCGAGAAATTATTGCCCATTTTATGACACGGCGAGGGAAACGAGAGAGAGGTTATGGAATATGGTGATGGGTGATGGTGAGTGATGATGGTGATGGGTGATTGTGATAATTGTGATGGGTAATGGGTGATGGTTGATGGGTGATTGTGATGATGGTGATGGTGATGAGTGATGGGTGATTGTGATGATGGTTGAAATGGTGATTGTGATAGTAATGACGATGGTGATTATAATTGTTATATAATGGGGGTTATGGTGTTTGTGATAAGTGATGATGTTATTGATCATGGTGATGATAATAGTAATAAGTATCGGTGATGATTACTATATCAATTATATTGGTGATTGTAAATACGATAAAAATGATTGGGAATAAAGATATTGATGATAATAATAATAATGATAATAATAATAATAATTCAAATGATGAAAACATGAACTGTAATAAATATTCCTATATCAAAACATAAGAAAATAAAGTAAAATCGAGAAGAAAAATAAAATCAACACCGCCATTTACTATTAATAAAACAAACCATTAAAAGCACAGGAAACCATAAAGCGCCAAAACCTATGGCACTCCGAGCGTAATGGAGACAAAGTGGCATCATATCAGCTGCGACACAAATAGATATTGGCACCGAAGCATGTTGGCACCATGGCACTGTGGCGAGACAAGGGAGGCATCCCATTGCGGCATAAGGGCATTCAAGATTACGACATCAAGACACAAGCACCAAAGCAGGGCATCGAACCCAGACCGGAAGTGACTACTCCCCGACATCACTGATCACCCCCACTCCCCCCTCCCCTTCTCCTCCCCTTCCCCTCCCCCCATCTGGCTGCCTCTCTGCCTAATGATGGCACTTCCGGTCCCGAGAGAGGCAGGGCCAGCGTCGTCATGGCAAAAAAGGTCATAAAAATGTGATAAGGGCGCAGTTATAGATGTCGGGAAGAGAGGCAGATAGAAGGAAAGAGAGATAGACAGATAGATAATGAGATAGATTAAGAGAGAGAGTGTGAGGAAGAGAGAAAGAAAGAGAGAGAGAGAGAGAGAGAGAGACATATATATATATATATATAATATATATATATATATATATATATATATATATATATATAGAGAGAGAGAGAGAGAGAGAGAGAGAGAGAGAGAGAGAGAGAGAGAGAGAGAGAGAGAGAGAGAGAGAGAGAGAGAGAGAGAGAGAGAGAGAGAGAGAGAGAGAGAGAGCGAGAGATAATAGCAGTAAATGTAACAACAGGGACTGCTAATAATGCAGCCTTTAAATATAGAACTAACAAATCCAAAGGAAGAGATTGATATATATTTCGATTATTAAGAAAAAGAAAAAGAAAAAAAAAAACTGACGAGGCAAAGACACTTATATCCAGTATTTCAATTTTTCATCAATATGTTTTCATTTGCGAGGATACAAACACCTGAATTGCAAATATTGCAGATAGGGAAAATATGCTTCCCTCATTGTACCAACACGTGCTCACTTATGTATCGTTATAACCACGTATTTACATGCATATAGAGAGTATATCAAATACAAGCATTTGAAAAGACAGGTGGATGCAAACATGCATCAACCTGTCCAACTACACACACACACACACACACACACACACACACACACACACACACACACACACACACACACACACACACACACACACACACACACACACACACACACACACACACACACACACACACACACACACACACGAACAAACAAACAATGAAAATTACAAACAAATAAACAAACAACCACCCACACTAACCCAAACACCCACCCAGCCTTCCCCCCCCGCCCCCCCCACCACACACACACAAACAAACAAGCAAGCAAGCAAACAAGCACACGCGACCTAATGTCACAAGTTGGCCCGCGCTTTCCCTTTCTCATAAATAAGGGCCGATAATTCCAGCCGCCTCCGCTAGATGGCTTGCCTGTTTCCGGTCCCTTCATGTTGTGGCCAATATGGCGGCCACGGGACTTCCGGGGGGAGCGTTTTATGCTTTGGGTATATCTTGTTAGTTCAGCCGAGGGGGTGGGAGGGTGGGGGGGGAGGAGGAGGGGTAGAAAATTAAGATTTTTTTCTGACTCTTCATGTTTTGTTTTTGTCATTATTATTATTATCATTATTATTATTATTATTATTATTATTATTATTATTATTATTATTATTATTAATATTATTATTATTATTATCA
>NW_028234431.1:18471955-18474455 GCF_977035675.1 Penaeus japonicus
AAATGGCAATGGGATAAAAGGACCATTAACAACAGCCATTGCTATACACGAGCGGCTGTTCTCACGTGGTTGGAAATGACTTCGGGATTTTTTTGTATTGTGTATTTTTTGTGGGGGTGGGGGAGGGGGTGGGGGAGTGGGGGAGGGAGTAGGGAGTAAGGGGGGTGAAATTTGACTTTTAATAATGGACTAGTTGTGTTCCTTTATGTTACTAATGTTACTGTTACTAATGCTGTTACTACTGGTTCAGTTTATATGAGTGTGATGGATTGGTATTGATTGTTGTATTGATTAATAGTTCTTTCTGGAAAAAGCTGTGTGTAATATATATGTAATATATATATATATATATATATATATATATATATATATATATATATATATATATATACATATATATATATATTATACACACACACACACACACACAGTGTGTGTGTGTATGTGTTTGTCTCTATATATATATATATATATATATATATATATATATATATTGATATATACATATGTTTTATCTATATATGAATATATACATATATATGTAAATGTATGTGTACATATATATGTATATATATACATATGTGTATATGTATATATACATATGTATTTATCTATATATGAATATATACATATACACATGTAATGTATGTGTGTATGTGTGTTTGTGTGTGTGTATGTGTTTGTATATCTATCTCTATATTTATATATTAAATATATATATCTATATATATATATGTATTTATTATATATATATATATATGTGTATATGTAGTATAATATATATATATATATATATATATATATATATTGATATATATTGATATATATTGATATATACATATGTATTTATTTATATACTAATATATACATATATATGTAAATTTCCTCCCAACTTCCAGGAGAACGGACAGTAAGGATGAATGAATGTATGAATGATATAAGAATTAATTTATGAAACGTAATAACGAAAGTGGAAGTGGACAATGCAGGAATTCACAATAAAGAAACTACGTAACAAAACATTTCGACAACAAACTATTGTAATATTAATTCAACAACTGATAATAAAAAACACTTAAATTGTTGATATAGTGTTTCGTATTTTTCAGTTTGTGAGTTTATTTCTGCATTCGTCATAAATTTCTTACCATCTTCCTTTTCTTCTTCAACGAGTATTATTATTTATGAAAGTAACTTTTCAATAAAGTGATTAAAATATTTAGTTGAGTCCCCACGTTAAAAGTCAGTTATGAAACGCACTTTAATTCTGTTCTATTGTTGGTTCTGAGTTATTATGGTTTTCGAATCCATTAAATAATTAATATAGAGTGGGTCATTATGGTCATTAGCATACATTCTTCAATAGTTCACAATGTTTGAAAAAAGAAGAGAGATAAAAGAAATAAAAGAAATGAAAAATACAGAAACAATCATATTATATAGCAGAAAGAGCCAGAGTGGCAGTTGGGTACATGGTTAACGAGCGATATGAACAGACAAACAGATAGATATTTGTGCCCTTGGCTACCCTTAATGACAATAGATCCTCCCCATTTTTTTGCAAGCAGAAAGTTTCAAGACCAACACACCAATACATCAAATTTCCATATAGTTTAGCGTAAATACTGATGAATATACCGTAGTCATCACTGCGTGTTTTTAACAATATCCACGTAAAAGGCACAACACAAACCCGAGTGAAAAGCATATCCCAAATCTTAATAATATTTGTCTTTCCTCATCCTCTAATGCAATTGTAGTTTCGGCTTTTCCTTAAATCCCGTAATCCATCTACAAGGGGTGTTTACGTGTCCCAAGAGATTAGATATGGGATTATTTCTCCAGCTGTTTCATGGCCACATATCCACACGGAGGCCGATTTTCATCAGCTGTTTTTTTTTCTTTTTTTTTCTGTTTTTTCATTTTTTTTAGACTTTTTTTTTTGTTCACCTTTTTTCAATCGGTGTCTTTTGATTTTTCATATAGTGTTTATATATGTAAATATATATCTATGTATATAAATAAATATATATACATATTTATATATTATTTTGTTATGACTCTTTCAATATCTCGGTCGACGGGTCACTTCCCCCCCCCCCCCTGACCCAACGATGGCCGTTTCGTATCGATATTTTAATGTAATTACCTTAATGACTTGCGTTGATATTTTTATAGGCTATTAAAACCTGATTTAACTGCATAATGAGTTAGTTTGGATAAAGGTGCACGTAATCGCTCAGATAAATATGTCTTTTTTCATATATAATCATCATCGTTTTTCTTCGAAGTGACTTGGAACTGACTGGAAATCTACATCTTGACCCCCCCCCCCGCCGTTTATGCTTCATCCTCTCTCTCTCTCTCTCTCTCTCTCTCTCTCTCTCTCTCTCTCTTTCGCTCTCTCTCTCTGTTTCATTTTCTCTCTCTCATTCTCTCTCCCATCCTTCTCCCTTTCTCTTCTCTTCTCTTATTATAGCCATTCGCTCATCCATCTTCT
>NW_028234431.1:18479455-18486604 GCF_977035675.1 Penaeus japonicus
ATATAAGTAAATGAAAAAAAAAAAAAACGAAATAAAAAAAGATCAGAGTTTTTTTTTCTCTAGTGTTGATGCTTAATCTGTTAATAAAATGCATGCATGATTATACTTGAATAGCAGTATTGGTTATAAAAAGGATAATGAAAATGAAAACAATGATAATAAAAGTAATAAGGGTAATGATAAATGACAACAAGAGTGATAAAAGTAGCCTTATTAATGATTATATGAATAGTGATGTTAATGATAATCATAGAGATGATAGGAATGACAATAATGATTTAATAATGATAAAAACGATGATAGTAAAACTGGTATCATTGCTGTTATTATTGTCTATGATATCTTTAAAATTGTATTACAGTTACTATTATTATCATAACTTATGTTATTAACAGTATTGTTATCATTTTGTTATTATCATTATCCTTAATATTATTGTCTTTATCATTATTATTGTTATCATTATTATCATTAAATATGTTACTATTATTAGTATTATTATTATTACAACTATTATTGTTATTATCATTTTGATTATCATTATTAACTCATTTAATTAATTATAATTATTACTCCCCTCATTATTCATATCAATATCAACAACAGAACCAAAAACTGATACCCGTAACCTAACTCCAACCAAAATCCTCATTAATATTCTCTCACGCAACCGAATTTTCTCCCTTCTACCTCAGACACGAGAGAGCAGCAACCACACGACCACACACTCCCTCGAAACGACTCGCCTATAAGGAGATTTAGAGCCGGAACGACCCCTTTGGATACCACCAATACCAGGTTCACCGTCACTGCGAATACGTAATGACGGCGGAGGCACAACGCAAGCATCTTTAGAATTCATTAGGCAGTTAGGCAGCATCCTCTGGCGGGAGACGTTTCGCTCCTCTCGGCTGGCTGGCTGGCTGGCTGGATGGCTGTCTCGCGGCGTGTGGTTGTGGGATGGGGGTGAGGGGTGGGGTGGGGGGGTAGGGAGGGGTGGGGTGGGGGAGAGGGTGGGATGGAATGGGGAGGGAGAGGTGGGGGTGGAATGGGATGGGGTGAGGGTGAAGGGTGGGAAGGGATGGGGATGGGGGATGGGTTGGGATGGGGTGGGGGTGAGGGTGAGGTATGGGATGGGGTGGGGATGAGGGTGAGGGGTGGGATGGGGTGAGATGGGGATGAGGGGTTGGGTAGGGTGGGATGGGGGTGAGGGGTGGGGTGGGGTTAGGATGGGGTGGGGATGGGGTGAGGAAGGGGTGGGAGTGAAGGGTGGGGTGGGATGGGATGGGGTTGGTATGGGGTAGGGGTGGGGGTAGGATGGGGTGGGGGTGAGGGGTGGCATGGGGTGGGGGAGAGGGTGGGATGGGATGGAGGTGAGAGGTGGGATGGGGTGGGGGTGACGGGATGGGGTGGGGAGAAGGGGGAGGGGGTGTTGTGTGTGTGTTAATGTGTGTGTGTCCTCAACGGAGGACATATCATTGTTGTGATCATAATCATGGCCATTGTAATGATAATGATGATGGCAACTATTATGATAATAAACGCCTGTATAGATATTAATATCATTAGCATCACCGTCGTCATTATTGTTTTTTTTTCCTCTTTCTCCATTCTTCTCTCTCTTTCTACCCCCCTCCCCCCCATCTCTCTCTCCTCTCTCTCACGTTATCCATGCCTCCCTCCCACCTTTTCCTTTCCTGTTGCTCTCTTTCAACCGGCTCTCGTATGCCCGCGCTCTCAAAAGCTTTCAACATTTTAGCAACATTTTCAACTAGTTGCAATAACGAGACCAACTCATCATTAAAACAATATACAGATCCTTCCTATCATGTGCCAAATTTCCACCTATTTATGCCTGTCAATTTGCCAATGCATGTTAACAAACACAAAATTAATCATGGAAGCGCGCCCGTGTGTGTACGCGAATATCGGTGGGCGTGTAGGCTGTCAGGCGTGTGTGCATAGTCGTGTGTGTGCGCGCCAGGCTGTGCGTTTGTGAGGAAACTGTTGTGCGCTTTTCTCTTAAATCTTAAATTGGCCTATTTTTATCTTTATTTTCCTCATGAACAAGCGGGACCAAGACAGGACAGTATGAGCAAACACAAAACACAAATGGAGATGGTAATAAATTCTGGTGAAAAGATATCGGCTTGGGCGAAAGAATTTTACTTCAGTTGGGTTGCCTTTTGCTGTACTCTCTCGGCTCATGTGCCCTGTTTCTCGAGAACGATGGCTGGCTGGCGTATTTAGTAAGAAAGATATAGAGATTGAGAGATTGGCTGATTGGGAGAACGAGGAGGAGAGGTAGATAGGTAGAAAGAGAGAAAGACAGAGAGAGAGAGATTATAACAGCCTTCTCCCAATTTATAATATATTTCTAAAAAATATTTCCATTATCTTTTTTATATTAATTTAACCCAAAATCTGACACTATCATATATTTCCCAAACACATTCAAGCAGAAGGAAAATATCTCTCGGTTGCAATGCATTATGACGTCATTTTCGGACTCTCCCTCTCGCGTGGGTGCATGACTCTAATCATACCCAAAGCCAGCCATTGAAAATCATGACAAAATATAAACTCTGCATATTTATAGAACTTGGCTCTGACGTCATTGGTCTAATTCTAATAAAGACAATGTATTTCAGCTGTGCAGGAGAATATATATTGCAACATCTACCGGCTTTTGCAGCGCGTTTAAATTCTACTTGTTAATAGCTATGGTAATGTGGGCTGTAATCCCCCCATATGCAGTATTTTGACAGCAGGGTCGATGGCTGGCGGATGCGTTCGGAGTTTCGAGTGTAACATTTCCAACAGCTGTCAGTCTCCGCTAAGGCTTAACGAACAAGTATCACAGTTAACGACGCAGTAGCTTATGTATATTGTTTGCTTTAATGCTTGTGAACATTCATGCAAATTTGAGTATTTTGACTAAGCTGCGATTGTTATATATATATATATATATATATATATATATATATATATATATATATATATATATATATATATATATGTGTGTGTGTGTATATATATATATAAATATATGTATATATGTATATATATGTATATATATATATGTATATATATGTATATATATATATATCTGAATGGCAAAAACACTCTACCGTAGCAGAAAACTGAAGATGAAATCTAGGTGGATTTCAAAACTGTTGTCTCGTTTTCCAGTAAATTTATTTTGTAACGGATTTTTTACCATATATATACAGTGTATATATATATATATATATATATATATATATATATATATATATATATATATATGCATATGTGTGTGTGTGTGTGTGTGTGTGTTTGTTTGTGCACATAAGAGCACAAACACTGTAACGTGTGCACACAGATAAAGTGAAGCAGCCACAATAGGAGCGAAACAAAACTCGTGACGTTTCGAAACGATCCCGAGTTCCTCTTCGGACGAACTAGAGACCAAAATGGATCTGAAAACGTTCGCATACACACATAACACACACGCATATATACAGTATACAGGCATATGTTTATCTATTTATTTACGCATCTTTCGGAGAGAGAGGTGAGCAGGAGCGAGGCCATAGAGAGGGAAGGGGAAATGACACAGATAATGACGCTAATGAGAACAATTACATTTGTCCGTCTCCCGCCGACAGGGAGCGAGTTTCGACACCTGCCAATCCTCATTGAACAAACAGCAGTGTCGCGCCCTGGTAGTTTTACAGGTGGGGGGAGGGGGGGGGGGCAGATAGGGATACTGCAGGGTGAAAGGGTTAAAGGGAGAGAGAGAAGAGAGAGGGAAGGGGAGAGGAAGGGAGAAAGAGAAAGTGGAGAAAGAGAGGGAAGGCTGGGAAGAAAGAAAGGATGAAGAGGGGGAGAAAATGATGAAAGAAGGGAGAGGGAAAGGGTTAGATAAGAAGAGAGTGAGACGGGAGATTGACTGAAAGGAAGACATGTTAAAGGAAAGGGAGAGAAGGGTCGAGGGGGAAAGGAAAATAGAAAGGAATAGGGGAGGAGATGCAAGGGAAGCGAGAATGATGGAAAGGGAGAGGGAAGGCGGTAGAGGGAAATGGAAAGAGGTCTGGAATGAAGGGGGGAAAAGGAAAAGCGAAGCAAGAGAAATAAGGATATGGCGAAGAAGAGAGAAGGAGAGAATACAAAAATTTATAAGATGTAGGAAGGAGAGGGAAAGGGATGCAAGACGGAGGAAAACCGTAATAAACGGAGACGGAAAGAGCCTACCAGGGGGGGGGGGGATGCTGAAGGGAAAGAGAAGAGGGAGATGAATGTCAGAGGCAGTTAACGGGCCACATCCGACCTCGTCCGACCTCGGTTCGTTAATCAGCGACACGCGTCTGATGCTCCGGAATCCATGAGGCCAATATTCGGATTAGGGAAGAGGATGATAACGGCGTCTGTTGATAGTGTCTTGGGAGACAGATAAGGGAGGCAGGCTAATGAGGAGGGGGAGGGGGAGGGGGGGAGGAGGTGGAGGGGAAGAGGGGGTGAGAAGTGCGTGCATTATAGATATGATAATCATTTTCTTATTACCATTATTATTATTGTCATTATCATGATCCTCATTATCCTTATCATTATTGTTATCATTATTATAATTATTATATGATTATAATGGTTATCATTATCATTATCATCATCATTATTTTTATTATTATTATCATCATTATTATGATCTTTATGATGATATTGATGATATCATCATTATCATCATTATTATTTTCATTATTTTTATCATTATCATCTTCATTATCATTATCGTTATTGTTATTGTTATAATTATCATCATTATCATTATCATTATCCTCATTATCATTTTCATAATCATCATTGTTATAAGAATGATAACAATTATCATTATTACTATGATTATCATTATCATAATAATCTTTATCATAGTACGTTATCCTCGGTATCATTATTATCATCAACTGTATCCTCATAATCATTATCATTATAATTATTGTTTTCATTATCCTTGCTATTGATATTACCATTATCAATTTTATTATGTTATTTTTTTCCATACATCTTATCATTATCATTATATATATATATATATATATATATATATATATATATATATATATATATATATATATATATATATATATATATCATTGACGGTCATTACCATAAAATTCCACGTCATAGTGACAATATTTCCATTATTACCTGCGAGTTTTCTTGCTTTAAAAACCTTCCTATTATTCTCTACGTTGCATATGATATTGTTAACATGTGATTCAATTCATGAATTTATCATATATCTTTTTAATATGCTTCGGTTTATGTTCATTAGTGTTTTTTTTTGCTGTTTACCTGTATTGCATGTTTGCTATAGCTTTATGGTTCTCTTGTTAATGATTACACAAACACACACACACACGCACACACACACACATACACGCATACACTCACACACACATACACACAATTTCCAGTTTTGCAAAGCATTCTTTCATATATCAATCCCGCACCATTTTTATCCCTTGAAGTACCAATCAAACACAACTCATCACGACATATGTTATTATTCATGTTTATTTGTTGTCTTTCCTTTTCCTTTTCGTTTCTTTGGTTTCCTTTTGTGTTTTACTTTTTCGTTCTTTTCATTTTGAAATTTTCTTTTTCTTTTTTGTTTTTTATCTTTAAGGAGAGGAAGAATGAGAATAAGAAAAACAATGAGAAAAAGGCGAAAAGAAAGAGGAAGAAGAAAAAAGTCGGTCGGAAGAACAAATATAAGAGGATGAGGAAGAAACACAAGAAGAAAAAGAAGAACGAGAAGAAGAAGTCGAAGGAAGAAAAGAAGATGAAGAAAAGGCACCAAAGTTTAACGAAAATCAAGAATCAATCAACAGGTAAATAAACAAAGGAAGAAGAGAAAACGAATAATAAGCACCAGGGGAAAATAAGCCTGAAATTGAGAAATAAATAAAGAAAATTTATATGAAACCGATTTCAAATAATAACAATAATAATAATAATAAAAATGCAACGTCATTATTTCTTAATTTTCCACGATAATATGACATAATTTAGATGATATGAGTTTTATTTAGTCTAGGGCTGATTATAGGTTTTGGAGAGAGAGAGAGAGGGAGAGAGAGAGAAAGAGAGATACAAAGTGTGTGTGTGTGTGTGTGTGTGTGAGTGTGAGAGAGAGAGAGAGAGAGAGAGAGAGAGAGAGAGAGAGAGAGAGAGAGAGAGAGAGAGAGAGAGAGAGAGAGAGAGAGAGAGAGAGAGAGAGAGAGAGAGAGTTAGAAAGAGTGAGAGAGAAAAAAAAGAACGAGAGAGAGAGGGAGACAAAGTGAGAGAGAGAAAGAGAGAGAGAGAGAGAGAAAAAAAAAGTGAAAGAACGAGTGTAAGAGAGAGAAAGAAAGAGCGAGATAGAGAGAAAGAAAGAAAGAGAGAGAAAGAAGGAAAGGGAGAGAAAAAAAAGAAACAAAGAGAAAGAAAAAAAGAAGAAGACAGATAAATAGACAGAGAGAGAGAGAGAGACCAGACTAAAGCACGGGGCTACAATACCAACACCCCCTCCCCCACCCCCACTTCCACCCCCAAGGAAAAAAATAGAAAAAAAAACGAATATAAACGGCAGGGCGAGCGAGCGGACAGAGCCAAACCCCGAGATCTGATTCCTCCTTCTTCTGGTTCTCGTTCTCAGCGGTTCTTGTGAGCCATTGCCGAACATCTCAGTGAACCGATTAAGGTCAGTATTCCCCCTCCTCCCTCCTCCCTCTCCTATCCCTTCTCTTATCCGCTTCTCTTTTCCACCCCCACCCCCCCCACCTACCCTTCCTCTCTTCTTCCCTCACCACTAAGCTCTTTCTTTATTTCCCTCTCGCTCTCTCCTCTTCCTCTCCTTCCATCCCTTGTGCACCTCCCCATCCCTATCTCCTTCCCTCCCCCCTCCCCTCTCATCAACTCTATCCCCCTCTCCATCCCTCCCTCCCCCATCCCCCTCTCCCCCCCTCTTCCCCTTTTCCCTCCCTCCCCCTTCCCTTTCCCTATTCCCTCCCAACCCCCTCCCCCTCTCCTACCTCCCTCCCTCTCCCTCTCCCTCTCCCTCCGTCCCTCCACCCCTTTCCTTCCATCCAGAAAAAAATGGCGGTCAGAAAGATTCGAAGCCAAAGA
>NW_028234431.1:18494204-18499204 GCF_977035675.1 Penaeus japonicus
CATTCTTTCATCCCGCCTTTCTTTCTCTCTCTCTCTCTTTCTCTCTCACTAGCCTCCCTCATTTCCCCTTCTCTTTCTCTCTGCACTTTCCATATATCTTTCTTTGTTTCACCTTCCTTTTTCCTATTTTTCCCCTTGATTCCCTTATTCCCTTATAGCGAAAGCAAAACGAGGTTCCTACAAGCAATTTCATCTTCCTTCCTGCATTTCATTTCCTTCATTTCCTCCTGCATGACTTTCCCCTTTCTCTCTTATCCTTTGCTTTTAATTTTGATCTTTATTGGTTTATGTAAGACGCTTTTTTTTAGTTTAGATATTTCCTTTTTTTCATTTCATCGTCACTAGAAACGTATTATATAATTTTTCCTTTTTTGTTTTTGCTTTTTCGTTTTTTATCTTTTAATATTTTTCTTCGTTTTTTTGTTCTTGTTTGTGTTTTTATATTGCTTTTTTATGGTTGCTCTTCACCTATTTTTTCTTCCCTGGTTTCTAAATCAAATTTCGATTCTTTTCTCCTTTGCTTTTTAAACTCTATCCCCCTCCCCCCTACCCCCACCCCTAACTCCTCTCTCCTTCTCCAGCCTTCAGTACGTATTATTTTTTATCTTCGTATTTATCCTTTATCGATTTTGTTTTTTTTTCCTAGGTCATTCTTCCTAGCATTCCTAGAAACTACGATGACCTACCTTCCTTCTACCTAGTATTCTTAGGAACATTTTCTTAGCCTTCATAGGAACTACGATTACCTTTCTGTCCTCTTCTTAGCCTTTTCAGGAATTACTGTGACTCTGTTATTCTTTCTCCCAATCATTCTCAAGAAGTATATCTACCTCTCTTCAATCTTCCTAGTAATCTTAGTCATTACTATTACCTTTCCTCTTGTCCCTTATTCGTTCATACCAAAGGAACACTCAACCTAAAAGGTCGTCTTAGGTGTTATAATGAAATGCAATGTATTTTTTTGTGTTGTTGTTATTCACAAATAAAGTATCAAATAACAACACTCCTAGGATTAGGGATAAAAAAAAAGAAAAAAAAGAAAGAAAACACACACACACACACACACACACACACACACACACACACATATATATATATATATATATATATATATATATATATATATATACTTACATATATATATAACAACAAAAACAGAATATGAAAAAGGTAAGCGCAGGTTCACATTTCAAATAAAATTGGAATTACGAAGTACAGTAAAAAGGGGGCCATCATATTTCTACTCGACTCTTTACCCATGCTGCATAAAATTCATAAGTTTATTTTAAACTCTTAGAAAAAATAGAAATGGCTTGGAATATTTTATTTTCAGATGAAAGGAGTCGGAACACATAAAAGATATTTTTGTTTTGGAATTTTGACTTTATTCTCATCCATTTACTTTTGGATTATATCTTCTTGGACTTTATTTGTTGATTTGGAATAATTATAGTCAACAGAATATCACTAAGAGTAAAAAAAGTAATATCAATAGTAAGAGTGATTATGATGATGATGGTAATAGCATTAATAAAAATGATGATAGTAATAATGATGATAATAAGTACAATGATACTAATGGTAGTAATGATAATGATTGTATTAATGATAATAAGGATAACGATGGTGATAATGATAAAAATGATAATGATACTAACGATAATGATGATGATAATTATAGTAATAATTAATAATAATGATAATAATGATTATAACGATGATAAGGATTGTAATAAAAATGATGATAATAATAACAATGATAATTATTATAATAACAATCATTATAATAATAATTGTTATAATGATAATGATAATATCAATAATGCAAAATGATAATACTAATGATAATGACGATAACAATAGTGGTAAACATAATAAAAACAAGAACACAGAAGTAAAACAAAAATAACAATGGAATGATAATAATACTGAAATAACAGTAACGATGATAGCATAAAACGGATAAGAACAAGACGAAGAAGAAGAAGAAGAAGAAAAAAAAAGAACAACGAAATCCGCGTAATTTACCCTCTGCTCGTTTATAGAAATTGATGGGGGAGGGGGGGTCGATCATCAATTGCTAGCCATGAAACCATCACACATAATAAGCTAAATTTCATCACTATAAATGTCGAGTAATGTAGCTATGATTAAAGTCGAAAGCCCTGCATCTACAGCTAAACAACCTGCCGGCGATGACCCTTCTTTGGTGATTCACTCGTTATAACCTGATGACCGTTGGAAACGACCTGCTGTTTACGCAGTGTAAACAGCAGGTCGTTTCTCTTCTCGGCAAAGACCTCTCCTTATGTTAATCGTCGAAAGAAAGTTATAAGAAAATGAAATAAATAAATAAATAAATAAATGAAAGGAAAATCCAAAAAGAAGAAAATGAAAAAAGTAGCAAAAAAATAAAAAAAATAAAGAAAAAAATAAAAAAGAAAGAAAGAAAGAAAGAAAGAAAAAAGAAAAGAAAAGAAAAGAAAAGAAAGAAAGAAGAAGAAAAGAAGAAGAAGAAGAGGGCAAGGTAAAGAGCATCTCGGCCTGTAAATAGGGCGAGTGGTTCTCGCATGTGGTTCTCGGCGGCGAGAGGCGCTCCGGCCACAGATAAGATGGTCCCTTCCGGAAGTTGGTATTCAGAGAGGCTGCAGGACGAACAAAGGCACAGGCGATGTTTGATGCGCAGATTCCATCAAGGGAGCGCTGATGGCGGGGCTGTTGGGCCGCCGGCGGGGGGGGGGGGGGGGGGGGGGGTTGCTCTTGGGGGCGGCCTTCTTTGCATGAGATGGCATTTTGGCCTTTTTGTAGTGGTGCTGTGGCTATACGCGATGTATACACACATACACACACACACACACATACATACATACATATATATATATGTATATATATGTGTGTGTGTGTGTGTCTAATACACTCACACACCCACACAAGTGTGTGTATGTATCATCTATGATTATTGTGATTATGATTATCATTATCCTTATTGCGAACCGATGTCGTAGAGCCTCGAACACACGCAGACAACCATACACTCTTACGTCATCATTATCTTCATCATCATCGCCATTCCTCTTTTGATTGTTCTTTTTGTTATATTCTTATTATCATTATTACCACTACTATCCGTGTCACTGTTGTTATTATGATTATTCTTATCATCAAGAGAATAAGCATTATTGTTATCATTTTGATACCTTACTACCAGCACTGCTCTCATCTTTGTTAATAGTAGCAGTTGCAGTAGTAGTTGCAGTATTGATATTAGCATCAGCATCACCATCATTGTTGCATTACGTTATATCGTATTATACATTATATTGTATAATATTATATTGTATTACATCATATTGTATTACATTGTATAATATTATATTGTATTACATCATATTGTATTACATTGTAACATACCGCATTAGTATGATCTTATCATTTTTATTATCTTTGTTAATGCTATTATTCTCATTACTATTGTTTTCATCATCATCGTTACTTGGGCATTATCATTATCAACATTAATGTTATCATTATTATTATCATCGCTGCCATTACCATCGTCATTGCCATCTTTATTTTTTATTACCTTTAAGATTGTTACATTTAAAACATTTATCTTCATCATAATTACCATTATTGCTCTATCAATACTATGATTTTTTTTCATCATCACCGCCATTAACATCATCATCATCACCACCACCACCACCACCATCATCATTATCATCATCATCATCATTATCATTATCATCATCATCACCATCATAATCACCAACATAATCATCATAAATATTCTGACATTAATGATATTAATATTACGTCTCTGTATGCATGTACCTAATTGAACATTTGATGATTGAAACCTTCCCTCTTGAAATTTCTATTCAATCGAGCAATAGCTCACTCAGTTTCGTGCAAGTCTTGCAATCAAAAGTCCCGAGTTCGCGTCCCATTCGTTAAGGCCGTTTTTTTTTTTTATGATCATTAATAGTTTTATTACCAATTTTATCATTGGTATTATTATCATCCTTTCTATTAGTTAATCATCATCCTTATCATCGTTATAATTTTCATAATCATTAGTATTGCTCTTCTATTATCATTGCTTCTATATCATCATTATCGTTATATTGACGTTGTTATCATTTCCGTTATCAGTTGTTGTGATTATAAATGTTACCATCATTATCATATCTATGACAAAATTACTGTCATCATTGTTGCTATTATTATCATCATTATTATTATTACCGCGATCATCATTATTGATATCATTGTCATTATCATTGATATTATTATCATTATTATTGTTATTATCATCATGATCATTATCATAATCATCATCATCGTTATATTTTGTTATTACAGTTTGTTATTATCATTACTATCATTATTATTATCATGATTATTGTTATCATTATCATCATCATTACTATTATCATTGTCATTATTGTTGTTCTTGATTTATTGCTATCATTATTGTTGTTATTAACATAATCATTATTGTTTGTGTCATTATTATCATTATCATCATTATCATTTTTATCATTATTCTTTCCTTATTGTTCTTGCTATCATCCACATCATCATCATTACTATTGTTATTATCATTCACACAATTTTTCATTATTAGTGTTATCTTTAATATTATGATTTTTATTATCATCATTATCTTTATCAGTACTGGGAGCCAATGTCGTAGAGTCTCGAACACACGCACACAACAATACACTTACGTCATCATTATCATCCTCATCATCGCCATTCCTTTTATGATTGTTCTTTTTCTTATTATCATCATTACTGATAATTCTAATGATACCGCTGTCCTGTTTTTTTTTTTCAATATCGTTGTTATTGTTGTTATTATCATGGTCATTATTGTCATTATTTTTACGGTTGTCATTATCATTTCTGTAGTTCTTGCTATAATTATCATACCGTATTAGTATGATCTCATCATTTTTATTAACTTTATCAATGTTATTATTCCCACTACTATT
>NW_028234431.1:18509204-18511704 GCF_977035675.1 Penaeus japonicus
ATTGTTTCAAAGTTTTCAAATGTGAAATAAAAACACATTTTCTTTGAATATTAGAAGATTTCATTCCTATTGTGATCTCAGCAAGCATCATGAACAAGAAAGCTAATATTAAGCTTAATCTAATTACATCGCGACGAATCAAAGCTTTTGGAGAGAATGAGTAGATCAACAAAAGCCATGAACGAGTGAATAACCTTGAAAGCGAATGAAGTGAAGGGAAGGAAGAGGGGGAAAAAATACGAAGGAGATGAGAGCGAGAGGGAGAAAAAAAAAATCCAGGAGTGAATCGTGGCCAAAATCCAGGATTAAGTCACTCAGTTCGATGGACTGGGGTGGGGAGGGGGAGGGGGGGAGAGGGGGAGAGGGGGGAGAGGTGGGAGAGGTGGGAGAGGGGGGAGAGGGGAGGAGGAACTTGGGGAGGTGGGAGAGGTGGGGGAGGGGGAGGGGGAGGGGTAGAAATGGATTGGGGGTTTGGGGTTGGGTACGTGAGGGTTACTGAATCCATCGCTAGAGCGCCGCCCCCCCACCCCTCCAAAGCCACACACTTTCCTCATCATCCCCCTCCTCTTCTACTCCCTCTCTGTCCCCTTTACCTCCTCTTTCCTCCCTCCTCCTATACATCCCTCTCACTCCCCTACCATTCCCCCTCAAAACCCTCTTTCCATACCCCTCCCCCTCCCCTCTCCCCTTCCTCCAACAATCCCGCCCACTCTCCTCCCCTATCCCCCTCATCCCACATACCCCTCCCCCTCCCCTCCTCCTCCTCCTCCAATAGTTCCAATCCCCTCCCCTCTCCCCTTCCACCCCTCCCCCCCCCCCGGCCCCTATTTCCATCACCGGCCCAATTTGATGGCGACAGAGATAGACCTCGCATTTCCACATGATTCCAGCCAAGATTGATTGCGTGTGTGGCCGAGTGGCTGGTGTTGGTGGTGTCGCATGAGGAGGCTGGTATGTTGGGTATGAGGCGATTGGATATGATGGCCGGGTTTGCCAGGGGGCCGATGTGGTATGGCATGGTGAGGGTATGTTGTGTATGAGGCGACTGGATATGATGATGGGTTTGTCACAGTGTATGCGATATATGTCCATGTGAGTCGGTGTGGTATGATGATGGTATGCCTGGTATGAGGTGACTGAATGTAAGGGCAGGGTTTGTGTGGTACGTGGCTGGTGTTTGTGGTGTGGCATGTTGGGTATGAGGCACATGAAGGCGGGATTTGATAGAATGTTATATATACCATATGCAATTTTATTATCCAAGATACCTTCCGAAAAAAATCCTTGTTTTCAGTCACTGAAATCACATTCATACAATCATTTATGATCCAGCGTGATTATAAAATCTATACCTCACAATTTCACGGTTTTATTATTTTTTTCTAAGAATCTATTAAAAGATTTTATCATCGGCATCTCACATTCATACACTATTTATCCCGAAAATTTGCGTTGCAGGAAAACTCCTCCAGTCAAAGTTTTCTCTGCAAGAACTCGTTATTGCGTGTAAAACTCTGCGAGAACACTTTCATTTCGTTTTATTTCAGACGTTCTTTCCCCGCAGATGGAGTTCTGAAGAATGAGTGGCAAGGGAACAGAATGTTCTAGGAAGATTAACATTGAAAGTTAGAATGAGAGAAAGAGAGAGAGGAGGATGGGAGGGAGGGATATACTGTACACACACACACACGGACGCACTCACACACACACAGAGACGGATAGAAAGAGAGAGAGAGAGAGAGAGAGAGAGAGAGAGAGAGAGAGAGAGAGAGAGAGAGAGAGAGAGAGAGAGAGAGAGAGAGAGAGAGAGAGAGAGAAACTAATTCGTTTGTCCAGGAATGTTTGTATTTACACACGTTTAATTTCGTCTGTTTGTTTCATTATTAAATTTAGTAAAAGAAACTAAGTAGATAGTCTGAAGACATACTTAGTATCCTGATCATAATTGTACTTTATATATCATTCCTCTAATTGTATTTGTGTTTGGAAAAACTATTTCATCCTTTAGAAAATGAAGGTCTGGCGATGTATTTGGGAAAGTCCTTTTCCTGTATCGTGTAGTTGCTGTTGCTGAACTATAAATTGTTGCTGAGGGAAAGACAAACACACACATACAAACACAAACACACACACATTCAAACAAACAAACACACACACACATACAAACACACACGCACACATTCAAACAAACAAACAAACACACATACAAACACACAGACACACACACACACACACATACACACAAGCACATGTGAAATATGAAAATTATTCTGTATATATTAATTAATTCTCTAATGTACCCTTTTTTTTTGTCTTACCGCCTGCTGTTCTTTTGTTTTTGCTTTTGGGTAACTTGTGCTTGAATTTCTGCTTTTAACCTTGTCATTTAATACTTTTACATTCATGTGTTTTTTGTCCTGAACTAATTTCTTATATGTTATGCTAATCCGTTTTTTGTTTCGCCTTTCTTCTTCAGTCGCCCCTTTGCTGTTCTTTTATT
>NW_028234431.1:18519204-18521704 GCF_977035675.1 Penaeus japonicus
ATTACTACAACTACTACTATAAGTGCCCCAACCATTACCAACCTACTACCTTTTTTCCATAATACCAGAAAAACACCGCTGCAACATTAGAACATTTCTACACGTTTTTCTACAAATAATACTACTGTGTTGTTTAAAAAAATGAACTTCCTGTGATAAAGAGAAAATAAATAGGGGGAAGGAGGAGTGAAATGAGAATAAAATGAAGATAATGAGGGAGAAGGATGAAGGGGGAGGAGGGGTACGTGGTGGAGGATGAAGAGGAGGAGGAGGAGGAGGAGGAGGAGGAGGAGGAGGAGGAGGAGGAGGAGGCGGAGGTGGAGGCGGAGGAGGAGGCGGAGGAGGAGGCGGAGGAGGAGGGAGGGAGAGGAGGTAGGAGGAGGCGGAGGAGGAGGTAGGAGGAGGGGGGGAGGAGAGGTAGGAGGAGGCGGAGGAGGGGGAGGAGGAGGCGGAGGAGGAGAGGAGGGGGGGAGGAGAGGAGGAGAGGAGGAGGAGGGAGAGGAGGAGGAGGAGGATGGAGGGGGGGGAGGAGGAGGAGGAAGGAGGAGGGAGAGAGGAGGAGGAGGAGATGAGGAGGAATGAGAAGGAGGAGGGAGGGAGGAGGAGGATAGAGGTGGAGGAGGCGGAGGCGGAGGCGGAGGCGGAGGCGGAGGTGGAGGCGGAGGAGGAGGAGGAGGAGGAGGAGGAGGAGGAGGAGGAGGCGGAGGAGGAGGAGGAGGAGAAGGAGGAGGAGGAGGAGGGAAGATAGGAAAAGGGAGGAAGAGGAGGTCAAGGAGGAGGAGGAGGAGGTGGATGCGGAGAGAAAGGGGTAAAGGTGGAGGGATTGAAAGAGGAGGATGGAGAAAATGGAGGAGTAAAAGAAGGTGGAGGAGGTGGAAGTGGAAGGAGAAGGTGGAGGAAGAGGAGTAAGGGAAGGGAGAAGGGAGGGGCCGGAGAAAGAGGAGGATGAGGAGAAAGAGGAAGAGGAAGAAGAGGTGGCAAAAAAGAGTGGAGAACGGAATGGACGAAAAAACACAAACATAGAGAGAAAGAGAGAAAAGGGAGACAGACAATAACAGAAAGGAATAGAGTGAAGATGAGGAAGAAATGACGTGAAAGAGAGCAAGGGAGAAGGAGAAGAAAAGGGAAACAAGGGGAAAATAATAAATAAAGAAGGAATGTGTGAGGAAGGAGGAGGCGTCGGAAATGAAGAAGAGTAGGGAAAACAACGAAGAGATGATAAAGCGAAATTAAGAAGATTAGGGAAGTTTGAGAGAAGAAGAATGAGAAGAGAAAGAGAGAACGGGAGAAAAGGGAGAAAATGGAGAGGGAGGATGAAGGATGAAAAGTAAAGAAGAAAAGGAGAAAATGTAGGAGAAAAAAGAGTGTATGAAGAAGGAGATAGAGGAAAAAATGGAAAGGTTTACGAAGAAAAGGAAGAAGCGAATGAATAAAAGAGAATATAATAATAATAATAAAAAAAAAAAATGATGGAGAGAAGACAAAAGGGAGGAGGAAAGGGGAAAAAAAGGATAGGGTAGCGAAAAAGGGGAAGGTAAAGATCATAAAAGGGAAAGAGGAGGAATGAGAAAGGAGGAAGTCTGAGAAAGGGAAGTAAAAATAAAAGATAAAAAAAAAAAAAACGGAAAACAACATGAAGATAATAGAGATATAGAAAAAGAATAGATGAAAAAAATGGCTAAATAAAGGTACCTAATCACAGAATAATTCGCACCACGAAAACGATAACAAATAAATAAAAACAAATAACAATAAGAATAAGAAGAAACGAGACAAACAGAAACAAAAAAGAAAACAAAACCAAAATAAAGCTCAAGGAATATGTAAAAGATAAAAAAAAAGTCAGAGGAGGAAGAAGAAGAAGCGAGGAAAAAAAAGAAAAAAGAAGAAGAAGAAAAAAAAAAGGTGACCGTTAATACAGGTAGTAGATAAATGGCTTGTTTGAGGCGCAAAGGAACATGGAGATGCTGCGGGAGGGATCGTGGCCGGATCGGGGCTTCCTGGTTATTAGATATAGGAGGAAAGAGGAGGAGGAGGAGGTGGAGGAGGAGGAAGAGGAGGAGGAGGAGGAGGAGGAGGAGGAGGAGGAGGAGGAGGAGGAGGTGGTGGTGGAGGAGGAGGAGGAGGAGGAAGTGGAGGTGGTGGTGGAGGAGTAAGAAAATTATACGGAGGAAGAAGAGAAGGAGGGAGGAGGAGGAGAGGAGGAGAAGGAGGAGGAGGAGTGGAAGTGGAGGTGGTGGAGAGGCGTTGAAGGAATAGGAAGAGGAAGAGTAAAAGGATAAGGAAGAGGAAGAGGAGAATGAGAATGAGAAAAGCAGAAGGAGAAGGAAGATGGAGGAAGAGGAAAAAGGGGTGAAGGACGGGTAGGACAAGAATAGAGAGAGAAAGAGAAAGAGAGATGAGGACAGAAAGGAATACAAGCGTGAGACAGAAATTGATTTTCTGCAAACAATAAAGGAAAAGAGAAACGGATAAGTGAAATGAAATAAAGAAAATAAAA
>NW_028234431.1:18554204-18561704 GCF_977035675.1 Penaeus japonicus
TGATTGTGATAATACCAATGATAATGATAATGATGATAATAATGATAGTAATAGTGATATTATCAGTGCTAATACTAATACCAATGCAATTTATAATGATAATAATAATAATGATGACTGTAACAGAAATCATAATAATGATAATGATACTGTTAATAATGATAAGGATAGTGATACTGATAGTAATAATAGCAATAGTAATATTGATAACAATAATGATGATAATCATAATAACAACAATAATGATAGTAATATTGATGATAATAATGATATTAATCTAGACAGCCATAATAATGATAATAGTATTGATAATAATAATGATAATAATTATGATAGCAATAATAATGACAATGATATCAATGTTAGTGATGATAATGATAACAATAGTAATGATAACAGTAATGATAATAACATTAATGATAAACATGATAATATTAATAATGATGATAGTAATGATAATAAAACAAAAATGATAGCAATGGTAATAGCATTCATGATAATAATGATAATAATAATAACAATAAAAATAATACCGGTGATAGCATTTGAAATAATAATGATAATAAGAACAATAATAGCATTGATAATAATGATAATAAAGATAATTACACACTGCAATTGCAAACAAGTGCATTCGATAGCAACAACCTCAAAGCAGGGCAAATATCCGTCGGGATTTGATTACTTCTTGGACACCACGTGCCTTTGCTTTCGGTGTCTTGAAGATGTTCCACAATTCTCAGGGATTAGGTGTTGCATGCATGACTATGCGTGAGAATACGTGCTTTAGGGAACACAGCCGCTTGTTTTGCTTACGTGCGTGGATGGAGCTGCATATTGCAAAGGCTTAGAAAATATTGAAATGTGTCTCTACTGCACGACCGTCGTTAACCTTTCGATTTCATGTTTATCGTTTTGTCTGTCTGTCGATGGGTTCCTTTCTGATTTTTTTTTTCTTTCTTGCTGTCTCCCTCTCTCTTTCCTTCTTTTTTCATCTCTCTCTGGATTCATTATCTCCACTTTCTCTCTCTTTCTATCTATCTATCTATCTATCTATCTATCTATCTATCTCTATCCCTCTATCTATCTATCTAACTATCTACCAATCTACTATCTAACCATCTGCCGTTTCTTTCTCTCTCTCTCTCTCTCTCTCTCATTCTAGATAATGTTTGCAAGCCTCATAAATCAATAGAGCTTCATCCATATTGGGAAAGCGCAGAAGAACCATCTCTGTTCTAAATAAACATCTCAAACAAGATACAATCTGCCTCTCCCATCCTTCTCTCTCTTTCTCTCTCTTTGTCCGTGTCTCCTCCAAGCATTCCTCGCCAAATGGGAACGCTCTCATCAAAGACGTTAAACAAACAACTTATCTACCAACGCCTCGCATAAACACAATCAAGACCCTATGATCAGCAGCTTGAATCCAGCGATGATAAGAAAACAAAGTGTCGGATCCCTTATAAACAGGATCGCAGCCTCTCCTGGCCCGGGCTACACGATGCTCCAAACATAGACTTCTCTCCTTTGTGGAGTTGAGCATTTGAGATGCTGCATCTTGTGATCTCTCTGCACCAAAGGACTGCATTTATTTATTTTTGTTTATGCTGAGGAGGATCAGAGACCTCAGGAAATTATGATGATAACCGGTATCATCTCTCGAGCTTTGTTTATTAACACTCGAAAATAATTTATTGTCATGTTTATATAAATATCATTACTGCATTTAATTAAAAAGCTATAATACTATCGTTGATAATGCACTTAATGATACTTGGAATACTAATGGTTATACCAATCAGTGATGTGACGTTAACAAAGTATTACGATGGTAATAATGACAGTCTACTAATGCTACTATGCATTCCTACCAATTATCACAATACTAACAACAAACCAAAATAAAAATAAAACAAAAACAATACCACAGACAACAACAACGAAGAAAAAACAAACAAACATACCAACAATTTAGAAGAACAAAAACAAAAAAACTACCTCGACGAAACAAAACAACGCGCAACAGATCCAACGGAGAAACAAAAACAGAGGGAGCAAAATAAGGCAGTGACAAATCGAGCCGAGGTCAGCGAGATAGCAAGTGAAATGAGTTTGTTTAATTAGAGCGGCGACAGTTCGTTGATCGGTGATTCATGGCGCTGGCGATCGGCGGCCATGTGCGGTATGCGAGGAGATAATAAGCACACACACACCCTGAAACGCACACACTTACAGACACACACACACATACACATAAATAGAAACAGATGCACATACACACACACACACATAAATAGAAACAGATGCACACACACACACACACACACACACACACACACACACACACACACACACACACACAACTGCATATCTACACACACACACACACACACACACACACACACACACAGAAATAGAAGCACACGCACACATACAACTGCATACCCACACATGTGCGGCTGAATGAAAGGAAATACCCAACAGAATGCATGTAAAATGTATTTTCTTTTCCTCTCTCGTTTCTTTTCGTTCCTTCCTCCATTGCAACTCTTTCTGCACAACATTTTGTTTTAGTTTCCCTTGCGCTTTCTCACTCCTTATCTTTTTCTCTCTTTCCGATTCTCTTTCTGCTCATTTCTTTGTTGCTTTGTGTGAGTTTATCTCTTTCTTCTTTGCATCCCCTTTTCTCTCTCTTTGTCAAACATTTTCTTATATCCCTTTTACTTTTCTTTTTTTTCCCTTTATTTCTCTTTCCCTCTTCATGTTTTCTTTTTTTCTCTACTATTTCTCTCTTGATCTTCTCCCTCCCTCCCTCCGACTCCTTTTCTCTCTCTTCCCCCCCTCCCTCTCTCTCTCTCTTTCCTCTCTCTTTCTCTCTTCTTTCTTCTCTCTCTCTCTCTCTCTCCTCTCTCTCTCTCTCTCTCTCTTCTTTCTTCTCTCTCTCTCTCTCTCTCTCTCTCTCTCTCTCTCTCTCTCTCTCTCTCTCTCTCTCTCTCTCTCTTCCCCCCTCGCCCCTCTCTCCTCTCCCGCTCTCTCTCCTCTCCCTCTCTCTTCCCCCTCTCTCTTCCCCCCTCTCTCCTCTCCCTCTCTCTTCCCCCCTCTCCTCTCCCGCTCTCTCTCCCTCTCTCTGCCCCCCTCTCTCCTCTCCCGCTCTCTGTCCCTCTCTCGTACATCACCTCAACCTCCATTCAGCCGAATCGCCGTGGCAGGGAACACAGTGTCTCGAGAGTGTTTTCATGTGTGAGTATCTTGTCCGACGCCAAATCATCATCTTGGCGTAGCTCGAGCCGTCAGATAAGGGAGCCCCCCGAAACATCAATCAGGATTATATATTTAAAATAAAAGTCTTCCTTTCGCCGTATAAAGCAAATGATACAACGAACTCGAAGGGCAGTGTCTCGATGAGTTCGTTTTGGCTGGGCTTCGGTTTGGTGTTCGGTTTGATGTTTATGTTTATGTTATTATTTGTTGTATTTTTTTGTAGACAATTACGATTATTATTATTATTATTTTTAATCTACACTATATAATATGTACGGTATTTACTTCGGGTGTGGATATGACAACACGTATATTCTTTCTTTTGGGTTTTATAAATAAAACGTCTGTAAGGCACTTTGACCGTGCATTCGGAGACATCCTTGACTATGTCGACTGTCACTTGTTTCCTATTGTTCTCTTCACTCGCACGCCAGTGTTGTCATACGATGAGCTTTGGATTATCCTCTCCTCCCTCATCTTCTTCCTCGCCTTCACTTCCCTCCTCTTCTTCCTTCACTCTCCCTTTCCTTTCTTCTTAGATATTTATTTTATCCTTCTCTTCTTCGATCTTTCCCGCTTCTCATATTCTCTCCTTATCTCCATTCATCCTTTCCACCTCCTTCCTTCCTTCCCTCTCTCTCTTTCTCCCGTGGATCTCTCACCTTCTTCCTTTTTTATAGCACCCTTTCCTTTCCATCGCCATCGAAATTAAAGATAAATGAGAAGAGGTTCCATGAAAGCCGAAAAGCTATACCGAACAGCCGATTCATGTGAATATTTCATGGATTCTTCATGTGATAGACGTGTCAGTGTCTGAAGCTCATGGCAATTTCATGACGGAGTGGCATTAACCTTGTCTGGTCGTGAGAAGAAAAGATCATGCGTTTTAGACATACACTCAATGAATAGAAGTCGGAAACACGGAGCTACGATTTGATTTACATTTTCTTTATTTATCTATCTATTTATTGATTTTTATTATTATTATCATTATTATTATTTTTACTTGGCTCTTTATTTATCTGTTTATCTCGCTGTTGCTATTTCTTGGGAGAGATGTTCATCTGTTCTTACTTTCTTGTTCGTTCTGTCTGCCAGATTGTCATTTGTCAGAGACTAGAGTTACTTTTATAATCACCATTATCATGATTACCCCTATTTCTTGCCTCTTCCCCCCCTCTTTCTAACAATATGTTTATAAGCAAAGCAAAACAAACAATTAAGTCCTCTCACATTCTAGGAATAATTAAACGTCCCTTTAAAATGCCCAGCTTCATGATTAGTAATGCATTATCATCATTATTACTATCATTACTAGAAGTATGGTTATTATTATTTTTTGTCATTATCATTATTGCCATCATTTTATTGTTGTCGCTATCATTATCATAGCTATTGTTATTTTTAATAATTATATATAGTATGCTCTCACTTATTTATTACGATGAGTACTTTATTGTGTGGAAGGGAATCAGTGAAACAATTTTGTCTTTTGTCCCTTTATTGGAAGGCAAGACTTAGATATAAAAGTCTCTTGATATCTCTTAAAATCTCTTAGATATAAAAAGTCTCTTAATCGGCGATCGTCTTGGGAAACGATAAAGCGGGACCCAGCGGTCAGCACAAGGGGGTCGAGCTGACGAAGACGGGAAGCGTTCTCGTGACCCAGCTCGGGTCAATCCGCGAAGGGCGGTCTGTACTCGGAGCGAGGCAAGGAGGAGAGGGGGCTGTGGCGACTCGCAGACTGCTCTCTTGACCTCCAGGTTTACCTCAGGTCAGCTTGAGTTGACCTCCGAGAGGCAAGGCAGCCCACGAGATCAGGGAAGGGTGCGGGGATTGGACATTGGGCATTGCAGTACTATGATCATAAGTATTATCATCATTGTAACGATAGTATTTTTTATGATTATTTTTATCAATATCATCATCATTATTATTGTTGTTATTAATTGTAATGTTATTAGCAATATCATTATTATCATCATCACTATCATTATTGTTAATAATGATGATATCAAGTCATCTTTATTGTCATTCTCATTATTATGATGATTAAGTTTATGATGATTATTATTACTATTATCTCTTTCTCTCTCTTTGTCCACACAATCACAACCACATACATGGACAAGCACACACTGACACACACACACACACACACACACACACACACACACGCACACACACACACACAAACACACACACACACACAAACACACACAAGCACAGCACAGCCCTCCCACCTCTCCACCAACCCACACACACGCTACCGACGCACCCAAACATAAATCCAATGCAGTAAGTACAGTCAATATACATCTATTTATACACCCAGCATAATCTCCGACTAACTAGAGGTCAAACACTCTAAAATGGCAGTCTTTTTCGCTCCCCAGCTCTATGGAAATTTGTCATTGCAGCGTCGGGAAATTCGCATGGGGGACAACAAATATTTGAACAGGCAGTGAACGCGCGCACTAGATCCGTTCTCAACACACAGGCCTGATGGAGAACAAGTGCGAACTGCCCTGAGGCATGTGGAAACTTTGTTCGCTTTGAGTGATGCAACCGAACACGTTGAGATTGGGTGGGAAGAGAGAGAGGGAGGAAGAGGGGGAGGGAGAAAGAATGGGGAGGAAGAGGGAGAGAGAGAGAGAGGGAGCGAGAGGGAGCGAAAGATAGATAGATAGATAGATAGATAGATAGATAGATAGATAGATAGATAGATAGGTAGGTAGATAGAGACAGAGAGAGATAGAGAGATAGAGTGATAGAGAGAATAAGAGAGAGAGAGAGTGAGTGAGTGAGTGAGTGAGTGAGTGAGTGAGTGAGTGAGTGAGAGAGAGAGAGAGAGAGAGAGAGAGAGAGAGAGAGAGAGGAAGAGAAAAAGAGATAGAGATAGAGCGACAGAGAAAGAGAAAGAGAGAGAGAGAGAGCGAGAGCGAGAGCGAGAAAGAGAGAGAGAGAGAGAGCAAGAGAGCAGGAGAGAGAGAGAGCAAGAGAGAAAGAGAGAGAGAGAGAGAAAATGAGAAAGAGAGAGAGAGAAAAAAAAATGAAGGCATATGGATAATAAATTTAATGTCTGTTTGTATGTAATTGTGTAGATGTGTCCACTATTGTATGAGCGTATGTATTCGTATATATATGTGCACACGTCTAAAAATACACATCCGTGAGTGTGTGCACATATATGTCCGACCCGTACGTGCGTGCGTGTCTGTGTACCCATACTTATATATTCATGTATGCGCCTATAAAGTGTCTGGTAAAAAAAGAAAACCTGCAGGTCAATATTTGTATAACTAATTAGTGGCCACATCCCAAGGCGGACCTAATAGCACCACTAGCTCAGGGCCTTCTTGCTAGTGGCCGCCTCCCCCCCCCTTGCTCTTCGCCGCCTGATTCATTCTATGTTTAAGTGAACTCGTAAAGAAATCAAGATACTGAACGTGTAAAGAAAACAAGATGTTGAACGCGTAAAGAAAACAAGATGTTGAACGCGTAAAGAAAACGAGATGTTGAACGCGTAAAGAAAACAAGATGTTGAACGCGTTAAGAAAACGAGATGTTGAACGCGTTAAGAAAACGAGATGTTGAACGCGTTAAGAAAACGAGACGTTGAACGCGTTAAGAAAACGAGATGATAAACCGGTAAAGTAAAGAAAATGAGATGATAAACGGGAAAAGGAAAGAAAACGAGATGTCGAAGCCATACTCTTTTATTTCTTATTAATACTGGAAATGCTTCACTTATGGAGGCAATGATAAAGAGGATGATATTGATAATGATAATGAGGATATTCTAATAATGATGGTTGTGATAGCAGTAATACGGGTAATGACAATAATAGTAGCAATAGTATTGACAATTTTTTCGATTACAATTATCAGAAATATAACAACTATTACTCTTGTTATTTTGCTATGATTATTAACATAAAAATGATCATTATTATTGTTATCATCAATAAAATAACAACAGTAGCCACACCAAAAACGATAATGATAACAATAATAATCATTATGATAATTATCTTTATCATTGTTGTTATTATCATCATTACTTTTACCAAGCTTTCAAAATTTGCAGAGAGAGAGAGAAAAAAAACAACAACAACAACCAAAAAACAGAATAATAGAGAGAGAAAGAAGAGGGTTAGAGAGAAAGGGAGAAAGAGTTAAAGGGAAAGAGAAAGAGTCAGAGAGAGAGGGGAGAGAGTTAGAGAGAAAGAGAGA
>NW_028234431.1:18566704-18569204 GCF_977035675.1 Penaeus japonicus
ATTATATAGATATATATTAATATATAGATTATATATATATATATATATAATATAATATATATATATTATATAATAATATATATATATTTATATGTAAAGATATATAAATATATAGATATATATATATAGTAAGTTATACATATATATATAATTGTAAATATATTTCATATAAAGGCACTGTATAATATACCTTTATATAAAATTTTATATATATAATATATAAGCTTTCTATATATATGTATATATCTTATCATATATATATATATATATATATATTATATATATATAACTAATAAATATATATATGTAATGTATGTAAATATAAGATAGTATATAAGTATACATTGCTAAAATTATACCATAGATAACATATATATATATATGCATATATATATATACATAATAAGTTAGATAATTGTATATATTAATACATTTATAATATATATATGTCTGTATATATGTATATAGTATATTAAAACTTCTATATATATATAGAGTTTAGATTTATCGTATATATATATAAGATATATATATATATACTATATAAATATATATATATATAGAATATATATATATTATAGAGTTAGGTATATATATAATTTATATATATATGGAATTTATATAATATTTAACCCATATAATTATAAATATATATATAAGTATCATATTATATTTATATATAGACCTAATTATGTATGAATATATATATATAAATATATATATATATACTAAACATAGTAATTATAATACAGATGATCATAATAATAATACTATTAATAATGATGAAAATAATAATGATAATAGTAAAATGATAATTATAATAATAATGACTATGACAATGATGATGATGATAATAATAATAATATCAATAACAGTGATGACGATGATAAAGATGATAATAATGATAATGATGATATCAATCATGATGATAATGGTGAT
The DNA here is from genome assembly GCF_977035675.1 of Penaeus japonicus. Classification (NCBI taxonomy): domain Eukaryota; kingdom Metazoa; phylum Arthropoda; class Malacostraca; order Decapoda; family Penaeidae; genus Penaeus; species Penaeus japonicus. The sequence goes on from NW_028234431.1 coordinate 18,567,644, forward strand.
AATAATGATGACAATCATAATAATGATAAGAATTATAATGAAATTATGATAATGATAATAAGGATAATGATCATAATGATAAAATGAAAATAATGATGGTAAGGATAAAATGATGATGATGATAATGATGATAATGAAATTTCTAATGATAACAATAATCATATTGATGAAAATGATTATAATAATGATAACAGTAATAATGATAACAACAATGATAATAAAATCGATGATAATACTACTACTAAAAATAATAATGACAAAAGAAATAATAATGATGCGAGAACATTAATGATAATAACAATAATGATAATAAGGGTAAAAATAACAAAAAGTAATGATAACATTAATGATAATGACAACAATAATTCTGATACTTTTATCATGATGATAATGATAATGGCATAGATAATAATATTGATACAAATGATAATTATCATAATAATCATATAAAAAAATACTGATGCAAATGATGATTATCATAATAATCACAATTATAATTATAATGAAATAAAAGTAATCACCATGAATATGATAAAGATAGTGATAATGATAATGATGATGATGATAATGATAATAATGGTGATGACAACAATGATAATAATGATGGCATTGCTGATTGATAATGGCGATACTTATGACACTGATGATAATGATAATGATTATGATAGCACCAATAATATTATTAGTGATAATGTTGAGAACAACAAGAATGAAAATGATAATAATGATAATAATCAATACCATTGCATTGATGATGGTAATGATATTAGCATCATTAAAAAGAAGAACACAAGTGTAAATAGAGACGATATTGGTGATAATGATAAGGATGACAAAAATAGTTATAATGATGATAATGGCAATAGAAATAATAATTATGATAATGATAACAATACCAATAACAATGATAGTAATGACAACAATGATGATAATGGCAATAGAAATAATAATTATGATAATGATAACAATACCAATAACAATGATAGTAATGACAACAATGATGATAATGGCAATAGAAATAATAATTATGATAATGATAACAATACCAATAACAATGATAGTAATGACAACTATGATGATAATTGATAATCATAATGATATTACCATAACAATGATTATAAAGGTTATGATGATAATGATGATAATGATAATAATGATAATGATGACGATGATAATGATAATGGCAATAGAAATAATAATTATGATAATGATAATGATGATAGTAGTAATGATGATGATGATAATAATGATGATGATGATAATGATTATGATGATAATAATAATCATAATAATGATAACAATATGATAAAATCAGTGATGATAATGCAAATAATGATGTTAATAGTGATAATGATAATGATTATTTTGATGATAATAAAGATTGTAAAGATGATGATGATAAAAGTAATGATAATAATAAGGATGATAATGATAACTATGATAATGACAATAATGGCAGAATGATTATAACAACAATAATGATAATAGTGATAGTAATGATGATGATAATAATAATACTATTAATGATAATGATAATACTAATACTAATACTGATAATGAT
>NW_028234431.1:18616704-18621704 GCF_977035675.1 Penaeus japonicus
TCGCCACAATTAATTTGTAGTTTCAAGAAAGATGATGGTGTTGAAAAGACTAATGTCTGTGATAATAAATGTAACGGAAAAAATATATATTATGATAATGAGTGCCGTACTCAACAGAACTATAATTAAGCAGAAATAAAGGTGATGCCGCCATATAATAGGTCAAGTAGAATATAAAAAAAGTTTGATGAGAACTACAAGAATAAAACTAATGATGATAATGATATTTATAAGAATAAAACTAATAACAAGGATGATAATGATAATGATGATATAACGATAGTGGGAATAGTGATTATAATCATGATCATGATGATGAAAATGATAATGATAATAATGACAATATTGAGAATGATAATAAAACATCAACGATAGTAATTGCAATAACAATAATATCAATGATAACAACATCAACAATAGAAATGATAGAAATGAAAATAGTAGTAAAAATAATGTTAGTAATAATGATAGTAATGATAATAGTAATGATAATGATTATGATAATAATGATGATAATAACAACAATAATAACATTAATATTTATCATTATGATGAAGACTCTAATGATATTAATGATGAAGATGATAATGATTATGAGAACGACGAAGATAACATAAAGATGTTAATTATACTTCCACTGCAAATAACAAATATAACGAGGATAATGACAACAACAATGATAGTGAGGATAAGAATAGTAGTTATAATGCTAATGATTCTAGTGGTAATGATGATAAGGATGATGATATAGATAATAATGATGTTCACAACAAATGATGATATTTTCATTTTCATTTTCAGTAAGACATTAATTATACCAATGATAATAATCATAGCGATAATAGTAATGGTAACAATGATAACAGTAATATTGATAATAGTAATGATAATAATGATAATAATAATTGTAATAATAATGATAACAATAAAAATAGTAAGAACGATAATCATAACAGCAACAGTGATAATGAGAATGATTATAATGGTGATATTTATGATAATGAATATGATAATGGGAATTAAGATGATTATGATAATGAGAATAACAAGTGTAATGATAATAATGATAAAAATGGCAACTGTACTAACGTAAGGCAATACCAATAACAATAATGATAATGATGTTGATGATATTGATAATCCTAATGATAATAATGAAGATAGTAACAATAATGATGATGATAACAATAATGATGATGGTAATATTAATAATGATGATAAGGATAATAATAATAATAATGATGATAATAACAATAATGATGATAATAATAATGCTGATGATGATAATAATAATGAGGATAATAAAATAATGATAATAATAATAATCATCATTATCATAATGAAAATAATAACAACGATAATGATAACAATAATTGCAAAAATGATAATGCGGACAATAATAGCAATAATTATAATAATGACAATAATAAAAATCAAACATCCCTGAAAATTAAAATCACAATAATAACCATCATCATAATTCCTTATCCAGTCACAGTTATAAAAAAAACACCATCATAACCAATACATCACTATCACTACCCATTTTTTAAATCATCATCATCATCATCATCATCATCATTATCCCCAAGTTCATAACACTCAACAAATCCCATTTTTCTGCCGCCGCCCATCCGGATATGCCCTACGAGCGGAATACTATTATTTTTTTTCTTTCCCCTTTATAATTAGACTTGTTTGATAAGCTTTTCTCCCGAGCTAATGATGAAATGCTAATTAGCTGCGGAAAGGAAAAATCGGTGTTTGTTTTCGAAATGGAGAGAGAGAAAAAAGGGGGGGGGGCATGACAATTCAATACATATGCATATCCATACACATGGAAATATATGTGAATTAATAAATGGATGATGAATAATTGTGTAAAAGCGAAACAATTTATGGTAATGATGATTATTATGATAATGGTGATTATGAGGGTGAAAATAATGATGACAGAGAGAATGATTACAATGATGATTGTGAAATCAATAATAATGATGGTAGTAATATTAATGATAATAACGAGGACGATTATATTAACAATAATTATGATAAGAATAATGATTAATAAGATAATAAGTAGAATTGATGACAATGGCAAACAAAACAATTATCATATAGTCATGATAATAATGATGACACTAATAATTATAATAATGGTAATAATGATTATAATAATAATCATGGTAAAAAGAATTAAGATAATGATAATAATAGTAACGATAATAGAAATTATAATAATAATCATGATGATAATAATGATAATTCTACTACTACTAATGATAATAATAATGACAATAATAGTAATAATAATGATGTTAATGATAATGATAATAATAACAATAATAACAATAATGATGATAATGATAATGAAGCGATAATACTAATAATAGAAATAAAAATGATAATCAAAACAGTGATACTACTGATAATAATGATAACGATAATTGATGTTAACATTGATAATAATAATAATAACAATAATAATAGTAATGATAACAATAAAATGATAATAGTAATGATGATAATTTTGATGATGACAGGAGATAATAGGAATGATGATAAGACTGATCTTGATATAAATAGCAATAGCAATACTAATAACAATAATAACAATAATGGTAATTATTGTATCAGTATAATCATTATCGATATCATTATTATCATTATAATAATCATCATTATCATCTTATCATTATCAGTGTCATAATTATTATCATCATTATCATTATCATTATTTATACTATCTTTATTATCATCATTATCATTATCATTATTTATATTATCTCTATTATCATGATTGACATTATTATTGTTATTATTATAATTTTCATTATCATTATTATCATTGTTATTATTATTATCATTATTATTATTGTTATTATTATTATTATTACTATTATTATTATTATTATTATTATTATTATTATTATTATTATTATTATTGTTATTATTATAATTATTATCATTATTATTATCATTATTATTATTATTATTATTATCATTATTATTGTTATCATTATCATTATTATTATTATAACAATGATAATTATTATTATCATCATTATTATTATTATCATTATTATTATTATTATTACTATTATTATTATTATTATCATTATTGTAATTACCATCATTATTATTAGTATTATTATTATCAGCATCATCATCAACATCATTATTATTATCATTATTATTATTATCATTATTATTATTATTATTATTATTATTATTATTATTATTATTATCATTATTATTATTATTATTATTATCATTATTATTATCATCATCCTCATCATCATCATCATCATTATCATCATTTGTAGTATTAGTATCCTCATTATCAGCCTTGTGACTATTATTATATTCATTATATCATTTATCAAAACCATCATTATCATTATCATCATCATTATCGTTATTGTTATCATTATCATCATCATTATCGTTATTGTTATCATTATCATCATTATTTCTATCATTATTATTACTATTGTCGTTATTATTATCAATATAATTTTTGTTACTATTATCATTATCATATTGTTATTGTCATTGCTATCATTATCATTACTATCACTATATCATTACTATTATCATAATCATTATAATTCTTATAATTATCATCATTATCTTCATTACTATGATTATCCTTATTACTATTATTATCATTATCATATTGTCGCAATGATAGCAATGATGATAATAGTAATGATATTAATACTAATGATAATGATAACAATAATGATTGTGATAATAGTGATGATGATAATAATGAAGATGACGATGACATGGATAATAATTTTAAAAATGAAGATGTTCAAAGTGGTAATGATAATAATGATAATAATAAAAGTGATAATAATAACATAGATAATAGTAAAGATGATTATTACAATAAAAAGCCTAATGATAGTGATGGTAGCTAATGATAACCATACAAGAAAAATAATGATAATGATGAAAAGGAGGATAATGATAATAATTATAATACAAATTATGATAATGAAAGTAGTAAAGATAATAGAGATAAAAATGACGATAATCATGATACTGATTGTAATAATAATGATAATGATGAGAGTAATATCAATAATAATAAATGTTGTAATGATGAGGATAATAATGTTAAAATTAATGATAATAATGATAATGACAATGATAATAATCATCTTGATAATAATAATGATAATAACTGTAGTAATGTTAATAACAACGAAATCAGAAATCACTTTAATCGTAATGATAATAATAATCATTCTCTCTATTGTTGTCATTGTCGTTATCCTCATCATAGATATAATTATTGATATTAGCATCATTAATAACACTATCATTTGCTCATATAGAGAATGTGGGAGAAAAATAATAAAAACAAAGTGAAAGAGAACATGAAACAATCGACCAATCTATTTCCATCTACCACAATAGATAGAAGTCTATTACCCCCCCCCCCTCCCCCATCCTCCACTCCCCGCCATTTTCTTCGCCTGCTCTCGTACGGTTAAGAAATCTTCGGCTTTTGTTTACGCTGTGGCGTGTTAATTACTTCCCTCTCTCATCTCCCCCTTTCCCCTCACCTACCCACACTATCACTTCTCTTCTTTCTCCTCTCTCTATCTACTCGCTTCCCTTTCCTCTTTTCCCTCTTCTCCCCTTCCTATCCTTACTCTTCCCTCTTCCTCTTTACCTCTTCCCTTCCCTCCCCCCTACCCAGCTCAATCTGTTTTTTTCTCCCTCCCCTTTTCCCCTCACTATCCTTATTCCTTCCCCTTCTCCTCCCCCCTCCCCTCCCTAATCCTCCTCCTTTCCCCTCTACTCCCCTCACTATCCTTTCTACCCCCTCTCCCTCTCACCCCCACCCCCTTCACACACACACACACACAAACCCACAACAAACAAGAGACGAGTCGAAATAACACGAAAGAAAGAGAGAGGGGAGCGAAAGGCGAAGGGGAGAGAGAAAAAGAGGGGAGACATGACGGAAGAAGAACATACCT
>NW_028234431.1:18631704-18636704 GCF_977035675.1 Penaeus japonicus
ATATTCTATCTTTTTCTTCTTTTTATCACTATTATTTTTGTTATTACTAATACTGTCCTTATCATTACTCTCATTGTTAACATTATCATTATCATATTTATCATAATGATGACAATAATCACTTTTACTATTTACTGTTTATTTATTTAAACAATTTATTATTATTATCTATGTTTTACTATTTAATCTATCTAATATTTACTATTCGATTGATTTACTATTGCACTATTATTATTGGTATAATCATTACCATTATCATTACTATACCATTATTATCATTATTATTAGTAGTATCATTAGCTTTTATTAGTAGTTATTATTGTTATCGCTATTACCATTATCATTATTATTTTAAGTATTATCATTATGCTTACTATCATTACTATTATTACTATTATCATAGTCGTTATTATTATCATTATAATCATTATCATTGCTATTATCATCTTTATTATCATTACTATTATCACCATAGTCATTATTATTATCATTATGATTAATATCGTTATTATCATTATCATTGTAATTATTGGTTATATCATTATCATTATAACTATATTTTTTCAGAATTATCATTATCATCATTATTTTAATTACCCTTATTATCATCTTCATTGCTATCATCATATCACTATCATTATTATAATCGTCTTTATCAATATTATTATTATTATTATTATTATTATTACCATTATGATTATCATTATTATTATCATTATTGTTAGGATTATCATTATGATTATCATTATTATCATTATCATCATTATTATTGCCATTATTATCATCATCATTATTATTATTAATATCATCATCATTATTATTATTATTATTATTATTGTTATTATTATTATTATTATTATTATCATTATTGTTATTATTATCATTATTGTTATTATTATTATCAATATCATTATCATTATTATTATTATTATTATTATTATCATTATTATTATCATTATTGTTATTATTATTATTATTGTTATTATCATATTTTTTTATTAATATCATCATTAATATTATTATTATTATTATTATTATTATTATCATTATTATTATTATCATTATTATTATTATTGTTGTTATTATCATTATTATTGTTATCATTATTATTATTATTATTATCATTATTATTATTATTATTATTATCATTATTATTATTATTATTATTATTATTATTATTATTTTATTATTATCATCATTATCATTATTATTATTGCTATTATCATTTCTTTTGATTATCATTGTTATTATCATTATCATTATTATTATCATTATCATTACTATTATTATTATCACAATCATTATTATTAATATTATATTATTAATATTATTATTTATCATTATTATTATTATTATTATCATTATTATCATTATCATTATTATCATTATCATTATCATTATCAATTATATATGTATCATTATTATTATTACTATTTTATAATTATTATTATTATTATTAAATTATTGTTATCATTATTATCAATATTAATATTATTAATATTATTATATTATTATTATATATTTATTATTATTATATTATTATTATTATTTATTTTTCATTATGTTGTTATTATTATTATTAATATTATTATTATTATATTATATTATTATTATTATTATTATTTTATTATTATTTATTATTATTTTATTATTATCATTATTATATCATTATTTTCATCATCATCATTATTATTATTATTATTATTATTATTATTATTATTATTTTATTATTATTATCATTATTATTAATATTATTATTATCATCATTATTGTTACATCATTGTTATTATTACTATTATTATTATTATTATTATTGTTATTATTATTATTATTATTATTATTATTATTATTATTATTATTATTATTATTATTATTATTGTTATCATTATTATTACTATCATTATTCTTATCATTATTATTATTATTATTATTATTATTATCATTATTATTAATATTATTATTATTATTATTATTATCATTATTATTATCATTAATTATTATCATTATTATAATATTTATTGTTATTATTATAGCATTGTTATTATTATTATTATTATCATTATCATTATCATTATCATCATTATTATTATTATTATTATTATTATTATTATTATTATTATTATCATTATTATTATTATTATCATTATCATTATCATTATTATTATTATTATTATCATAATTGTTATCATTATCCTTTTGATCATCAGTGTTATGATTACTGTTATCATCATTATTATTAGTAGTAATAGTAGTTCATCATTTCATTATTATCATTATCATCAGTATTATCATCATTCCTATTAGTATCAGAATAATCATCCATGTTATTATTACTATCATTATTACTTCTAATGTTGTTATTGCCTTCATTATCATTATCATCATCATCATTATTATTATCATCCTTATCATCATATTTATTATCATCACTATTATCATTATTATTATTATCATTGATAGTAGCATTATCGTATCATTTTTGTTTTGTCTTGATGATTATCGTTGTTATCAACATTATTACTATCATCATCATCATTTTCATATTATAGTTATCATTATCATTATCAGTATAAGTATTAGTATCAGAATTAATACTAATCTAATTTTTATTACAGTTAGTTGTATTGTTATAATTGTTGTTAGATTATCATTATCATTGTTGTTGTTGTTGCTGTTTTTGTTGTTGATTAGGATCTTGCATTTTCTGAGAGTATCATCATAATTTTCATAAAAATGGTTATCATTATTTATATTATCATGATCAATATCATTGTATAATTACAGGTACTTACAATGATATTGACTTTAATAACGACGATACCAATAACAACAGTAACAAAAATAACATTGATGACTATCATAATAATAATGATGATGAGAGTAACAATAACGATAATAATAATAATTATAATGATAATGATGACAATAATGATTAACAATAATGGTAATGATAATGATGGTGATGAAGATTATAATGGTAATGATAACAATAACAATAATGATAATGATGACCCTTGGAATTGATATTGATAATCACCAAAATGATGATGATAATCATAAAACGATAAAAAGTAAAGATGATAATGATGAAAACATTCATAATGATAATACAAACAAATGATAAGAATGCTAATGATAACAATGACAATAACAATGATAATATTCAAAATAATAATACTAATAATAACAATAATGATAAAATTTCACTGTTGTTGTTGGTGCGCTCATCACTATTGTCATCACTCCTTTCTTGCCATCACGTTCATTATACAACATCATTTACATAATCCACTTTGACAATGTGATCGTCAAGCATGAATTAATTTGATCGATAATGAGAAGGATGACAAATATGATGAAATGGTGAAGTCATTAAGCCTCATCATCAGTTTTGACTTTTAACAAATGAACAAGTGAACAAATGAACAAATGTCAGATGTAGCAGAATGTCACTGATTATAATTACTGAAGAATTATGAAATGTTTCCGTCTTTTTACGTTTGTCTCTGTATATGTATTTTTATTTTTTCATTATTTTTTTTTCTATTATTATTATTTTCTTTGTATTCACTTTACGTCAATCATGCACATATTCATTTGCTGATTTTTAATTCGTTCTTTATGTTTCGTGTTCTAGGATTTCCTCTTTGTTTTATGTCTTTTTTATATTTTCTGTTTTTCTCCCTCGTTATTTCCCCTTATTTTTTTTACAACTCTTTTTCTTTATATTTTTATCTTATTTTTTTACCTTTACATTGGGTTCATTTAATTTTTCTCTTTTCTTTTCTTTTTTTCTTTTATTTCGTTTTTTGTATATCCTTATTTTTCTACGTTTCTTTCATCTCTTTTTTTCCTCTCTCCCCTTTCGATTTAGTGTAATATATTGCATTTTGTTGTCTCTCTCTCATGTTACTTCTCTTTTTCTCACTTCTACTTTCTCCTTATCGACTCTTTCTATCATCCTTCCTTTCTCCCTTTGTAATTCTAACTCTTCACTTTCTTTCTCCCTTCTACGGTTCACCCTTTTATTTTTCTCTATCCTCTACATCCCTCTCCCTTTCTTTCTCCATTTTACATTCTCCAAAATCCCTCTTTCTCTCTTTTCGTTCACCCTCTCAATCCCTCCTCTCTCTCTCCCTTCAACGTCCCCTCTCTCCCTACTCCTATCTCTCTCCCTTTTACGTCCTGCCTCTCCCTCTCTTCCTCCTTCCCTCCCTTCATTCTCCCCTTCTCCTCCATCTCCCTCTCCATCCCCAAGCAAACATGGAAAACTTCCCACGCGGAAATCAATGTCTTTCTCCATGATAAGGCGGTAGTGCAATAACCCGCCTCGTATCTCTGTATAACCGACCAACTGAAGTATTAATATTTGTATTTGGAGTGAATGGTCCCGAATGATGACGTCTCAAGGGGGTTTTGAGAAGCAGGAGAGAGGGAGGGAAAGAGGGAGGGAAGGAGAGAAAGAGAGGGGTAGGGGAGGAAGGAGAGAGAGAGGGAGGGAGAGACGGAAGGGGTATGAGGGGGTGGAGGTAGAAGAAGTAGGGAGGGAGGGAAGAAGAAGAGAAGGAGAGAGGAAGGGGAGATGGAGAGAGAGAAAGTGAAAGAGAGAGAGAGAGAGAGAGAGAGAGAGAGAGAGAGAGAGAGAGAGAGAGAGAGAGAGAGAGAGAGAGAGAGAGAGAGAAGAAGTAAAAGAAGAAGAGAAAGCGAGGAGAGGAAGAAAAGAGATAGATAGATAGATAAATGAATATATATATATATATATATATATATATATATATATATATATATATATATATATATATATATACATATATATAAAGAGAGAAAGAGAGAGAGAGAGAGAAGAAGAAAGAGAAAGAAGAAAGAGAGAGAGAGATAGAAGAAAGAGAAGAAAGAAAGAGAGAGAGAGAGACCAGGGAAGGGGAGAGGGGGCAAGCAGGGGATGGAGGGTAAGAAGGTGGGTAGAGGGAGAGGGCTAAGGATGTCTGAAGGGTCCTCCA
>NW_028234431.1:18641704-18654204 GCF_977035675.1 Penaeus japonicus
AGGCGAAAATCAATTGAGAGAAGGATGTGATATTATGATGATAATGATGATGATGATGATAATGATAGTGATAATAAATGCTAATATTGGTAATCATAAATTTGATGGTAATAATGAAAACGATGATGATTGTGATGATGGTAATGGCAATAACAATTGCAACAATGATGTAATGATAACAATGATAATGATAATACTGATAATAAAGATGATGATTATGAAAATAATCATAAGAGTGATGACAATAATAATTATTATTATCATAGTAATGATAATAATGATAATCATAATGATAGTAATAATAATGAAAGTGATGCTAATGATAATGATAATAAAAATAATAACAAATATAACATTATAGTAACAAGAATAGCAACAACAACAACAACAATAAAAGTTATAAAAGGATGATTTTAATGATAATGACCATTTCAGACAACAGCTAAATAGTGACGCTGCCACCATACCTACAGTGCGATAAGGAAGTCTTTCCAGGAAGCGAGAAGTGCAGGGAGATGGGTTGGGTGGGGGTGGGGGTAGGAGTGCAAGGATGGAGTAGGTAGGAGTAGGGGTAGGAGGAGCTAACAGAACAAAGAATAGGGGGCAATGGAGGAGAGAGAGAGAGAAGGATAGACATGGAGGAGAAAACGGGGGCAAATATAGCCATCTAGAAGCCAAACTATTAAGCTTCTAACTCAAAGTCTAAATTTCCTAGGCTAATCTTTGCCGATGATTGCTTGCACTTTCCAGCCTCGTGAACACGGATTTGATCAGCTATTCAGAGGGCTAACAACTGCATGTTATTTCTCTTCCGGTTGAAGAGTGGAAGATGGGGATGGGGGGGGGGGTGAGGGGTGAGGGGTGAGGGAAAGAGGTAGATGGAGAGAATGATCTTTGCCGATGATTGCTTGAACTTCCCAGCTCGGAGGGGTCTGAGTTAAAGGATTTGAGAGATGAGGAGGTAGGACGCTTACGACAAATGCAAAGATTTCTCTTCCGGTTGGAGAGAGAGTGAGAGATGGAGAGGATTGAGTCGTGTGAGAGGAGTGAGGGAGAGACGGTAGTATGAGAGAGTTGTGTGGTGAGATGTGAGAGTGGGAGAGAAGTGTCAGTGAGTAGTGAGAGATGAGAGGGTGTGGGGTGAGGGAGAGGGGTAGGGGAGAGTGGAGGTGGGAGTCGAGGGGAGGAGTGGAAGATGTGGAGGGGGGGGAGAGGAGAGGGAGGGGGGAGAAGAGCAGCAGAGGAGGAGAGAGAGGGAGAGAACCCCCCCGCCCCCCCCCCATATAAGTGATGGGCGGAGGGTCTTGGGATGGTGTGGGGAGAGGATGGAGGTTGGAAGAGGGGAGGGAGGCGGGGGAGTGAGGTGGAGGCCAGGAAGGAGAGAGTTGGTGAGGGGAGGGAAAGAGGAGGAGGGGAGAGATGAGCGAAGGAGAGGAGAGGGGGTGCGATTAAAGAAGACGAGGAAGAGGAAGGACGGAAGGAAAGAGAGAGAGAGAGAGAGAGAGAGAGAGAGAGAGAGAGAGAGAGAGAGAGAGAGATGAGAGAGGTTGGGAGAGAGAGTGAAGAGAGAGAGAGGGAGAGAAGAGAGAGAGGTGGAGAGAGAGAGTGGAGGGATGACGAGAGAGAGGAGAGAGAGAAGAGAGAAGAGGGAGGGAGAGGAGGTCTGGGATGAGGGAATGTGAGAGCGGAGAGGGAGAGAGAGAAGAGGAAGGCGGAGCAGAGAGAGAGCTGAGAGAGGAAGGAGGAGAGAGAGAGGAGAGAGATAGAGAGATGAGAGGGAGAACGATTGAGACGAGAGAAGAGAAGAGAGAAGGTGAGAGTCGAGGGAGAGATGAGTGGGAAGAGAGAGAAGAGTGGAGAGAGGGAACTATCGGAAGGAGAGAGGAGAGAGTAAAAGAGGAAGAGAGGGAGACGAGATGAAGATGGGGGGATGAGGAGGAGAGGGAATCGTCCGGAGTGGAGGGGCGAGAGAGAGAGAGAGAGGAGGGGAAGGGAGGAGACTGAGGGGAGTGAGTGTGGGGGGTGAGAGTGAGAGTGAGGGTGAGAGGAGAGGAGGTGAGAGAGAGAGAGCGAGGAGGATGAGGAGAGAAAGGGAGTGAGAGGGAGAGTGGAGAGCCGAGGACGGATAGAGAGTTTAGATGGTGAGAGTGGAGGGGAGGGGAGAGGAGAGAGAGAAGAGGAACCGAGAGGAGGAGAGAGAGGAGCGAGGCGAGCGAGAGAGAGAGAGGAGAGGTTGAGGACGTGTGGGGAGAGAGAGAGAGGAGAGAAGAGTCGTTGACGAGATGAGAGAGAGAGAGAGAAGGAAGGAAGAGAGAGAGAGAGAGAGAGGGAGAGAGAGAGAGAGAGAGAGGGAACGAGAGAGAGAGAGAGAGAGAGAGAGAGAGAGAGAGAGAGAGAGAGAGAGAGAGAGAGAGAGAGAGAGAGAGAGCACTAGTAAAATCGAAAAAAATCTCTCGCTCTCTTTCTCTCTTTCTCACTCACTCTCTCTCTCTCTCTCTCTCTCTCTCGCTCACTCTCTCTCGTTCTTTCTCGTTTTCGCTCCCTCCTCTGTCTCCCTCTTTTACTAAAAATCAAGAAGATCTCTCTCTCTCTCTCTCTCTCTCTCTCTCTCTCTCTCACTTTCTATTACCTCCTCCTCCTCACTATCTACTCCACTCCTCCAATCTCTCACCTCTCTCGCCACCTCCTCACTCTACTCAATCCTACCACCACTCACCTCTCAAGCCACTCCCAACTCCCTCTCTCTCTTCTCTCGTCACCCGCAATCTTCATCCTTCTTCTCTCTCTCTCTTCTCTACCTCTCCCTCAACATCTCCCTCTCTCTCCTCTCTCTCTCACTCTCGTTCTCTCTCGCTCCCCCCCCCCCCCGCTCCCTCCCCCCCCTGGCTATCCTCCTCTCTTCAGATCGAACTCTCTCTCTCCCTCGACTCATTCTCAAGCCTCTCGCCTCCTCTTTCTTCTCGTTCTAACTGCAACGACGCTTTTTTTCTTTCCACATCGTAGCTCTTGTTTTTTTTTTTTTTTTTTTTTTTTTTATCCAATGTTTGTTTTTATCCAGGTAAGACATTTTAATTAAGAAACCGGAGGCACCTGGCGATTGAGGTAAACACTACAGTCAACAAGATTTACGAAGAATAAACAGACGGGAATAAAAGCAAGAAGAAGCCAAGACGCGATAAGTTGTCTGAATGATAAGTCATGGAGAATGATTATTTTATGATGTTGAATGCATTAAGGGAAGGGATGTTTGTAGGGAGCTGTGTATTGATACGTGGGTAGATGTATGAAATGTATGTGTGTATGTATGTTAGACACTTGCAGAGGCATTAGTTTATACATATAACCACATATGTAGACACACGTACTTAGATGCATATTCAGACACGCACCCAAATACACATACACACACGAACACAAATGCACACAAACACACACACATACACACACACACACACACACACACACACACACACGTACACACACGCACACACAGAAACACTCCCTTACACTCCATCCTTCCTCCAAACCAGGTGGGGCAAATGATTTCTTGATCCTCCCCCTTCCCTTCTTTCCCCTCTCCCTCCCCTTTCTCTCCCCCTCCCCTCCCAACCCCTCCTATTCCTTCAATCAAGTCCCTTGCCCCCTCTTCCCCTCTCCCTCCCCTTTCTCTCCCTTCTCCCCCTCTCCGCCTCTCCCCCTCTCCTCCTCTCCCCCTCTCCCCCTCTCCCTCCTCCCCTCCACAAATCCCTCAAGGACGCGACCAATCTTCCTCAGCACTTTGACAAGAGGATTGTGATGGTTTATGTGCTGTTAAAGTTGTGGAAGCTGCTGGCGAGATTCCGGTATGCGAGGGGGGAGGTAAGAGGGGGGGAAGGGAGGGGAGGAAGGGGGAGATAGGGGAAGAGAGAGGGAGAGGGGGAGAAGGGGAAATGGAGGAGAGGAAGAGGGATATAGCGGAAGAGAGAGGGAGAGGGGGAGAGATAGAGAGAAAGAGAGAAGGGAATGGGTGAAGAAGAGAGAGAGAGAGAGAGAGAGAGAGAGAGAGAGAGAGAGAGAGAGAGAGAGAGAGAGAGAGAGAGAGAGAGAGAGAGAGAGAGAGAGAGAGAGGAGAGTGGGATAGAGAAGAAGAGGGAGAGGCGGAGAGGGAAAGAGAGGGAGAGGGGAAGAGGGAGAGGAGAGAGGATAATAGAGATAGAGAGATGCAAAAGGGAGAGAGAGGGAGAGGTTGAGGGAAGAAAGAGAGAGAGAGAGAGAAAGAGAGAGAGGCGGGATACGAACGAGAAGAGTTGTGAGAGAGCAGAGATACAGATAGAGAGAGAGAGAGAAGAGGGAGAGAGAGAGAGAGAGAGATGAGAGAGGAGTGAGAGAGAGAGAGAGGAGAGAGGAGAGCGAGAGATGAGATGATGAGAGAGAGAGATGAGAAGAGGAGAGAGAGGAGGGAGGAGAGAGAGGGAAAGTGGAGAGAGAGAGAGAGAGAAAGAAAAGCAAAGAGGGCAGAGGGGGAGATGAGGACAGAGGGAGAAAGGGGAGAGGGGAAGTGGGGGAGAGGAAGAGAAGGGCAGGGGAGAAATGGGGGAGAGGAGGAGAAAGGCAGAGATAGAGAGAAAGAGAGGGAGAGGGAGAAAAGGGGAGAGGGGAAGGGAGAGAAGGTGAGAGGGGAAGGGAGAGAGAGGGACAAAGAGGGAAGAGGGAGAGAGCGCACTTTTGCGGGGATTTAGGGGAAGGGAGTGAATGAGGGAGGGATGAAGATGGAGAAAGAGGGTGAGGGAGAGCATGGGGAAGGGTGAAGATGGAAAGAGAGAGAGAGAGAGAGAGAGAGAGAGAGAGAGAGAGAGAGAGAGAGAGAGAGAGAGAGAGAGAGAGAGAGAGAGAGAAAGAGCATTTAGGGGTTGGAACTGAAGAGGAAAAAAAATATACAAATCTCTTTCCCTCTCTTTTTACGTTCTATCTACCTATCCCTTCATATCTATCCATACTTCAGACGCCCAATCTATCTACAAATCAATACAAATGGCGATCTAATCAAACTCCCCCCCCCCTCTCCCCCACCCCCAACTATCTAATCTTCCTCCCTCCCATTCTCTCCCATCCGGCCACCCTTCCCTCATTCCTTTCACTAGCTGACCTCCCCCCTCCTCTTCCCTCCCCCCTCCTCTCCCCTCCCCCCTCCTCTCCCCTCCCCCCTCCTCTCCCCTCCCCCTCCTCTCCCCCCCCACCTCAGATGCTTGCTCAGTGATCCAAAGCGCTGATAGATAAACGCAGGCGAAATCTGACAACCAGAAGTCCCGTTTCCTGGCCACTACCTCTTGAGATTTTTTTTTTTTTTTTTTTTTCATAAACATGTTTTTTTTTTCCTTTTTCTTTTCCTTTTTGTCTGCTTTTTTTCTTCTTTTTTAAATCATTAATGTAGTATATATATATTGTTGGTGTTCGTTTGAGTGGAAGATATGTATTTTTTGAGGGGTTGATGGTCTTTATTATTGCATTTTTTTCTTTCTTTTTTCTTTGCTGTGATTTTTTTTCTCGATTTTCCTTTCTGTGATTTTATTTTTTCTTCTTTTTCAGTGTGTTTCTTTTGTTTTTGTCTTTATCTCCTTCTCTTACTCGTTTTACTCTTCTTCTATTCCTTGCGTTTATCCGTCTTCCTCATTGCCACATTTCACCGCTGTTTCTCCTTCGCTTCTGCACAAACATCCTTTTTTCTTCTCTCTTCTTCTACCTCTTCTTTTTTTTCTCTTCCTTCTATTTTCCTCAGTCCTCGTCTTTCTTTTTTCTCTCTTCCTCCTTCTTGCTTCTTCTTGTCAATTTTCCTTTTCTTCCTTCTATGTTTTCTTTTATCACTTTCATCTCCTCTTCTTCTTCCTTTTCCTCCTCCTCCTCATCTTCTTCTTCCTTTCTCCTCCCTCGTATCACCCTCTTCCTTATGACTCTCTCTCCTTTCTCTCCCTTTCTCTCCTTCTGCACCTCCTTTTGCATAACACCCTCTACCACCATCGCTTCTTCTCCTCCCTCCCCCATCTCTCCCCCACTTTCCCCTCCTCCCTCCATTACCTTCACCTCCTTCCATTCCCTCCCCCCTCCCCCTCCATCTCCTCCTTCTGTTTCTCCCCCTTCACCACAGCGGTCAACCACGGGAAGGAAGGGGGGAGTGGGGAGAGTGGGGGGGGGGATGTGTGTTAAGGCTATATGTGTGGAATTTAATATCCATCTCCAGACGTTACTCATCAAGTGATATTATAACGCTGGCATCATTCCTGTCTCCTCTCCCTCTCTACCCTCCCCCCCCTCTCCCACTTCTCCTCCTCTAACCCTCTCAACCATCCCCCTCCCCTATCCCTCTTCCTTTCCTCTCTACCCTCTTCCCTCCTCCTCCTCGTCCCACTCTATCCTCTTCTCCTTCCCCTCTTCCTCCCCCCTCCCCTATTTCGCTTCCTCCCCCTCTCTTTCCTCATCTCCCCTCCCTCTCTATCCTCTCCCCCTACCCTCCTTACCTCACCCCCTCTACCCCCTCCTCTTCCCCCACCCCTCCTCCCTTCCAATGCATTTCTTGCAGACGATCTTCCATTCCTCTTGCAGTTATTACTTGTTTCTATCTTGCTTCAATGTTCATTTATCAAAAGTTGTCCATTCTATTTTTCGTTCAATTCTTATCTTCATTTTCGTTGTTTCATCTTATAAGTGTATGTATATGTTATCGTCATTTATTTCAGATTTCTTGCCTCATTTATAATTTTCTTCTTCTATATCATTCCATGCTATGAATCTCTAGATTCATTTTTACAATGATTTTACCTTTTTTCTTCTTCTTTTTTTTTTTACTGCTCTTACCTTATCTTTTTTTTCCTTTCATTCACTTTCGTTTCTGTTGCTGTTTTATTCTTTGTTTACCATTCTTCCTTATCTATTTAATATACTGGTATTCTCATGTTTTCTATTTTTTTTACATTTTATCTTTTTCAATCGTGTAGCAATTCTCTTCGTTTAATAATCTTCCCGCATATCCAATTCTTTATTTCCTTTTCCTTTATCTCTCATTACTTCTTTAAAGTATTTTTAATCCGCATTCCTTTGCGTTACTCATTTTTCTTTTGTCTTTCATGTTTTCTTGTATTATTCTTTCGTTTTACTCATTTGCTTATCATTTTTATTTATTTGTAACTCTTTTTCTGATCCTTATAGCTCCTTATATCCCTTTCTTTCATCCACCATTCTTCCCTCTTCATTATTCCTTTGTCTTACTCTTCC
Organism: Penaeus japonicus; assembly: GCF_977035675.1. Lineage (NCBI taxonomy): Eukaryota > Metazoa > Arthropoda > Malacostraca > Decapoda > Penaeidae > Penaeus > Penaeus japonicus. Next base: position 18,648,950 of record NW_028234431.1, read on the forward strand.
TCCTTTTTATTACCTTTTCCTTCCTCATTCATTTGCATGTTTGTTGTTCCAGTAAGAACATGACTTCCCCTTACGCGTCATTTTGTTTTCTTTATTTTTAACATCCCTTCATATATTCTTCTTTGTTTCGCTATTTCTCTTTCTTCTCTCTCTATCTCTCTCCAATTTTGTATCCCTCCCTCCCCCTCCCCCCTCCCTCTCTCTCTCTCCCATTCACGCTCCAAAAAGTCCAGTAAACCGGCGTAACGGTGTAGGTTGGAAAGTACCAATTCGAATTCAAATTCAAATAAAGGTGCCGTTGCCATCACGAGGGTACGAAAGAGAGAGAGAGAGAGAGAGAGAGAGAGAGAGAGAGAGAGAGAGAGAGAGAGAGAGAGAGAGAGAGAGAGAGAGAGAGAGAGAGAGAGGAAAGAGAGAGAGAGAGAGAGAGGATGCGGGGAGAGACGAGGAGGAAAGAGAGAGAGAGAGAGAGGGTGTTGAAGAGAGCGGAAAAAGAGAGGGGAGAAAACGGAGAGAGAAAGGAGAGGAAAGGAGAAGTAGAGAGAGAGAGATGAGAGAGGGAAGAGGTAGAGAGAGAGGAGAGGGGAGAGAGACAGAGTGCAGAGAGAGAGGAGATGAGGATGAGAGAGAGGTGTAGAGAGAGAGAGAGAGAGAGAGAGAGAGGAAAGGACGAGGAAGAAGGAAAGGAAGAGAGAGAGAGAGAGAGAGAGAGAGAGGGGGGGGGGAGGAAAGGAGAGAGAGAGAGAGAGAGAGAGAGAGAGAGAGAGAGAGAGAGAGAGAGAGAGATAGAGAGATAGAGAGAAAGAGAGAGAGAGAGAGACAGAGAGAAAGAGAGAGAGAGATTTGGAACTCGAGCGGTGAGCCCCTAGAAGAATATCGTATGCAGTGGCCTTAGGGTGCAAATAACATAGCCGAGATGTCTTGATTCCTTTACTCGCCCAACTTGCACAGAAATTATGTCAGTACAAGTTGTTGCTTCTTGGCTGGCTCCCCGAAAGAAGTCTCTATCACTTTGCAACACTCGTCTAGCGATGCCTATGAATCCCGAAGGTGAAGAAGGAAGTGTGACATCAATACATGGTTCTTGCGGAAGGGAAAGGCCGTCCCGGTGCTGATAAGTCTGCCAGGCGAAAAGACGTTCAGTTGCCTGCAGAAGTTCCGTTCCTCGCGGAGGTAGGAGGCCCAGATATGGGACTTCATTGCACTCCTACTTCAGCCCCCAATCCCCTCCTTGTCAACCCCTTTCTGTCTCCTGATCTTTTTTTTTCTAATCTTTCTGGTATGGTTGTATGATCAGTTCTGTCAGATAGGTTTCTCTTCTGTTCATATAACATCATCGGAATCGCATGGTTTTCATATCTCGTTGTGTTAAGTATTTACTTCGATACTCATGAGCAAGTTCCCCATATAATATTTGTATATATATATATATATATATAATATTTTTATTATATATATATTTATCTATATTATATATATATTATATGCTTGTTTATATATATATTATTTTTTTATATATATATATATTTATATATATTTATATATATATTATATATACATATATACACAAACACCACAAACTCAACCTATATTTCATATATTGATTTTTTATATATATATTTATATATTATATTATATATATATATATTATATATTTATTTCAGTATGTTATGTATACAATTATATATATATATATATATATATATTATATATATATATATTTATATATATATATATATATTTATATTATTATAATATATATTTATATATTATATACATATACATCCTAATATATATATATGTATATAATTAAAAAATTTAATTATTATATATATATATATATATATATATACATATATATATATATTTTTATAAATATATATACATATTTATATATATATTTTATATAGGTGGGGGGGTGGGTGGAGGATCTAATATATACACGTGGCACGCGGGGATGCCACTCAACGGTAACCACAGACAAAATCAACGAATATATTATTTAGAAATCTTATGATAGGTTCTCGAAAGGGACGTAAGTGTAACAAATGTCACTAACAATAAATTGAAATTATAACCGATTAGCACAAAAAATATTGTAACGGTAGTTAAAAAAAGATAAATATGACTTAGTTACAGAAGAGAGAGATCAATAGACAAAAATAAAGACAGAGAGAGTATTAGAAAATAGGAAGAGAGTGAGAGAGATTATAGATAGATAGATAGATATGATAGTTAGATTGAGAGAGAGAGAGAGAATCGGAAGAATATACAAAATTAGAATTAGACATGGTATCAAACAACAATGATGTAAGTGGTTTAAGCAAAGCTATCGTAATATACTAGATAGAAAATGCATGAAAGATTACCGTATAATTTAAACACATGACTATAATATTGATGTAAATGGTTATATTAAAAGTTGTTGTAGTAGTAGTAAAATAAAAAGTAATGATTATGATAAAGAAAATAGATATTTGTAATAATGGATTATGATACAATAATGATAATTGGGATGCTGTTATGATAGTGTTATAATATGAATGAAAATAAGGAAAGTAATTGTGATGATAATAGAAATGATCATAACAATAATGAGGGTAATAATAATGATACTAAGATTAATAACGATAACAATGATAATAGTTATAACAATAATAACAAAAAATAATTCCAACAGTAATAGTAAAAATCATAATCAAAGTAAAATTGATGATTATAAAATGATAATAATGAGACTCGTTAAAAAACTTCATCTAATGATTATAATACCAACAACAATAACTTACCCATGACAGCAAAAATAAGGATGATAAGAATGCTAATGATGACAAAACATTAACAATAATGATGATCATAATAATCATAACAATAAACAAGTTAATTATATTATCATTGTCGATAACGTAAATAGCAATAACAATGACAATATCAGTGATGAAAAAAAACATTTGTGATGATGATAATGATTGTAAATAATAGTGGTAATATAATTCATGATAAGAGTGATAAAGATGATGCTGATGTTAATGATGATAATTATCATAATGGAAATAATAATAATGGTAGTAATAGTGAGGATAATGAAAACGATGAAAATTATAATAAAGATAAAAATGGTAATAACAATGATGATAATAGCAGTAATTACATTTTAATAAGATATATAATTATGATTTTTACTACAACAATAATGATTGGAGGATAATGAGGATAAAGAAAAAATTGTTTATGATAATAACATTGTTAATAATACAATACTGATAACTCCACAATAACATGATAGTAGAAACACAATAACATTAAGAGTAACATATATAATCATGATAATAATGATGATATTGATATTTAATCACATTATAAGGATATTAAGGATAACAAATAAAGTTAATAATTTCATTAATGATATAATGTTATAATACAATAACAACAAAAACCAAAACAGTAATAATCATGACGGACAAAATATTTAGAACGATGATGATTTGTTTAATGATGATGATAAGGATGTAATGTAGATAATAGAAGAAACAATGATAAAAATTATGGTAATATTTTATTGATGATAATGACAATGATGATTATGATATACGAACAACGATAATTATGACAATGACAATTGATAATGTTAGCAGGAATTATCACAATAATAATGATAGTTATTAAGAGTAACAATAAGTTATGGTTTTAATAATTGATATGAGCAATGATGATAATGATAATATTCATGATAGGGTATAATGATGATTGTTTAAACAATTTTATTGTTATTTTTGTTACTAGTATAATTTAATTGTTATGATTATCTTTATGATTTTTATCATTTATTGTATAATTTCTTTTCATGGAATATCGTTATTGTCTCATTACTATTTTTGTTATCACATCGTCGTTATTACTATTTTGGCTATATTTTTATTAATATCATCTTTATCATTATCATCGCTCATATCGTCATTATCATCTAGTTTATTGTTTTATCTTATTATAGGTTACTCATTATCGTTATCACATCGTTAGTGCTATTATTATTATCATATAATTCATCATCTGATTAATCATCATTATCATTATCAGCCGACTATCAGTATTATGATATTACTACTATTATGATAACAATGAAAATGTAAACAAAACTAATTGATACTGTAATAAATGCATATAAAATATTAATGATAACATTGGTAACGATACGTCTTTAATCAACACAAAAACAACAACAACTGTCTAATCATTGTGATATAGAAACATCAACAATAACAATAGAATAAAAGATAGAATAATAATAATAATAATAAAAAAAATGTGGTAACAGTAGAAGTAAGAATATAAAGAAAAAAAATATAGCATGGTATGGGCACTGCTGATAATGATGACTATGATAATAATGACCATAATGGTAGAAATATTAGCAACAGCATTTGTGGTAGAAGTATTAGTATATGTAATAGATACAATAGTGATGATAATAATGATAAAAGCAGTAATTGTTGTGATAGTAATGGTTTTGTTAATAGTAATAGCAGTAGCAGTAGCAGCAGGAGTAGTTGTAATGGTAATAATGATAATAATAACAATACTAATGATAATAATGATAAGTAACTTCACTTCATTCCCGAAACATTTCCCTCCCTTATTAGGTCTGAACTTTCCGCATTTACATTTTATCTTTTTGATATTGAATTTGTAATATGTACACACACACACACACGCACACACACGCACAGACACACACACACACACACACACGCGCACACACACACACACACACACACACACACACACACACATACCTATATTCATATATATATATATATATATCTATATATATATATTTTATATTTTTATATATATTTAATATATATATAGATATATATTTATATATATATTTATATATATTTATATGTATATATATAGATATATATATATATATTTATATATATATTTATATATATTTATATGTATATATATAGATATAGATATATATATTTATATATATATTTATATATATTTATATGTATATATATAGATATATATATATATGTCTATACAATTATATATATATATATTTATATATATATATATATATATTATATATATATATATATGTGGGGGGGGGGGAGGTACTAATAAATGCATGTGGCACGCTGGATGCCACTCAACGTAACACAGACAACATCAACGAATATATTATTTAGAATCTAATGATAGGTCCTCGAAAGAGCGTAAGTGTACACATGTCACTAACATTAAAC
>NW_028234431.1:18664204-18673483 GCF_977035675.1 Penaeus japonicus
AGTCAATTTACAATATTTGGAGTTAAATGCATTCCGTTTCAATCATGCCTTCAGTGAACTGCGTTTTGTGTAGGCCTATGTAGATCCCTTTCATATTCCTGTTGATTCGGTTGAAGATGAAATGTGTTTGTTGAAGGAGCGTGCTGTCTATTGACTCTTTTTCTCGATTCCGAGTCATTGTTATGTAAGTAAGCCACGTGCTCTTTCAAAGAAAAAAAAAAGTGGATGTTTACTTTTACTTTATTTTCGATCTTCAGGTATTGGTCTATGTTTACCCATAAGGGCTATGTGCTACTTGTTTTATGTCTATTCTTGACTCTAATGTCATTTAAGAGATATTTGTATGTTTTATTGGCATAAAAGAGAGAGGAAGGATGGAAGGAGGGAAGAAGGGGATGAGGGAGAGAAGGAAGGAATAAAGGAAGGAAGAAAGCAAGGAAGGAAGGAAGGAGGGAAGAAAAGAAAGAAGGTGGAAAAAGAGGAAGAAAAGAGGGAAGAAAGGAAGGGAGATAGGAGGGAAGGAAAAAAGGAAGTATGGGAGAAAGGAGGAAAGAAAGGCAGGAAGGAATGAAAGAGGAAAGATAAAGAGAAGGAATAAGAAAGGCGGGAAGAATGGAAGGAAGAAAGGAAGGAAGGGAGGATGGATAATAGGAAAAAAGTAAGGAAGAAAGAAAGAGAGGAAGAAAGGAAGGCAGAAAGAAAGAAAGGAAATAGGGAAAAAGAAAGGAAGAAATGAAGACAGGGAAAGAAGGAGGGAAGAGAGAAACGAAGGATGGCATAAGAGAGGGAAGGAAGAAAGGAATGAAGGAGGGAAGGGAAGATAATGAAGGAAAGAAGGAAAGAGAAAAGGATGGAATGATAGAGGAAAAAAAAGGAATATAGGGAGGAAGGAAGAAAAGAGGAAAAGAGGGAGGAAAGGAAGGTGGATGGGAAGAGAGGAAGGAAGGAAACGAGGAAAGAAGAATGGAAGGAAGGAAGAAAAAGGGAAAACAATAAGATAAATATCTACTCTCGTTTTATTTTTTTATTTTCCTTAATTGGAAGGAAGGAAGGAAGGAAGGAAGGAGAGATGATGAAAAAAGGAAGAGAGAAACGGAGGAAGGAAGAAAAGAAAGAAAGAAAGTAAGAAAAAAAGATAGGAAAGAGGGATGGGGATGGAATAAAGATTGGAGGGAAAAAAATAAAAAAAAAGAGAGAGAGACAGAGAAAACAAAAGAAAACAAAACAGAAAGCAAGGAAGAGAGAAAACATTCACTCCAAATAACACACGACAATCCCACTCCATCAATCTCCTCCCCAGCATCCATCCCGCCTCTTATATCCCAGCTCTCCATCTCCCTTATCAGTCCATCAATCCATCCATCCATATCTTATAATTCTCGCTGCATTACCGACGCCATTAAACAGAACAATCCATCGCCTTAGGCCAATTAATTCACCATCTCTGTCGCACTCGAGATCAAGACCCTTCCACACGCCGTAAATCTTCCTCGCTCTCTCTCTCTCTCTCTCGTCTTCTCCATCATCACCTCCTCCCTCCCACGCCCTCTGTTTCTGCTTCTCTCCCCCCCCTCCCCCCCGTCTCTCTCTCCTCTTCTGTGTCTCGCTTGTCTTCCAAGGAACAGCAGCTTCTTCGCTTACGCTCATGAGGAATGTGACGTCAACTCGTCTTGGGTCGTGGCTCTGACATCATATTCTGCGGCGTCTGTCAGGAAGGTTGTTGGTTCTACACCTTGTGGGCGTCCTTGGTCGTGGGAGGGTGGGCGGTGGTAACGGGGGTGGGAAAGTAGGAGTAGGGGTGGGTGTTGTTGGAATAAGGTAAGAGGTTAGGGTAGATGTTGATATATATATGTATATGTATATATATATATATATATATATATATATATATATATATATATATATATATATATATATATATATATATATATATATATATGCATATGGATGTTTTTACTTCTTATCCATTATCTGTTTTTTTAAGCATTACCTCCCCTCCTACCCCTCCCCCCCTCTCTCTCTTCTTTCCCTCCACCCCCTCTTTCTCTACCTCTCTCATTCATTCTCTTCTCCCTTCCTTTTTTCCCAATCTGAAAAAAGAAGAAAACAAAAAAAAATCACACTAAAAATACACCATCATCATACATCTAACTGAAACCTCCTAATTCATTGATCCAGTTTCCCTTATCGAATAATTATCAACACAGCTTGGCCAGCCTCTCTCCATTGTCTTCTCTTCACAGGAAGGAAGAAAAAAGATACACCGAAAGTTTGGAAAGCTATTTGAAAAGTTTCCGAAAAAACGAAATGCTGTTTTGTAGTTAAGGGGAAGGTCCGCTGTTTGAATCGCTGTTACGGTGTAGCGAGTACATAGTGGATATGGTGCATGAGGTAAACTAGATAGATGGCGACTTAGCTTGTTGAATAGATGGGTGGATAGATAGATAGATAGAGAGAGATAAGTAGATAGATAGATAGAAAGAAACACAAACATATAGAGAGGTAGATAGGCAGATAGCGATAGCGGTAGATGGATAGATAGAGTGAGGGAGAGAAAGAGGGAGAGAGAGAGAGAGAGAGAGAGAGAGAGAGAGAGAGAGAGAGAGAGAGAGAGAGAGAGAGAGAGAGAGAGAGAGAGAGAGAGAGAGAGAGAGAGAGAGAGAGAGAGAGAGAGAGAGAGAGAGAGAGAGAGAGAGAGAGAGAGAGAGAGAGAGAGAGAGAGAGAGAGAGAGATGGAGAGGCTGGCAAACAAACAGACAGTGACAGTGACGGAAACAGACATATATCAGAATAGGACAGACAGACAGACAGACTGACAAACAGACAGACAGACAGACAGACAGACAGACAGACAGACAGACAGACAGACAGACAGACAGACAGACGGACAGGCAGAGAGCATCACGCAGCACCAGAGACCGCTCGCCGACCTGCCTGGATCCTGCAGAAGCATTTATTGATGGAAACAGGCTAGCATTTGAGCGTAAATAATGATTAATTAGGGGGGATAATGACAGGCAGTCAGTCAGCGGCGCAGTAATTGGGGGGGACCTGTTAGCTTTAATCAGAGATCAGTGAGAGATTGGGAGAACAAAACATAGACAAGGAAACATCTGTTGTGTTGCGAGTCGAAACAGGTGTTGTGTTCGGAACAGGTGTCGTGGGAAAAGCACGTGTATTTTTGGGTTTACCTTTTTTTTTGGTGATTGTTGTTTACAGATTTTAGTTTGTGTGTTTATGTGGGTGTTTGCGTTTGTGTTTTTGGCAATATACGCAATTAGAAACATTCTCATACCTTACATGTGTCTAAGTGTACACCTATGTGTTGAAACTTATATGCGTTTAAGCACATCGGAATATCTGTTTTTCTTACCGCGTGTATAGCTATGCCTAGACAAGGTCACATTTGGTCATGCAAGTTGTCAAAAAAAAAAAGAAAAAAGAAAAAAAGAAAAAAAGAGGAAAACAACAACAAAACAAAAAAGGGTTTTAATTGCCAACGTGTCAAAAACTACCCTGTCATTAGATATTTGGCCTGCGATACATATCATTAACTCGACCTGTTGTTAATTGATGATGTATCTCGTGCTCCGGGATCGAGGTAATTCATTTCTGATGTACTGATTGTAATGTTGTTTCGAGACCAGAGGGAGAGAGAAAGAGAGAAAGCGAGAGAGAGAGAGAGATAGATAGATAGAGAGAGAGAGAGAGAGAGAGAGAGAGAGAGGAAGAGAGAGATAGGAAGAGACAGGCAAACAAAGAGAGACTGAGGCAGAGAGAGAGAAAGACAGACAGACACACACATACACGCGCGCACTCAGAGAGAGAGAGAGAGAGAGAGAGAGAGAGAGAGAGAGAGAGAGAGAGAGAGAGAGAGAGAGAGAGAGAGAGAGAGAGAGAGAGAGAGAGAGAGAGAGAGAGAGAGATGAGCCAGAGCGAGACAGAAGAGACAACAAGAAGACAGACAGACAGACAGAGACCACGAGAAGAGAGAGAGAGAGAGAGAGAGAGAGAGAGAGAGAGAGAGAGAGAGAGAGAGAGAGAGAGAGAGAGAGAGAGAGAGAGAGATAGATAGAGAGAGAAAGAGATAGAGAAAAAAAAAGAGAGAGAGAGAAAAAAGAGAGATCCAGATATCACGGTAAATAAAAACTCAATAACAAAAGTTAGAAACAGTCAAAGATATTCAGTGATAAAAAACTTTCAACAAAAATACCTTATTAAAGTCTATCCCCACTCCCCTCACCCCCACTCCCACCCCCACGCCCTACGACCAAGTATTGTGGCGTTTGATAAAAAAGGATATATATTTTTAAAACTTACTTATTGTTACAAAGCATTGGCTGCTGAACTGCGCTATCCTAGGTTTACTATTTACTTTTTATTGTGTAAAAGGTTCTTGCGTTACTCATGACCTTTGTTACGTAATTTCCTGAAAAATGGAAAATGGAAAGAAAAAAAAAAAAGATCACAAAAGCACAAACAAAATAAAAACAACAGAACAATAACAACAACATCGCAAACACACTGTGTAAAGTCAATACCAAGTCTCTTTCATATTCAAAATTCCAGAAGGAGAAGGAGAAGAAGAAGAAGAAAAAAAAGAGAATGTCTATAAATTGTAAAGCCTGTAAAGGTCTTGAAAACTTTTCTGGATTTTGGTTATAGCGTTTTTCATTCTCTGTGGCTCTTCCCTTTTTTGACTGACGCAGCAATGTAATATGGATGTTCTAAGCCTCATGAAAGCCAAAACTTCATAGTAGTTGTTATTGCTTTTTCTCCCTCCCCCCCCTCTTTCCCCTCTGTCACCCCCTCTCCTCTTCCCCTCCTCCCCCTTTTCTTTCACCCACTTCCCTTCCTCCTCTCTTCTTTCGCTTGCTCCTCTTCCTTCTTTCTCTTCACCTTCCCCCTCTCCTTCACTCGCGTCCCCTCTTCCTCCTTCACCCAGTTCCCCCTCTCTCCCTTCTCTCGATTGCTCTTCTCTCCCTCTCCTTCATCCCCTTCTCTCCTCTTCTTTCATCTGCTTCTCTTCTTTCATCCCCTCCCCTCTTCCTCCTTCACTCACATTCCCTCCTTCTCTGTTTCGCCCTCTTCTCAACCCCTCCTTGACCCCATTTCCCTCCTCCCTCCCCCTCCTTCACCCTCTCCCCTCCCCTTCTTCATCCCCTCCCTCTCATTGACACTTTCGCTAGGACATCCTATCCTATCCCTTCGCCTCCCCTCTGTCCCCCTCTCCACCCCCTTGCTATTTCCCCCCTTCCCTCCTCTCCTTCACCCTTCCCCTCCCCTCCTTCACCCCTGGCCTTCCCTCCTTCGCCTCCTCCCCTCCTCACCCACACCCCTCCTCCTCCCTCCCCTTTCTTAGCCCCAACCCGCACTTCCCCTCACTGCTAGAAAGAGGGGATATAGAAAGGAGTGAAAAGGAACAAAGAGGGGAGGAAACGGAAGATAGGGACAAGGGGAAATAGCCAGAGAAAGGGGAAAAGAAAGGGAAAAATAGAAGAAAGAGAAAATCATGATTGATATAATATTGTAGAAGAGAAGAAAATACACAATAAGAAATGAAGAGAAAAAATAGAAAACGTAGAAAACGAAAACGTACAAAATATAAAAAAAACGTTGAAAACGAAAACGTAGAAAAGATAGAAAACGTAAAAAAAAAAGAATATCTAGGAAAAACACAGAAAACGTGAAACATTCAAATAAGTATTATGACAAAAAACAAACATAAAAGCATAATGCAAAGAAAATTATGAGGAAGCGAAGAAGAGACAAAAAAAAAAAAAAAAAAAAAAAAAATCGGAGGCAAACAGGTGGAAGAAAACATACAAAGAGAAAAAGAAAACGTCAAATGATATAAACATAAACATGTATAATCAAAGAGTATTTTTTTCTTATATATATATACGAAGGACGAACAAGATATGGAAGATAAAACACAACACATAAAAAAAGTTTTCTCACGTCTTCGTCCAACTTTGGGAATCTTAAGGCCAACTGGAGGCGATGCCTGAACACCTTATATTGTCACTTGTTGGGGAGAGCGGCGGCCGGAACTTGTAATTTGTTAAACAACTTTCATGTACAGGTCAATGTTTTGGAAATTGTTGCTCACACACACACACACACACACACACACATACACACGCACACACACGCATACACACACATAAACACACATAGACACACACATACACACACGCACACTTACACACACACACACACACTTACACACACACACACTCACACACATAAACACACACACACACACACACACGCACACACACGCATACACACATAAACACACATAGACACACACATACACACACGCACACTTACACACACACACACACTTACACACACACACACTCACACACATAAACACACACACACACACACACACACACACACACACACACACACACAACAGCACGCACACGCACACACACACACATATATATGTATATATGTATATATATGTATAATTGTATATATATATAGAGAGATAGAGAGAGAGAGAGAGAAAGAAAGAGAGAGAGAGAGAGAGAGAGAGAGAGAGAGAGAGAGAGAGAGAGAGAGAGAGAGAGAGAGAGAGAGAGAGAGAGAGAGAGAGAGAGAGAGAGAGAGAGAGAAAGAGGAAGAGAGAGAGAGATAGAGAGAGAGATAGAGAGAGAGATAGAGAGATAGAGAGAGAGAGAGAAGAGAAGAGAGAGAGAGAGAGAGAGAGAGAGTTATATTTATATATAGAGAGAATAGGAGAGGGAGGGAGAGGAAAGAATGAGAGAGGGATGATGAGAGAGTGTGAAGAGAGAGAGAGATGGAGAGAGAGAGGAGAGAAAGTGAGAGAGATGTGTGAGGAGGAGTGAGAGGAGGTGAGTGAGGACGAGAGAGGTAAGAGAGAGTTGAGACGTGAGAGAGAGAGAGAGAGAGTGTGTAGTGAGAGTGTGTTAGAGTGAGAGAGAGAGAGGGAGTGTGAGTGGGAGCGAGAGAGATAGAGAGGAGAGAGAGAGAAAGAAAAGAGAGATAAGAGAAGAGAGGTGAGAGAGAGAGATGGAGAGTTGAGAGATGAGGGCGAGAGAGAGAGTGAGAACGAGAGAGAGAGATAGAAGAGAGAGAGAGAAGATGAGAGAGAGAAAGAGAGGAGTAGTGTAGAGAGAGAATGAGAGAGGAGAGAGAGAGAGAGAGATAGAGAAAGAGAGAGAGGCGGAGAGAGAGAGAGAGGAGAGAGAGAAGAGAGAGAAAGAGGAGGAGAGAAGAGAAAGAAAGATTGAGATGAGCGAGAAGAGAGGAGAGGAGACGAGAGAGAAGGAGAGAGAAGAGAGAGAGTAGTGATGGAGAGAAGAGGAGAGCGAGAGATGAGAGAGAGAGAGAGGAAGGGGGAAATAGAGAGTGATGAGAGGAGAGAGAGGAAAAGAAGAGGGAGAGTAGTGGATGAGGCAGAGAGTGGCGCGCATTTTATATGTGATCATCAACCACTTATCGGCCAACTCAACACCTCATCCCTTATAACCATCATCCAACATCTTCAACCTCTACCACCGCCAACCTCCCATACATCAAACCCTTCCAATTACATAAACCATCATCAAACCAATATTTTTTTTCCACCCCAATACAACCTCTCCCACCCGCCAACCCTACCCCTACCTCAACCCCTACCCCTACCCCGACCCACCCACCGCCCTTACCCACCAAACACCCTTCTCCCCTCCTCCTTTCCCCTCCTCTCCCTCACCCCCTCCCCCCCTTCGCCAGTATATCATGCCTCCTGCAAACAAACTCCTTGGCGACGAGGCGCTGACGGCCAAGGTACCGGGGGTGAAGACAAGCCTGTTGGTCTTTCCGTCTTGGGAGATGGGGCGGAGATCCTGTGGCAGAAGGATTGAGGGAGGGAGGGAGGGAAGATGGGAGGGAGGGAAGGTGGGAGGGAGGGAAGATGGGAGGGAGGGAAGGTGGGAGGGAGGGAAGGTGGGAGAAAGGAAAGGAGGGAAGGAGGGAGGGAGGGAAGGTGGGAGGGAAGGAGGGAGGGAAGGAGGGAGGGAGAGGGTGGGAGGGAAGGAGAGAGAGAGGGAGGGACGGAGGGAGGGAGGAAGGGAGAGAGAGAGGAAAGGAGTAAGGGAGGATGGGAGGGAAGGAAGGAGGGAGGGATAAAGGAGGGAGGGGAGGAGAGAGGGAGAGAGGAAAAAAGAGAGAGAGAGGAAGGGAGGGAGGGTGGGAGGGAAGGGTAGATGGAGGGAGAAGGAGGGAAGTGAGGGTGAGGGAGGGAGAGAGGCAAGAAGGAAGGGAGGGAGAGAGAGAGTGAGGGAAGGAGGGAGGAAGGGAAGATGAGTGGAAGAAGGACAAAGAAGAGGGAGGAGGTAGAGGTGGGGGAGGTGGAAGGAGGGAGAGGTGGAGGGGGTAGAGGAAGAGAGTGAGGAGGAGGTGGTGGAGAAGTAGGGAGGTGGAGGAGCTGGAAAGAGAGAAAGAGGAGGTGATGGTGGAGGAGGAGATATGGACGGGGTGGAGCAATAGATAAAAGGGTAGATGTGGTGGAGGAGAACAAAGAACAATAAAAACTAAACGAGAAAGAAAGAAAAACTGGACAAGAGAAAAAACAAACTGCTGAAGAGATAACAAGCAAACAAAAAACAAACAAACAAGAAACACAAACAGAACCCTACCCAATCGACCCCCCCACCCAACCCCCAGCCCCCAACCCCATAAACCCATCCTTCTCCCCTCCTCCCCCCTATCTCGCCCTACAAACACAAGGAAGAACATTAGGTGCCACAATTAATGGCACAGGAGGGGTGCCATGTTTACAGTGCCATGTATCCGTGGCACCCCGCCCGTCAAGCCTTTGTTTTCCACCTCCGGGCGCTGAGGGAGACACTCCACAGGTCCATTCTGAAGGGGGGGGGGGGCAGGAAGAGGGTCTTGGATAAATAATCTTAGGTTTGAGAGTAGGTTAGTTACAGTCTCTTGTCTGATAATCTGGGTCATTTTATTAGGGCTATGATATGTTGATGCCTAGATTACCCATATTGTAGGTCTCCTCACTCTCTCTCTCTCTCTTTCTCTCTTTCTCTCTCTCTTTCTCTCTCTCTCTGTCTCTTTCTCTCTCTGTCTCATTCTCTCTCTATTTCTCCCCATTCTTTCTATCCCTCTCTTTCTTACTCTCTATCCCTCCTCCATCTCCCTCTTTTTATCTCTCTCTCTCACTTTCTCCCCCCTCTCTCTCTCTATCTATCCTTCCCTCCATCCATCCATCCATCCATCTGTCCCTCCCCCATGACGCCGTTA
>NW_028234431.1:18676083-18678583 GCF_977035675.1 Penaeus japonicus
TTGTCGGGATTGGGAGCGAGTTAGCGGAGTTTATTTCACGATATAAGGTCGGGAAGGGGGGAGGGATTAAGGAAGGGGAGAGGGGGAGGAAGGGGTTTAGAAGGTGGAGGGAGGGAGGGAGGGTTAAGGGGGGGGGGAGGGGAAGGAACTTTATGAATAGCGGATCTCAATTTCCTCCCATCTACCTCCCCTGAGCCCCCCTCCCCTCTCCCCCATTAACATCCACCCTCTGCCCCCCTACCCTTCCTTCCCTCCCACGCCTCCCATCCCTCTCCCCCTCCCCCCCTACCACCACCACCCTCCTCCCCAGGATCATTACAGGATCAAGAATACCATTGGACTGTGTAACGGAGTAAATTTCATTAACTTAAGTGACATCTACGATTTTAAGAAGCTGCTTGCTATGAACATAGGGAATGACTACATGAGTTTATAGCACCGGGGAGGTCGTAGTTTTAACACTGATTGTTTATTTATGTAAATATACTTTTGTTTTTAAACTTTTTTTTCCAGGGGAATGGGGGAGGGGTCTAATGGGGGGGGGGGAGTGATTCGTGCTTTAAGGAGATATTGATTGTATTTATTTTATACTGTAATGACTGCAATGTTGCAATATCAATGAAAAAAAAAGAAAAAACACACACACAAGATTTTCCATTGGTTTTGAAGGGTTTTGTGAACAAGTTGTGGAAACGTCTTAACGAATAGCGTAGGAGAAGAGAAGAAAAAAAAGAGGGGGAAAAGAGGGGTTTAGAGGGCAAAGTAGATGAAAAGCGAGTGATTTATAAATGAGGGAATTGTGTTTTCCTTTTTTTTGTATTATTTTGGTGGATTCGCGTGCGTGTTGTATCGATAATTCATCTATTTTGAGCTTTCGTGTGTTATTTTCTTATTCATTATGTACTATATGGTATGATAGGATATGTGTGTATGTATGTATGAATGTATATGTGTACGCGCGTGTGTATGCATGTAGATAAAAAGTTTCATTTTATGCCTGATTTTCTTCTGCTTTCTTTCCTTTCTCTCTCTCTCTCTCTCTCTCTCTCTCTCTCTCTCTCTCTCATCAACTTACTTTTTCTTTGTCATTCAGTTCCACTTTTTCTTCAACGGAAAAAGACTAAGACGGAGACAAAAAAATAAAAAAATAAAGAAGAGATATGCAAAAGATACCGTGACGTAGATGAGAGAAAGTAAAAGAACAGTTTATTTCTTTTTTTCTCTCTCTTCCTCTGTCTCCTTTTAATCCTTTTTTCCATAAAATCTGAGCATGGACAAATACACCCTTAAGATGAGCTGAGAGAGTGAGAGTAAGATAGAGAGATAGATAGATAGATAGATAGAGAGAGAGAGAGAGAGAGAGAGTAGTTGAGAGAGGAAGAGAGAGAGAGAGAGAGAGAGAGAGAGAGTAGTTGAGAGAGGAAGAGAGAGAGAGAGAGAGAGAGAGAGAGAGAGAGAGAGAGAGAGAGAGAGAGAGAGAGAAAGAGAGAGAGAGAGAGAGAGAGAGAGAGAGAGAGAGAGAGAGAGAGAGAGAAAGAGAGAAAGAGAGAGAGAGAGAGAGAGAGAGAGAGAGAAAATTAAAGAGAAAGTGAAAGAGAGAGCGAGAAAGAGCAAGAGTGCGCGAGCCAGAAAAAGCCGGGTTGAAAAGGAAGGAGAGAAAAGTGCGTAGATTTTTCCCCTACGCTTTATCCAAAAATCTCAAGACCTCGACAATCACCGTTTTAATGTCGAAAAAAGGTTAGAAAAACGGATAGTCGTCTTGCTTTACTTTGTTTCTTCTCTTTCCTCACTCTCACCTTTACTTTCTTCTTGTTTCCTACATCCTGGTTTCTACGTTGTCTCACTCTTCTTTTCCTTCTTCTTTTTGTTATCTCTATCTTGTTATTCCCATTGCCTCAATCTTAAGAACAAAAGAAATGTACTATAGGAAGAATGAAGAAACATAAAACGAAATGGCGAACGACACACACACACACAAACACACACACACTCATTTTCACATACACACACGCTTACACACACACATACACATACAGACACACACACACACACACACAAACACACACATACACACACACGCACACACTTTCACACACACTCACTTTCACACACACACACAAACACACACACACTTACACTCTTACACAAACCCTTTCACTTCTATTTTTTCTTTCCTTTACTCTCTAAAAGTGAAGCCCGGCAGAACTTTCCTGCAAAACACAAAATCATCTGGGGAAACATCACGGAAAAACAGCGCCCAACCTGTCTCAAAACCCCAGAGCTTCTTGAGAAATGATTTTGACTATTATTTTTATGGGTGGAATAAGATAAATGTCCGTTTTTTCCCCTTCTTTCTGTTTTCCCCTTCTCCTCTTGTCCCCTCACTCTCTGTATTTTTGTCTGTGTCATCAGACGCTTTATACATTCACACGGATGGAGATTCACTTATCATAAAGTATCTAAGTGTGTACATTAAAGACATTCGGATACCTTATCCATC
>NW_028234431.1:18706083-18708583 GCF_977035675.1 Penaeus japonicus
TATATTGTAGTTATATATAGATATATATTTATATATGGTTGTATAATTTGTATATTGTTATAGAATATATGACATATAAAAATTTATAGATTTATAGGATATAGTGTAGAGGTATGTTTGTTTTGTATATATGTATACTTTTTTATTATGCATATACTGACTTACATTCATTTGATATATAGTATTGATTATATTTATGGTGGTGTGTTTGGTTTATATGTATACAGTGACATTGGCTTATTCATACTTACATCATAGATTTATTTATTTATGGATATATTTTGGTTTTATATACTGATATAGATATGTTTTAATGAGATTTAATATTTATGATGATTGTTTGATATATATATATTTTTTTATTAAAGTTATATTTGAATGTATGTATGTTTTGGCATTGGTGAGGTTTACATATATACATATATACATTTATATTTATATATATATGGTAGATATGTAGTTTTGTTTACTTATACATATGTTATATCAACATACATTCATATATTTTGTATTTATTATATATTATTTATATATATATTTATATATATATAGTAAATATTTATATAATAATACATACACACACAACACACACAAACACACAACACAAAACACAAACACTTATATATATATAATTGAATATATTGAATATATATATATATATATATAAAAAATATCATATATTATTTTTATATATTTATATATATATATTTATGAAATAAATTTATATTAGATTTATAATATTTTTATATATATATAATTTATGTATATATTATATGTATGGATGTATATATACATATCTATATATATATATATATATAATATCTATATTGTATATATATATATAAATATATGAGTACCTTAAATATATTCATATATATATATATATATATATATATATAATATTATATATATTATATATATTTTAATGTATATATAACATAGAAATATATTATTATATTATATTTATATATATTATATTATATCTATATATATATATATATATATATAATGTATTATATGTATTTTTATATATAATATATAATATATATGTTTAATTACATATATACAGATATATATATATGTATATGTTATATGGATTATAATATATATATATATATATATAGATATATAATATATATATATATACAAGTGCATATATATAGATATAAGATATATTTTATATATATATATATATATATACAAATTATATTATATATATATATATATATATATATATGTGCGTGTGTGTGGGAACTTACATAGCTGTGTTTTATTACACACACACACATCACACCACAACCAAAAACACACACACACACAAACACACACTGAAACACCCACACACACAACACCCACCACTCACACCACATATATTTTATATATATATATTTATATATATTTATATATTGATATTTTGGGTTTTATAATATATACTTTTATTTATATAACGGGGGGGTCCCCGGATGGGCCTGGATGACTACTTTTACCAGGCCAGGCTGTGGTCGTGTTTGTGGGTGTGTGAGAGTGTGTGTGTGTGTGGTGTGGTTGTGTGTGTGTGTGTTAGTAAGTGTTTGTTGTGTTTGTGTGTGAGGGTGAGTGTTTTTGTGTTTGTCCGTTATATGTGAGTCATCAATGAGTGTAGTGTGTGTGAGGTGTGTAGTGGTGTGTGTGAGTGTGTGGTTGTGAGTATATACTAGCTGGTGGGGGGGGGGGGGGTGTGGGTGTGGGTGAGTCTGGTGTGTTTTGGTGGGTGGGGTGTGAGTGAGTGTGTGTGAGTGTGTGTGTTTTGAGTGAGTGTGTGTGTGTGTGGGTGTGTGTGAGTGATGTCGGGTGTGTGGTGAGTGTGTGTGTGTGTGTGAGAGTGTGGTGGACAGATAGTGATTGAGTGTGAGAGATTGAGTGGGTGAGTAGGTGTGTTTAGTTAGAGTGTGAGATATGTGAGTGTGTGAGACGTTTAGTCTCACTCACCTGTTGGGGGATGGCGAGACGGGGGGGGGTGTGTGTTTAGATAGAGTGTGTGAGGGTGAGTGTGTGTGTGGGTGAGTGAGTGTGTCTGGTGTGTGTGTGTGGTTGCATTGAGTGAGTGTGTGTGTGTGAGGAGTGTTTGAGTGTGTGTGTGTGTGTAAGGAGTGTGTGTGTGTGTGTGTGTGAGTGTGGTGTGGTTTGTGACCTCTACACTATCAAGGTGGTGGGGGGGTGGGGGGGGGGTTGTGTGTGTTGTGTGTGGTGTGTGGTGTGTGTGTGAGTGTGTGTGTTGTGTCGTGTGTGTGTGTAGTGTGAGTGTGTGTGTGTGTGTATGGTGGTGGTGTGATGTGTGTGTGTGTGTGTGTGGTGGTAGTGTGTGTGTGAGTCTGTGTATGTGTGTGTGTGTGATGAGCGTGTGTGTGTGTGTTTTGTGTGTGTGTGGGTGGTATGTGTATGTGTGTGTGTTGTGTGTATGTGTGTGTGTGTGTGTGAGGTGTGTGTGGAGTGGAGTGAGTGTGAGGATCATGGTGTGTGT
>NW_028234431.1:18726083-18727945 GCF_977035675.1 Penaeus japonicus
AGGCAGCGCGAAGAAAAGGAGAGAGAGAGAGAGAGAGAGAGAGAGAGAGAGAGAGAGAGAGAGAGAGAGAGAGAGAGAGAGAGAGAGAGAGAGAGAGAGAGAGAGAGACAGACAGACAAAGAGAGAGATAGAGAACAGCCCGATGAGTGGAGAGATAGAGGAGAGAGAGAGAGAGAAAGAGAGAGAGAGAGAGAGAGAGAGAGAGAGAGAGAGAGAGAGAGAGAGAGAGAGAGAGAGAGAGAGAGACAGATAGAGAGAGAGAGAGATATAGATAGATAGATAGATAGAGAGATGGAGAAAGAGAGAAAGAGAGAAAGAGAGAGAGAGAGAGAGAGAGAGAGAGAGAGAGAGAGAGAGAGAGAGAGAGAGAGAGATTAGAAATGTATTCTATGCATGATGTAAAGAAATATGATTGTAAAGGTTCAAAACTGTAATATTTCACGTCTGGAAAATAGAATGAAAATTGATTAATATGTTAAAAAAGGAAAGAAGGAAGAGGGTGGGGGTCTGGGGCAGGGGGGGGGGTAGGGGAGAACATAGAAGAGACAACATACACAAAAAAATAAGGCTAACGGATGAGAGACAAGAAAGAGACGAAGAACAGACTGCGTAAATAAAGCCAATTACGAAACTTTAAGTACACTCTACCCCATTTTCTTCATCCTGGCAGTTTTCCTTTCTTTTTTTCTCTCTCCTCCTCTTTTCAAAACATTACGTACCCATTGAAAGTGGAATCCGTTAGCCCCCGCCCGCCCCCCCGCCCCCGCAAAGTATCCGTAGCCCCCCCCCCCCCCCCTCCACCCCACCTCAAACCCAAAAACACCACCAAAAGGACAAAACCCCCCCCGAAAAGCCCAAACACCACCCCAACTCCCAACCAAAGCCCACAAGACAAACACAGAACAACCCAAAAGCAAAGGAAAAAAGAAACCAACACAAGAACCACAGAAACCCACCCCACCCAACCCACCCACTAAAAACAGGTCCAACACAACAACAAAACGAACCACAACATCGTACAAACCAAAACGGCACCCACAAGCACAAAAACGCGCAAAAAACAACAAGAATGCCAATACCCATACAAACGCTAGACTTTCCGCCTCCCTCCCTCCTGTCCCCACCAAAAAAATGGACGACATGGCAACTCCGTCCTTGTGTCTACATGGCGAATCATGAGGGATTTCCATGAGAGGATCAGGTGTCTTTGCAACAGAATCAATTGCAGACGCCTCCCTCTCCCTCCTCCACCTCCTTCTCCTTCCCTTTCGCTCCCCCACCCACCTTACTCCTCCCACCCCACACCACTTACTCCCTCCATCCTCTTCCCTACTCCTCCTTCTCTCCCTTACTCTACCCCTCCCCCCCTTGCCCACCCCACTTCACGCCGCCCCGCCCCCCCCTTTCCCCCCCCGTCCCTTCACCAGCCTACCCCCACCCACTCTTCTGTTACCTGGAACTCGCACCCGCCTCGCTTTCCTATTGGTTCGCTCTCGCCTCTTAGGAAGTGACGTCATTCACTCCGGACCTATCACGGTGCTTGATATTCTCTTAAATGACCAATTAGAGGGCGAGACACTCTTCAAGCTGCCCAATAGACAGCTTCCGCATAATCCACAGGATATTTCGTAAACTCTCGACGCCGGAGTCCGAGATGTACTCAAATGTTTTTCTTAGGTAAGAAACCCAGCATCTCAAAATTCATAAATCCCAACATCTCTTATAATTTCTATTTCACATTTTTTTTTTCCAAACCGCCATTATTCTTTTACAAAACATTTCCCCACACTGCATGACACTCTAAAGCCACTTAACAAAGAATCTACCCACAACGACCCCCTTTCACGCGGCTTGCGAGAAAC
>NW_028234431.1:18728045-18735545 GCF_977035675.1 Penaeus japonicus
ATATATATATATATATATATATATATATACATATATAAACATACACACAAACATCTATACAAATATATATGTATATAAATATATATGATATATATATATATATATATATATATATATATAGAGAGAGAGAGAGAGAGAGAGAGAGAGAGAGAGAGAGAGAGATGAGAAGAGATGTGCGCACACTCACACACAACACACACACACACACTACCACATACACCACAAACACACACATCTATATATATATATATATATATAATAAATATATATATATATATATATATATATATATATATATAGATGTGTGTGTGTGTGTGTGTGTATGTGTATGCCTCACACACATACTTACAAATTATATTCTACACAAACATATTTAAACATTACATACATACTACAAACAAGAAACAATGAAATCATACCGATACACAAAAACACACAAACATGAACGGTTCTGCGTCCACACACACACACACACACACACACACACACACATAGAAGAACGATATGCCTTTAAAATCTCCCGACGCCTCGCTTTTCACTAAACAATGGCTGTGTTTCTGTGTCCGTTTTCCTTGACTGCGTTCGAACCTTCTCTTAAACTTCCCTTTTTCCCTTATTCGAGAATGCGTTTTCTTTCGAGGTTCTCCCGTTTTCTTTTTGGTTTTATTGTTCGTTTCTCTCTTTCCTTGTTTTGGATTTTTTTTTTTTTTTTGTCTGTTAGTATGTGCTTCTTGGGTCTGCTTTGTGTACGTTATTTGGGTATGTATTTTACTTTTTTTTTCTTTTGTTTTGTTTGGCTGTTGTTTTTGTCTTTTTCTTTCCTTCCCCATTTGAATAATCCTTTCCCTCTTATCTCTATTTTTCTCTCTCTCGCTTTCTCTCTCTGTCACTCTCTCTATTTCTCTCTCTCTCGCTCTCTCTATTTCTCTCTCTGTCTCTTCTCTCGCTCGTTACTCCTCCTCTCCTATTCTCATCATTCCTCATCTGTATGCGAAATCCTCTTATTCTCTCCTCCTTCCTTTCCTCCTCTCCCATACTTTCACTCCTATCTCTCTCTCTCTCTCTCTCTCTCTCTCTCTCTCTCTCTCTCTCTCTCTCTCTCTCATCTCCTCCTCTTCTCTCCACTCGTCTCTCTCTCTCTCTCTTCTCCTCTCTCTATTCTCTCGCTCTTCCTCTCTCCTCCGATCCCTCTCTCTCTCTCTCTCTCTAGAAGGCTGTCTTTCTCCCTTTGTCTTTTTCATGCAGGTTTCATTTTTTCCCGATCTATGAAAAGACGCCAAAGAAAGTCCTCCGCCATTTTTAACTGAGCTCATACACCAATTTTTCTTCTCCGTTTCATCTTATCTTCTTTGTTTTTTTTTTCATCTTTATATATATATTTTTTCTCTCTCTCTGAATATCTTGCCTTATTTTTTGGTCAACGAAAAACGAAGAAGGAAGAAATTCAGGTTCTCCAAATCTTGTCGTTTTTTTTTTCTCTCTCTCTTAATATCACGATTTTTTGGGGAGGGTGGGGTGTGGGGGTAGGGGGGGAGTAAGTCATTTCTTTGCTCTCCATATTTTTTTTATTCTAGTTTTTTTTTTTTTTTTTTTTTTTTTTTTTTAGGGGGGGGGTCATGAAGCAAAAACACATTCACTACAAAGACTCCTGGTTTCATTGTCTTGCCATGAGACGGTGCCTCGCTCCTGTTAAATAATTCGTGTTTATCTTTATAACTCTTTTTTTTTCTCTCTCAAAATAATCTTAATTTATGCTTCCTCCTTCCATGTGTGTTTGAGTGTATACGTATATGACAACAGAAATAATGATACTTCAAGTCTGTTGTTAATACATGATATAGTGCATCGCAGGTCTTAATACATGATAGAGTGCACCTGATACACATATCATTCATTTAAAGATCCTAACCTTCACCTTTGAATGGCCACACACTGCTATAATTTTGGTCGGTCACGGTGATGAAGATACCCTTAGAGTCAGGATATTCTGGAGAGCTTTTTATGCTGCGAAAAGGGTTATATCCCGGCAAAATTATCAAATAAAGTCAAATAAAATACAAGCCGTAACTACATGAAGATATAACATAAGATATCTCTACATCTAGGCATGGTAAACAATGGGGAACATATACCACAATGAATGCATGATGCAGTGGTAGAAAAAAAAACTCACTATGAGTTTATTGAAGGATTAGAATATTGCTTCGAAATCCTCTAGGATATCATCTAGGAGGAATTAGAAACTGTCTCCTTTTTTTTTTTTTTTTTTTTTTTTTTACAAATAATCACGATGGTGGTTATTATGATGACTCAGCCACTGACTTTCTAATGGCTCTGGCTTGCCGACAACCTTGCATCCTCTAAGTTCATGGGGAAGAATGTTTGTAACCAAGTCTCCAATGTCAAACCTATTTTCATAAAGAAGAAACAATTTCCTTGCTCTTTAAGCCTCTAGACGGAGGCTGCCAAGTTCTATCGATTCTTTCCTTTATGTTTCAGGCAATACAGAGGCTGCAATTATGCTTACCACATATCTGAATGTTTAATTAATGTATTTTTCCTTTATTTTTCCACATTGCCAGTGCAATACCTTGAGAACGTGAACTGCAACAGTACCGCTGCTTTGGCTGAACGGTACGCTTTTACGCTGATGCTTCGGTGGATCCAAGGTCCAGATGGCACTTGGTAACTTTATATTTAGTCTCCCAGCGCGGCAGTCGCAGGGAGGAGCAGAAGGGGTCAGCGGACTGGCCTCAGGCACACACGCACATACACACACACACAGAGAGAGAGAGAGAGAGAGAGAGACAGAGAGACAGAGAGAGAGAGAGAGAGAGAGAGAGAGAGAGAGAGAGAGAGAGAGAATATAAAGGTAGAATAAAGTCGTACGTGGTTATACTGAAACCAATTTAATACTAATGATACAAAAACACCTCTAAAAGCAAAGTCAAATTATTTCCGTACTGATATTTAGGTAAATCCTATTGCAGAAAAAATATCTATAAAGAATCATGCACATAAAAACATTTGATACTAGGAATGATAATACTTTATCACTATCATCAGATATGGCTTTAACTTGCAATAATGGTTTAGAAAATTATAACAATTAAATCATTAATTCAACTATCAATCCATCCTTTTCTCACCAGAACAGTCACAGCGGCGATTGCACTCTGCAAAGGCATACCGACATCCCAGCTCCAATAGACTTTCAATCTGGCACATCTTTAGCCTTGCAGCATATAAAATAAATAATATATATTTATATACTATATATAAATATATATATATATATATATATATATACACCTATACATACATATATGATGTATAAATATTTATATTTATAATTATATATATAGCATATATATACCTACATATGTATATATTTATATACACATACATATATATATAAGGTATATATATAATATATATTTATATAATATATATATATATAAGCGGATATGCTTATATTTATATATATATATATATATCATAGTAGCGGACGGGAGGAGGCGTGTCTCGAGCGATATATATTAATATATATATATGTATATATATATATATATATATATATATATATATATATATATATTTATATATATAGCGAACTGGACTCTGTGGAACCTTTTTTTCTGAAACAGTAAGTTCATTATGATGATAATGATATTAATAATTTTGATAATGTTGATAGTGATAATCATGACACTAATAATGATAAGGAGAATCATTATTCTTGTAATCATTATCATTAGCTTGATTATTATTATCCTTATTACCATTACCATTATCATTGTTATTATTTTAATCATAACTATCATTATCACTAGTATCATCATTAGCATTACCATTATCATCATTATTCCTTCTGATATGATTATCATCAATATCTATATCATGAGCATTATCTTTATCATTATTATAGTTACTATTATCATTACTATCATTATCATTTACATTATCCTCATCATCACTATCATCGTTACTTTTATTGATATTACTATCATAGTTATTTACATTATCATTATCAGTATCATCATTTCATTATCATAACATTTTCATAATATGTATGTATATATACATATAGATATAATATATATATATATATAATATATAATATATATATATATATATATATATATAAGATAATTATAGTTATGTATATATATACTATATATATATATATATTATAGGAGGGCGGGTTGCGAGCGTATGGCGGAAGGGGAGCGGGTGCGTATATATATATATATTATATATATATAGAGGAGGGGGGGGTATACGATAGATATATATAATATATAACGTACACGTTGTAAATGATAGCGACTGAATAGTTTCCACAACGTTTCGGGTTACCACCCCGTCATCAGAACTACATGAACGTACACTCAATTGGGAGGATCGACCACAACAAGCGTTCGACACACACACATATACATACATATATATGAATAATATATATATAATTATATATAATATATATATATATAGGAGGAGTATATATATCTATAGTATGTATATATATATAGAATTATATATATATATATATATATATATATATATATAAGCGGTATATATGTGTGTGTGTTTGTTTGTGTGTGTGTGTGTGTGTGTGTGTGTGTGTGTGTGTGCACATAAATATTCATATCTATCTATCTATTCATTCATATATACATAAATGTACAGACATTAAAGTCTGAAAAGACGCCGCATGGTATCAACCTTATTCTCGACAACAAGCAAATTATATTGTTACATCATTCAGCGTCTGTTTTATCAGGTAATGGAATGACCTTGTTCAAGATATATGGTGCTGGTTGTAGGTCACACTTTTAACACTTGCACCATGATTATTGCGTGAGAGCGAGATGTTTGATGGGTGGACAAGCTAGCCTGTAGTTTTTCTCTGCTTGACCAAACGTATTATTTCATAAATAGCGCTTAGTGAGGCTGAGTGTCAATTGACCTAGGTTGGGGGGGGAGTGTGTGCAAGCACCTCCTCTATAAATCTTGCAAGAAAAAGCATCTCTTCCACTCTCACAATTCATGGAAATATTTTCAAAGCCATGTATATATTATGATTTATAAATATACAGACAAATGGGATACCACTGCGGTAATAATTGATGTAAAAAGAAATAAACACCATGGCTACATTTTGATATCTAAATCGCCATCTCCTGTGTTCTCAGCAGCTTGATTTGATATTTTATAAGCTGCTTTATTTTATAGTGTTCATTTTCAAACACATAGAATTCTGTTTTAAAAATCCCCTACTCTATAACTTTGATTTTACACCAGCCGTTTTTTTTTTTTTTTTTTTTTTTTTTTAATTCTAAGAATGGTTAGCTTTTTATGGTCGAATTCATCTGAAGAAATCTTAGAAAAATGACCAAATATAGTTTTCTCAAGAATCTGATATGTCAGAAGAGTTGCACAAACTGTAATTCTATTCGCTTTTATGTTGAAACTTGTATAAACTGAGATTCAGTTATGTGTATGTGAATTTCTTAAAAGAATCAAATCATACTGCCACTGCAATTCTCTTGGCATGTTGCGAATATGAAAAAGTATGAGATTTTTATGAGGTTGCCCTTGATTTATGAGGCTACGTTGATTTATATTCATGTTGTTTATGTTCATATCAAAAGATTGAGGTCAGAATGGTATAAAACGAAATGTTAACTATTGTTATTATTACTCTTGTTATCACTATCATTATCATTATCATTGTTAGCATTGCTGTTATCATTATCATTGTCATTATCCTGAATATGATCATTATCAATATTATTATTTTATCATCATTATTGTTATTATCATTATTAATGTTATCGGTATTATTATCATCATTATCACTATTAGCAGTAGTAGTATTGCTATCATTAATATCATGATCATTGTAATCATCATTGGTATTTTTGTTATTGCTTTTTCTATCGTTATTGTTATCATTATCATTACTGTTATCATTATCACTACTTTTATTATCACTATTTTCATTAGTATCTTCATTATCATTATTTTATTATCATGATCATCATCATTATCATCTTCATCATCATTATCATTATTGTTATCATCTTCATCATCATCTTCATCATCATTATCATTATTGTTATCATGATCAATATTGTTATCTTACTACTATTATCATTACCATTATTATATTTATCATTATTATTTTAATTATCAATTTCACTGTTATCATTATCAGCGATATCATTATCATCATTGTTATCATATACATTATAATTATCTTTACTATTAGCCTCATTATTATTCTTTCGTTGTTTTATCATTGATATGATTACTATCATTTTCAATATCAATATTGTTAATATTATTAACATTATCATTATCAAGATTATCATTATCATTATAATCATTTTTATCATCACGTTATTGTTTTTATTGTTATTATTATCATTATGATCGTTTTGATCATTATCATATTTATCCTCATTATCATCATTGTTATCATTATTTTTTTTGTTATTACTTTTGTTATCGTTATCATTATCATTATCATTTTCATTATTATTACAAGTATAATTATTATTATGATTATCATTTTCATTATCATCATCAATATTATTACTATCAATATCATAATCATCATTATCATTATTGTAATATCATCTTTGTTGTTGATGTTATAATTTCTATCATCACTATTATCATCATCCTATTTGTTATATTTATCACTATTATTATTACTATTATCATCTTTATCATTTTTACTGATATTATCATTATCATCATCATTATCATTTTTACTGATATTATCATTATCATCATCATTATCATTTTTACTGATATTATCATTATCATCATCATTATCATTTTTACTGATATTATCATTATCCTCATCATTATTGTTATACCTACTATTATCAATATTCATTCTTTCTCTCACCATTCTCTCTCTCTCTCTCTCTCTCTCTCTCTCTCTCTCTCTCTCTCTCTCTCTCTCTATCTATCTATCTATCTATCTATCTATCTTTCTATCAACCCATCTCACATACATCCGCGCTGAGATAAAGCCAATGTAAAAAGAAAGAAAGAAAGAAAGAAAGAAAGAAACGAACCGAACAAAAAGCCTCTTGGAGCATTTAAGAGGCCAGACTAGCAATGCTCCTTTTATGCTTTTCAACTGAAAGTCAAGTCGAAAGCCATAATTCAGCTGAGGCTGTACAGTTTAGCTCCGCAGTATCAACATTGGGACAGATGAGAAGACTAATCAGTATGTATCTAATCGCTTTTGGTTAAAAAAAAAAGAAAGAAAGAAAAAAAAAAAACGAAAAAAAAAAACCCTGAAAAGTTGGGCTGAAACAATTTCTGGAAACAAGGCTCAGTGAATCGTTAGGGTCAGGAGGAAAGGAGGGAGGGAGGGAGGGAGGGAGGGAGGGAGGAAAGGAGGGTGGGAGGGAGGGAGGGAGGGAGGGAGGGAGGGAGGGAGGGAGGGAGGAAAGGAGGAAAGGAGGGAGGGGTCCG
>NW_028234431.1:18760545-18765545 GCF_977035675.1 Penaeus japonicus
CCCTCTTCCTCCCTCCCCCTCCCCTCTCCTTTCATATCTACTTTCTCCTCTCTCTTTCATTCTCCGCTCCTCCTATAACCACCCTCCTTCCCTTCCTTCCTTCACCCCTCTTCCTCTCTTTTCCTCATCCCCATACCTCACCTTCCCTCCCTCATTCCCTCTCTCCCCATCTCCTCCCTTCTTCCTTCATCCCTCTCCCTCTCTTTTCCTACTCCCCATCCCGCCCTCCCTTACCTCCCCTTACTCATCCCCTCCCCTCCCTCACTCCCTCTCCTCCCTCCTTCCCTCCCCCTCTCCTCCCTTCTACCCTCCCTCCTTACTTCCTTTCCTCCCTCTCTCCCTCCCCTTCCCTCCATTCCCTCTTTCCCATCCCCTCTGTTCCCTTCTTCCCTCCATCTCCCTCTTTCTTAATCCCTTCAGTTTCGCTTTGGGTGTCCATTATATTCCCCTCTCCCGTTTCATTGTCGTCCTCCCCCTTAATCCCTCTTCCTTCCCCCTTCCCCCTCTTTCCCTCTCCCCCCCCTCTATTCCTTCGTCTTTCCTTCTCGTGTTACGTGTGTTTTAGTGACGTTGAGTTCGTTTTTGTTTTTTGTTTATTTTTTTGCTTTTGTTTTTGTTTGGTTTGTTTGTCTGTTTGTTTCGCGTGGTTGTTTATTTCTTTTGATTTTGATTCTTTTTCTATTTTTTTTCTTCGGTATGCCATTGTTATTGTCATTATTACCGTCGTTATTATTGTTATAACCGTCACTATATTTTTCTCTTCAATATTATTATTTCCATATCTTTGTTATTATTATGATTACTATAATTATCATTAGTGATACAAAGGAATAATGATAAAACTAATAATGTTGATGGTAATGAAGATAATAGTATATATAATGATAATATATATTCATTATTATTATTATCATTATTATCATTGTTATCATTATTATTATCACTGTCATTATCGTTATTTCATTATCATCATCCTTATTTACATCATCATCGTTATCATTATCACTATCATTATCATCAATATCATTCTTATTATCATTATTATCATTAGCATCATAATTATCATTATCATCATTATCCTTAATAGTATCATTATTATTATTATTATTATTTTCTAATTCTATTATCATTTTAATTATCATCATTATCATTAGCATTATTGTTATCAATATTATCATTGCTATTATATTTATTATCATCTTTTATTATTATCATATGATTATCGCTACCATTTGCATTATCGTTATTGCTATCGTCATTATTATCATAATTATCATTACCATTACTATTATCATTAATATGTAGGTAATGGTTATTTATGTCATTATTATTACTGCCATTATCATTGTCATCATTGCCATTATAATCATTGTTAAAATTATCATTATCCCTATTTTAAGTATAACTATTTTTATCATTATCAATACAATCATTATCATTATCATCAATATCATCAGCAGTATTATTTCCATTATCAATCTAATTATTATTGTAAAAGTTATTATTACATTGTTATTACTATCATTAGTAGCAATATCGACACTATTATCAATATTATTATCTAACATTTTAAGAATTTCGTTCAATCTTTATGATTATATTCATTATCACTTTCTATCTCTCTGCCTCTGTCTCTCACTCTCTCTGTCTCCCCTCTCTCTCTCTCTTTCTCTCTTCCACCCCTCTCTTCCTCTCTCTGTCTCTCTCTCTCTTCCCTCCTTCCCTTCTTTTCTCTGTCTCCGTCTCTCCCTGTCTCTGCCCCTCTCTCTCTGTGGCTTTCTCTCTTTCTCTCTCTCTCTCTCTGTATGTTTCTCTATCTTTACCTCTTTCCTCTCTCTCTCTCTCTCTCTCTCTCTCTCTCTCTCTCTCTCTCTCTCTGCATGTTTCTCTATCTTTACCTCTTTCCTCTCTCTCTCTCTCTCTCTCTCTCTCTCTGCATGTTTCTCTATCTTTACCTCTTTCCTCTCTCTCTCTCTCTCTCTCTCTCTCTCTCTCTCTCTCTCTGTATGTTTCTCTATCTTTACCTCTTTCCTCTCTCTCTCTTTCTATTTCTCCCATCTCGAGCCCCATCTGTCTCCCTCGCCCTCCACTATCAGCGCCGTGATCGCGGGAGGGCAATGGGCTTGGATCCTACCCTTTGGACTTTGGAGAATCGGATCCAATGAACGCAATCATGTCGATCCCGATTAAGAGCCTATTTGTCCCTCTAGTGTTATTACAATGTTGCTCTCTCGGCCTTATCTGACGATCTTTTGCTCTTTGTCTATTCTCTTCGTTCTCCCCTTTGGGTTAAGCTTCCTTTATGCTGGTTCTATCTTCGCTCTTTCAGATTCTTATCTTATTTTGGTTTGTTCTTTGTGATGGTCTTTTGTTTTGTTTTAGGTTCTCTTGTTTGTTTCTCTCTTATTTTGATACGTTTCCTATCTAGTATCTGTCCTTCTTCTGCTCCCCTCTCCTCTCTTTCTCCTTCCTTTGTTTTCCTGCTCTTCTTTCCCCTTTATTCTGTTTTTACTTTCCCTTCTCCTCACCTTTCCTTATCCGCCTTTTACTCCCGCACCATACCTTCTCCTTTCCTCCTTTCCTCCTCTGACTCTGACTTATTTCCCCCCTATCGCTCCCCGTCCCCATTCCCCTTCTCTCCCATTCTATTCCTTCCTCTCTACCTTCCCTTTCCCCTTTCTTCTCCTATCCCTTACTATTACTTCCTCTCTCCTTCTCCCTCACCATTCCTTCATCTCTAACCCTTCCCTATCATTCCTTCCCCTCCCCTCCTCCCTCGCCATTCCTTTCCCCTTCCTCCCTCCCTCACCATTCCTCCCCCCTCCTCCTCCCTCGCCATTCCTCCCCCCTCCTCCTCCCTCGCCATTCGTCCCCCCCTCCTCCCTCCCTCACAATTCTTTCCCTCCTCCTCCTCCCTCACCATTCCTTTCCCTCTCATTCTCCCGTGCCATTTTCCCCCCCCTCCTCCTCCTCCTCCTCCCTCACTATTCCTTCCCCCCCTCCTACCTCCCTCACCATTCCTTCCCCTCTCCTCCTCCCTCACCATTCCTTCCCCTCTCCTCCTCCCTCACCATTCCTTCCCCCCTTCTCCTCCCTCACCATTCCTTCCCCCCTCCTCCTCCCTCACCATTCCTTCCCATCCCCCCTCCCTAACCATTCCTTCCCCTCTCCTCCTCCCTCACTATTCCTTTCCCTCTCCCCCACCCTCACCATTCCTTCCCCCCTCTCCCCCACCCTCACCATTCCTCCCCTCCTCCTCCTCCCTCACCATTCCTTCCCCTCTCTCCCACCCTCACCATTCCTTCCCCCCCTCTCCTCCCTCCCTCACCATTCCTTCCCCTCTCCCTCTCCCTCTCCCTCTCCTTCTCCCCCTCCTACCGGTAGGGAACAATTCTTAAACTCAATTCTACTTGAGATCCCACAAATCCGGCCGCCATCCATTTTTACTGCCATTGCTCAGTCCCCTGGTGTTATTTCCCATGAATAGCCAATCAGATGGCTGCCCTCGTGTGACGTCATGGATTAGTCAAGGAGGATTTATGAACGGAGGACAAACCCATCAAATCACTCGCAGGAAGGAGGAGATAGGAGGGATGGAGGATGAGGGGGGGGGGGGAGAGACAGGTTTGGGGTATGTGAATGAGGAGGAAAAGGGAGAAGAAAAGTGAGACAGAAAGAGAGCAAGAAGGTGGGAAGGGGGGGAGGAAGAAGGAGGAAAGGGAGAGCTGTGAGGGAGGGAGGATTAACAAAGGGATGGTAGGATGTCAGAAGGGGGGGGGGGAGAGAGTGCGACTTAGGATGATAGAGTATGAAGCCGACAAAAAGAGGGTATGATGTCAGGAAGAATAGAAAGAGAGAGAGAGAGAGAGAGAGAGAGAGAGAGAGAGAGAGAGAGAGAGAGAGAGAGAGAGAGAGAGAGAGAGAGTGAGAGAGTGAGTGAGAGAGAGAGAGAAGAGAGAATGAGAGAGTGAGAGAGAGAGAGAGAGAGAGAGAGAGAGAGAGAGAGAGAGAGAGAGAGAGAGAGAGAGAGAGAGAGAGAGAGAGAGAGAGAGAGAGAGCAATAAGGAATTCGGAACAAGGAAGAAGGATTTTGAAGACGCCGCGCCAATTCTACTTCCCTAATCCTCTTTGCATTTTGATTTCCCCTCTTCCTTCCTCGTCTCCCCTCTTTCGCTCTTCTTTACAATTTGCGAAGACTGATGATGGTGGAGAGAGAGAAAGAGAAAGAGTGAGTGCGTGAGCGAACGAGCGAGTGAGTGAGTTAGAAGGAGAGAGACGAGAGCGAGAGAGCAAGAGCGAGAGAGCGAGAGCGAGAGGGAGAGGGAGAGAGAAAAAGAGAGACAGGGAGAGAGAGTAGAAAGAAAGAGAGAGAGAGAGAGAGAGAGAGAGAGAGAGAGAGAGAGAGAGAGGAGAGAGGAGAGAGAGAGAGAGAGAGAGAGAGAGAGAGAGAGAGAGAGAGAGAGAAAGAGATATCTATCTATCTATCTCTATCTCTCTCTCTATATATATATATATATATATATATATATATATATATATATATATAGATAGATAGATAGATAGAGATAGAGATGGATAGATAGAGAGAGAGAGATCTTTCTATCTATATGTATATATAGATATAGATAGATATAGATAGATAGATAGATAGATAGAGAGAGAGAGAGAGAGAGAGAGAGAGAGAGAGAGAGAGAGAGAGAGAGAGAGAGAGAGAGAGAGAGAGAGAGAGAGAGAGAGAGAACGAGAGAGAGAAAACCGTTGCTTCCGTTATTAAAACTCCCGCCCATGTTACAGCTCCCAATAACCGTCGCTATTCATTTTTAAACAACCACCCTATTCGACGTAACAACCGTCGCCCTTGTTTACCAGATCTCTTTCTTTATGTAACAAGAACTACTAAACTTCAGTTGCTACTTAAAAAAGAACTACTTGTTGGAACACGGAACTTCGGCAGAATAATAAAGGAACAAGGTCACAGTCTCTGCCTTTTATATAAGTTT
>NW_028234431.1:18793045-18795545 GCF_977035675.1 Penaeus japonicus
ATATATACACATATGATATGTACTTCCATATCGTCGCATCGATAAAAAATAATGCGTAGCGTCGTGGACAAAGGAGATTAGTGCGTCCATTCGGCGGGGGGGGGGGGGGGCGTCTTTGTCCCTTTGGGGTCTGTGTGAAAGATTTTTTTTTTTTTTCGTTTTCATTTTCTACGGAGTCCGGTTTTCAGACCATTCTGATATCAGATATTTGTCCAAAGCTAACAAATGATGACAATGAAGAAATAGGAAAAAAAAAGAAAATAATGAATATTGGGCGAAAAATTGTACTCTTTGTCTTTTCAAAGATTTTCATCAACTTCGAGTAAATTTTGATGAGCAGTTGAGAGAGAGAGAGAGGAGAGAGAGAGAGAGAGAGAGAGAGAGAGAGAGAGAGAGAGAGAGAGAGAGAGAGAGAGAGAGAGAGAGAGAGAGAGAGAGAGAGAGAGAGAGAGAGAGAGAGAGAGAGAGAAAGAGAGAGAAAAGATATATAAAGAATGACAAAATCATTAGGCCTACAAACAGCTCATCCCTCAACCCACCTTGTGACTCACCAAAGGAAAACCACTACAGAGAGTTTTACAAAATCCTTATTAAAGAGAGAGAGAAAAAAAAGACGCTATATTCGCAACTACAAAAGGTTCATAGTTGGTCCCCATATTTCACTGGACCCTCAATCGCTTCGGTAACCCCCCCCCCTCTCCCCTACCCTTCTACTCCCCTCAACTCCCCTCTACTCGTTCCTCTACACCGCTCTCTACCCCCTTCCCCTCCCTCTCTTCTCTTTCTCTCTCTCTCTCTCTCTCTCTTTCTCTCTCTCTCTTTCGCTCTTTCACTTTCGCTCTTTCTCTCTCTCTCTCTCTCTCTCTTTCTTTCTCTCTCTCTTTCTTTCTTTCTTTCTTTCTCTCTCTCTCATTTTCTCTTTCTCTCTCTCTTTCTCTTTCGCTCTCTCTCTCTCTCTCTCTCTCTATCTATCTATCTCCCTCTCGATATTTGCAGAATAAGCTTTGTTCCTGTTTCCTATCCTTATTATCATCATAAGGATTATCATTATCACCATTGAAAGCACTGTCATCATTATGATTATTATTATCATTATCATGTTGTTATCATCATCATCATTATCATCATTATCATAATGATTCTAGCCGTCCCCAATAAACCTTATATCCTTATGAACCCCCTTGCTAATCCTCCCCCTCTACCCCCCCCCAGACTCACTACCCCTCCCCCCCTTCAACTACCCTTATTTACCTCCACCCTTCCCCTCCCCAACCCCCCCTTTTCGGACCCTCTTTTTCGGCCTCACTGGACTTGCGAAGCGCGCCACAGCGTTCGAAACCGTGCGATAACGGATTCGAATTCGTGTTCGTATGAGTTTCATTTCTGTTTTTTCTGTCTCTTTATTTTCTCTTATCATTTTATTAATTTTTTTATAGGTATTCATTTTTCGTGTTTTTTTCTCTCTCTCTTATTCTTATTTCTTCATTTATATCTATATATATATATATATATATATATATATATATATATATACATATATCTTTTTATTATTTTGTATTAATTTTGGGTTTGTCTGTTGAGGCTAACACAAATTGGTCATATTTATATTGGCTTTGATTACGAAAGGATAATGGGGTTAAAGTCATTATCATTTAGATATCAATAATGATATTGATGTTATTATTGATGGTACAGTAACTAGTTATCTTTATTGTTATCAACGTTATTGTAGCATTATCAACTCCATTATAATCGTTATCCCGATCATATTTGCATTATTGCTGTTGTTGTCATTATCATTATCACAATTACTTTTGTTGATGTTGTTGTTGTTATCATCATTGTCATCATCACAATCAAGATCATTATCATAATTTCTGGTATTGTTATCATTATCATTATTAACATTGTTGTTATTATTACTATTATCATCTTTATGATTATTACTATATTATTACTATTATCATTATCATTATCACTTTTATCATTGTCACTATCATTATTGTAATTTTTATCACCCTTTCTCTGATCATAGTCATGTTTATAATCATAATCTTATCATTATTATCATAAACTTGTATCCATGGCTATCATCATTATAATCACTATCATTAGTACTATTCCTATTATTATCATTGTTATAATTGTTATCGTCATTATTATCAGCTTCGTAGATTATCATTATTACTCTCATAATGATTGGCCGAAACAAACAAACAAACAAAGGTCTTGATCATAATCATCACCATCATTATAATCGTCTGTTCATCATTATCATCATCATCTATCACTATCATTATCATCATTACCATCGTTTATCATTATAACTATCATCACCATTGTCTGTTTATCATCATCTTTATTATCACCATCATTATCATCGTCTATCATCATTCTCATCATCATCGCCTCTCTTCTAATCCTTCTCCTTCTACCTCCTCTTAATCATCCTCTGTATCTCTTTATCCTCCTTTGATAGCTTCCGGCAACACAATTATAT
>NW_028234431.1:18800545-18803045 GCF_977035675.1 Penaeus japonicus
CGCATGTGTGTATGTATGTATGTATGTGTGTGTTTGTTTGTGTGTGTGTGTATGCATGTATATATATATGTATATATATATATATATATATATATATATATATATATATATATATATATATATATATGTATATGTTTATATATATATATATATATATATATATATATATATATATATATATATACATACATATATGCAAACACAAACAGTTTTCTATCGGGCAACATGAATTTGTTTTGCGGAGCAATTATGAAATGATAAATTTTGTCAGTTACAATTATCATCTGAAAAAAGCATTCTAAGCCTCTTTTTATGTCATTTACATATTCAAATGATATTCTGCTCGTGACTGTTATTTCTGCATTAAAAGCTGCGCTAATGCATACATAAATCAAAACTCTAGAGACTATGTAAAATAATAACAATTTTCATAATGATAATAACTATGTCGACAAAACATCAACAGAATCAATACATTAAGCATATTAACGATGGATATGTTGAATACGAAGCTGATGATGATAAGAACAGCAATGATAAATCATTTTTCTGGGATATATATATTTAGTTTTACTAGCGTGCACAACTTATTATTTTCGGGTAAACTACAAACAATTGCCTGTATCACTCAGAGGTTTGAAGACATTTGTGTGTGTGTGTGTGTATATATATATATATATATATATATATATATATATATATATATATATATATATATATACATATATATATATATATATATATATATATATATAGAGAGAGAGAGAGAGAGAGAGAGAGAGAGAGAGAGAGAGAGAGAGAGAGAGAGAGAGAGAGAGAGAGAGAGAGAGATTTTTTTCCTTTTTTTCTCTTTTTTTTTTCTTTCACTTCTTTTTTGATAGCACTGGCTATATGGTCATCGTGATAATTAATCATAATTTCGATAAATGGTTTGAATGCAGCTTCAGAGCTGGATCAATTTATTATTTCATTGTAGTTAATCTTACTATAACATATGTCACAACTTTATAGGGATATTTGGTTTATCAGTCTGCATCTTGCTAATATAGGCTTGTGCTGTGCTTGCACCAAGGGAAGTTTAATGACTATAGTGTAATGATTAAATAAATCTGATAACAGACCAACCTTATTATTCGTTACCTTTCATGGAGGGGACATTTCAAATCTTCAGTAATACCATTTGGTGGCTGCTTATGTGCCATTCCATAAGTAAGGAGATTAATATTAACAGTTTGTTGTATGAAATTAGCTTCAATCTGGTCTTTTCCATAGGAACATACAATAAAACATTCATTTTCATTCCTTTTTGAAACGTTGATGCGCCTCATCCACACATACTCTACATCAGGCTAGGCAGTGATTTTACATCATAATATAATAACAGATTATCATTAAAGCGTTATAAAACGATAAAGTGAGTTGCGTCAACATTATGATCTATAAAAGGATTATTTCTTTGATTATGGGTTAGGTTTATGATGCTTAATGATCTCTGGTTTAGTTTTGGCGTTTCAGGTGTTTCAGATCTTTCTTTTTTTTTTCTTTCGTATTTCTTACTCTCTGATATACCGAGGGAGTTTTTGGTCTTGACATCCAGAGGGGTAGTATATGTTCTTTGGCCATGAATTCTCTTCAAATATTTTTCCTAGTCCTTTTTGTTAACAGTCACTTTGTATGAACTAATTTTCGTGATCAGAATGTGATGTTTTTTTCATTGTTTTCAATATCTTCATTTTATTTTTATTTTTTCCCTCATGTCATCAATCACCACTTTGTTTTGGTTTGTGGCTTCTCGTTATGCCATCATACGTGAAGTTACGGTTTAATGGTGTTGTTTTTTCATCTTTCTTTTTATTTATGTAAGTATAAAACGGACTTATTCACTCGTTGGGTCGTATCGTTGTCCACACGCTTCCTTAAACCGAAAATGCATTCATCATCGTACCTGCGACCTTTCCTGTTGATGTCGAGGTCATGTTCATGTGACCTCAGAGAATCGGGGTCAAATCGCTGACACGTTGGGTCATTTCAGACGCTGGATTTGTAGCTGGACGTTGACTTTGAAAACTTTCCTGAGGCGAGTGGTCACATCTCAAAAGGATGAGGCTAGGTAGGTGTTCTCATCCCGATCAGAGTCCCTTTGTAGCTGGAATCTGACTTTGACTTTGAAAACTTGATTGAGACATGTTCTTACATCTCGTAAGGATGAGGTAACATAGGTTATCCTCATCCCGATCTTAGTCTCTCTATGAGCTTACATATTTATTACAAAAAAAAAAAAAAAAAAAAAAAAACAAACATAAAGCTATATCAAAAACCTCAAATAAATACAGTACATGAAGCTGGATGTCCGGTCATGCAATAAGGAACCCCTTTTAAGTACGCCGTTGAGAGAGGCATGTTGAAGATCAGCTGGGGCAACACTGAGCAATCATGTTGCGGTCGTGCAGCTCAACATGCGACTCAGATATGCGGCCGAATAATTACAGCGGATTCAGCT
>NW_028234431.1:18813045-18820545 GCF_977035675.1 Penaeus japonicus
TTTTGATATACTCTAGTAGTGTCTTGCAGTTTTGCTTTCCAAAGGTTTAGGCATGTGAGTAAGTCATCGTGTTTTCCTTACATTCCTTCTCCATGTTGTTTAAATTTCTAATGGCATGGGATGCTGTTCTTAATTAATGGTAACGGAACTGCATTTCATTTTTAAAAAATAAGAAAAAAGAGTTTGCTCTAATGACTTCTCTTCTGAGATTGGTATTACAAACAAGATCTTCTCTTTAGTAGACGTGGATAGAACTCTGTTCATTTTCTTATTGGTGTGTGAAATGACCTAGTGCGCTACCACGCTACCACGTAAGTGATCTGTTGAGTCTGTTGATTTAATGGAAGGAAACTTATTCACTTTATAGTAATATATTGCACCCCCCTTATGTTTGTCTGTCTATCTTTCTTTCTCACTGTCTCTCTCTTTCTGCCTCTTTTTCTTTCTCTTTATCCCCCCCCCTCGCTCTCTCTTTCTTACTCTTTCTCTCTCTATCTTCCCCTTCCCGCCCCTCTTTGTTCTTCCTTCTGACCTCACCTCCTCGGCCTTAAAACATTTGCTCGGATTTTCTTCTTCTTTCTTTCTACCATTGAAATAAAAATAATTTTTACAATTTATGCATATAAAATAGTATAGATGAATTTTACTTTCGTTTCTATTGACATTGCAATCATCCTCTTCCTCATTATGCTTAAATGTTTTATTTTGCTTCAGTATAAATACTATAGTCATCATTGATAGTACTGATACTGTTGTTATCATAACAATTAACACTCTTATCAGCAATGCCATCAATACTAAATAAAATCTCTTGGTCCCGACAGCATCCCTCCAAGTTTAGGGAGCGATATCTCTCACGAGATCGCCACCCCTTTTGCAACATTACCGAGGGCGTGGTTCTTGTCCTGAAGTGAGCCACAGGAGTTTTTCAACACCAGCCCAAGCCACTGACGACCTCATACCCTACTCGCGCACCGCTGCCCCGCCCACAGTCCTCTTTTCATCCAAATTAGATC
Source organism: Penaeus japonicus (assembly GCF_977035675.1). Lineage (NCBI taxonomy): Eukaryota > Metazoa > Arthropoda > Malacostraca > Decapoda > Penaeidae > Penaeus > Penaeus japonicus. The sequence continues at coordinate 18,814,062 of NW_028234431.1, forward strand.
ACCACCCGTTTGGAAACCTCAAACGGAGATAGAAGTATAAAAGAGACTGAATAACTCCACGACGCAAGAGATGTAATCATATGTAATTCTGATGACGAGAGAATCGAAACGCGTTAATTACATTTCTTGCATCGTGAAGTAATTCAGTCTCATTTATACCTCTATCTACATTTGTCCTAATGAGGTCGGTACATCAAAGGAAGCTCCATCGTCTACTACCTGCTTGACCTCCTCAGGTACGTCACCTCAGACCCAGGCGGCGACAGGAGCTGATCACTGTCACCTTCGACCTACGGACGGCATTCGACCTCATCAACCACACCATTCTACCCAAGAAATGATTTCCCTGGGATTTCGCCTGGCTGCGCGAAATGGATCTCCCTCTTCATCAACCTCTGCTTCCAGAGAACTCGAGCAAACATCTAAATTTCTGATCAGGTTGAACTTCAATCTGATTTCCCTGAAGGAATTGTCCTCAGCTTTGTCAATCCCAATAATGATTCATGTGGGTAACTTTCCCAAGTGAAATCAAGATTTCCTGGTGAAGGTTTGGCCTTTCACTGTGTAGATATGTCAAATATAGCAAACTGTAACATGACCATAGTGCCATATATGCTGTGTTTATAATTTAGTGTCTCATATTGTAACATATATCACTAGTATGTACGTTGTACATGTAATGAGTGTGCCTCCATAGTATGTAATGTCATTTATACCTCACGTGGCGGCAACACCTCATAATCTGACACCAGCGCATACTGCGTTCCCGCAGAGACCACTCGAGGTCTGGCCCTGCTCTCTCGAGGGTGCACGCTCTTGTGCCATTATCACCTGTACCCTCTATGTAGAAGTCAAAAACCTACAGTTAAATCTCTCGGTGCTTCCTTCCAATCCACCTTGTGTTTGCAAAGACCACCAAGAACCCACACACTGAACGGGAGGCAAATGTATAGCAAGAAGTACATAGCAATAAGGTTGAGATTCGGTAAATGAAATGACTGTAAAAGAACCTTATAGATCGATCACGACTTCTTAGTCCGCATCTCTGAGATGAATATATTAGGAAAGCTTATCAGTGAAGATCTGAAATAACACACAAACAGCAGGGAATTAAGAACGGGGAAAAAAAGTTTGATATCTTGAAAACATTTCACGCACCCGGGGAAAAAAATTTCTGCATATGGACGATCTTCTAATGAGGTATTAGTGAAGACGCAGCACCACTCTGGCATTCGTCCATCACAAACTTTAAAACAATCAAATGGGAAAGATCACAGAAAGGAACTTCCCGTATAATACTCTGATCAAACTTCACTTTATCCTTTTACATCCGAGCATTTTCTCCTGAGAAGGTCGGAGGGCGTTTTTGATGTGAAAGTTAGTCAAGAACATCGATGTTAATGTACTAATTTGACGATCTGACTTATGTAAGAACTTCACAGATTAGATTTTATTAACATGGTTTTGTTTTTGTTTTAATGCTATTGCTGCTACTGTTTTTGTTATTGTTATCATCATTTTTATTTCTATCTATCATTATCATTAACGATGACTACAACAATAATGATAAAGATAATTGTAATAACTATGATTATGATGATAATATTGTTAATGGCAATGACAAAGATAACAATGACATTAGTAGTATCAGTGCTAATCTACCAATCTACACTACCACTACTTCTTCTACTACTACTGTATACATGCATATAGTATGTGTGTGAATGTGTCTGTGTTTATATGTGTTTCTCTTCAGCACACACACAGACACACACAACATACAATCATTGCCGAGTTTCTTCCGTGCGCTATCAGTCCTGGCAGGAATTTTCCCTCGTCGAAACAATAGTGGCAATTTCCCCTCCCTCTGTCTTCTCTTTCACGAGACCTATCATGCATTATCTTCATGCTTGATGAGTACAGCATTTTTCCTTGCTCTTTTTGCGATTCACTTTTCATGTGAATATATCTTTCAGAGCTGTTGAGCTTCGTATTAATGTGACGTTGCAAATAAGAAGAAAAGAAAAGAAGAGAGAGAGAAAGTGCGAGAGAGAGAGAGAGTGAGAGAGAGACAGAAAGAGAGAGGGGGGGAGAGATATATAGATAGATAAATAGATAGATAGATAGATAGATAGATAGAGAGAGAGAGAGAGAGAGAGAGAGAGAGAGAGAGCGAAAGAGAGCGAGAGAGAGAGACGTAAGAGAGACGATATATATATATATATATATATATATATATATATATATATATATATATAATTATATATATATATATAATATATATATATATATATATATGCATGTAGAGAGGGAGAAGAGAGAGAGAGAGAGAGAGAGAGTAATTATAATAATAATGATAATAAGGATGATATAAATGATCATGATAACAATAACGGTATTAATAATACCAACAATAATGATGATAATACTGATAACGATAATAATAATAATAATGATAATTCCAATAATCATTCGTCGCAATGATGCAATGAACTTGTCTCACACCATTTTACATGGTAGAACACCTGGAAAAAGAGGCAGAGGAAGACCTAAAAAAAAAAAACGCTTGTCAAACATTCCAAATTGGACGAACATGACACCTCAAACCGCAACATGAACTGCAGAAGATAGGCAAAAGTGGAAAGATCTGGTGATGGCCAACATTGTTCACCTACGACCATTTTTCTACGGACATTGATGATGATGAATGACAATAGCAAATAAAATCACAAGAACACTCCTGATGACCATAGCAATGATGATAACAACACTGGAAATCCAATTGCATCACGACTTCTTTTCTTTCTCTCTCTCCCTCCCTCCCTCCCTCCCTCTCTCTCTCTCTCTCTCTCTCTCTCTCTCTCTCTTTCTCTGTCTCTCTCTCTCTCTCCCTCCTCCCTCCCTTCTCCCGAGTCCCTCCCTCTCCTCCCTCCCTCCCTCCTTCTCTCCTCTCTCTATCTCTCTCTCTCCTCTCACTCTCTCCTCTCTCCTCTCTCTTCTCTCACTCTCTCTCTCTCCCCTCCCTCCCTCCCTCACTCCTCTCCTCTCATCTCACGTTCTCGTCATCACTCTCTCTCTCTCGCTTCCTCACCTCTCTCACTCTCTCTCTCCTCTCGTCCCGTCTCTCTCGCGTCTCTTCCTCCCTCTCTCTCCACCTCCCTCCTCTCCCTCCCCTCCCTCCCCTCCCTCTCTCTCTCTCTACTCTCTATCTCTCTCTCTCTCTCTCTCTCTTTCTTTCCTCTCTCTCTCTCTCTCTCCCTCCCCTCTCCTTTTCCTCTCCTCCCTCCCTCATCCTCTCTCTTCTCTCTCACATCTCTCTCTCTCTCTCTCTCTCACCTCCTTTCTGTTCTCTTCCTCTGTCTCCTCTCTCTCTCTCTTCCCTCCTCCCTCCCTCTCCTCCCTCCCTCCCTCTCTCCTCCATCTGCTCCTCTCCTTCTCGTCCTCTCGCCGTCCTTCTCTCTCGCCTCTTCTATCTCCTCCTCTTCTTCATTCCTCTCTCTTCCCTCTCTCTCTCCCTCCCTCCCTCCCTCCCTCCCTCTCCGCTCCCTCTCTCTCTACTCTCTCTCTCTCTCTCTCCCCTCTCTCTCTCTCTCATCTCGCCTCCTCTCCATCTCCTCTCTGCTCTCTCTCTTTCTCAGTCTCTCTCTCTCTCTCTCTCTCTCCCTCCCTCCCTCCCTCCTCTCCTCCCTCCTCCCTCTCTCTCCTCTCCTCTCTCTCTCTCTCTTCTCTCTCTCTCTCTTTCTCTTCTACTTCCTCTCTCTCTCTCTCCCTCACCCTCCCTCCCTCCCCTCCCTCCTCTCTCTCTCTCTCTCTCTCTCTCTCTCTCTCTTCTTCTCTCTCTCTCTCTCTCTCCTCTCTCTCTCTCTTTCTCTCAAGCACGTCCCTCTCAATGCCCTAACTCCCTCCCTCTCTCTCTCTCTCTCTCTCTCTCTCTCTCTCTCTCTCTCTCTCTCCTCTCTCTCGTGTCTCTCTCTCTCTCTTCCTCCTCTCTCCCTCCCTCCCTCTCTCTCTCTCTCTCTCACTCTCTTACTCTCCATCTCTCTCTCTCTCTCTCTCTTCTCCTTATCTCTCTTACCTCTCTCTCTCTCTATCCTCTCCTTGTCCCTCCCCTTCCCTCCCCGTCCGTCCCTCCCCTCCCTCTCCATCCCTCCCTCCTCCCTTCTCTCACTCTCCTCTCGTCTCTCTCCTCTCTCTCTCTCTCCTCTCTCTCTCTCTCTCTCTCTCCTCTCTCTCTCCCTCCCTCCTCCCTCCCCTCCCTTCCCTCTCCTCCCACACTCCTCTCTTCTCTCACTCTCGTCCTCTCTCCATCGACGTCTCCTCTCTCATCTCTCTCTCTCTCACCTCTCGCGCAATTCGTCTCTCTCCTGCTTCCTTTCTCTTCTCTCTCTCCTCTCCCTCCTCTCCTCCCTCTCCTCTCTCTCTCTCCCTCTCTCGTCTCTCTCTCTCCTCCCTCTCCCTCTCTCCTCTCAATCTCTTCTTTCTCTCTCCTCTCTCTTTTCTCTCTCTGTCTCTCTCTGCCCTCTCCTCCCTCCTCCCTCCCTCCTCTCCCTCTCATCGACTCTCTCACAACGCACTCTCTCTCCTCTCTCTCTCTCTCCTTCTTCTCTCACTGCTCTCTCCCCTCCCTCCCTCGCCAGATCCCGTCTCTCTCTCACACTCTCTCTCTCTCTGCCTCTCTCTCACTCTCTCTCTCTCTCCCTCCCTCCCTCTCTCCTCTCTCTCCTCTCTCTCTCTCTCTCTCCTCTCCTCATCTCGGTCTCTCTCTCATCTCATCTTCTCGTCTTTCGTCTCTCCTTCTCTCATCTCTCTCCTCTCCTCCCCCCTCTCTCCGAATCTCTTCTCTCATCTCTCTCCTCTCTCTCTCTCTTCGTCTCCTCTATACTTTATTCCTCCTCCTCACACCGTCTCTCTCTCTACACTCTCTAACTCTCTCCCTCTCTCTCCCTTCCTGTCCTTCTCTCTCTCTCCCTCTCTCTCTTTCTACAACACACTCTAAACAAAAAACAAAAACTCTCACTCCTCTTTCCTCCCTTTCTCTCTCACTCTCTCACTTCTTATCTCATCATTCTCTCTATCCTCTCTCTCTCTCTCTCTCTCTTTCACTCTCTCTCCCTACTCCTCGACTATTCTCGCTTCTCATCCCTCCCTTGCTCCCTCCTCTACTCTCTCTCTTCTCTCTCTTTCTCTCTCTCTCTCTCTCGGTCTCTCCTCTACTCTCCATTCTCTGTCTCTCTACATCTCTCTCTCTCTCACTCCTGTTCCACTCCGTTCCCTCCTCTACTCTCTCTCTCTCTCCCGTCCCCATCCTCTCTCTTCTCCTCTCTCTCTCTCCTCTCGCTTCACGCACTCTCTCTACAAACGTCTCCTCTCTCTCTCTCTCTCGTCTCTCGTTTCTTCCTCTCTCTCTCCTCTCCTGCTGCTCACTCTGTCTCTTTCTCTGATTTCTTCTCTCTCTCTCCTCTCTCTCTCTCTATCTCTCTCATACATCTCTCTCCCTCTCTCTCCCTCTCTCCCTCCCTCTTCCTTCCTCTCTTCCTCTTCTCTGCATCTCTCTCTCTTCTCTCTCTCATCACCTATTCACCTCGTCACACTCTCTCTCGTCTCTCTCTTCTCGCTCTCTCCCTCCTTCCTCCCCTCCCTCCCCCTCTCTCTCTCTCTCTCTCCTCTCTGCCTCTTCTATATCCTCTTCTCTCTCTCTACTTCCTCCTCCTCCTCTTCCCTCTCTCTCTCTCTCATTCCTCTCTCCTCTCTCTCTCTCATCATCTCTCTCTCTCTCTCTCTCTCTCATTCCTACCTCTCTCTCTCTTTCTCCTCACTCATCCTCCTCAAATCCTCTCGTCTCTCTCTCCTCTCTCCTCCTCTCTCTCTCTCTCTCTCCTCTCTCTTACTCTCTCTCTCTTCCTTTCTCACCTACTCTCTCTAATCTCTCTCTCTCTCCCATCCCTCCTCCTCTCCCTCCCCGTCTCTATCTCACCCAGCCTCCCTTCGCCTCCCTCTCTCTCTCTCCTTCTACTCTCTCTCTCTCCTCCAGCTCTCTCCTCTCTCTCTTCTTTCGTCTCTCTCTCTCACTCCCTCCCTACCTCCCTCTCTTCTCTTCTATCTCTCTCTCACTCTTTCCCTCTTTCTCTCTCTCCCTCCCTCCAAATCCTATCCCTCCCTACTCCTCTCCCTCTCTCCTCTCTCATCTCCTCTCTCCGTCTCTCTCTCTCTCTCTTTCATCTCTCTCTCTCTCTTTCCTCTCTCTCTCTCTCTCCTGCTCTCTCTCTCTCTCTCTTCCCACCCTCCTTCCTCTCATCTCTCTCTCAACTACTACTCTCTCTCTCTCTCTACTCCTCTCCCTCTCACCTCAGTCCTCTCTCTTCTCTTTTCCTCTCTCCCTCCCTCCCTCTCTCTCTCTCTCTCTCTCTCTCTCTCTCTCTCTCTCTCTCTCTCTCTCTTTCTCTCTCTCTCTCTTTCTCTTTCTCTTTCTCTTTCTCTTTCTAAC
>NW_028234431.1:18845545-18848045 GCF_977035675.1 Penaeus japonicus
GAATAATGTATAGCTCTTTTGTATCTTTTGTCAATACCCCTAGTATTTCTACTGTATTATTAGAGTATTCTATTACAGTATCCATTCTAGTTGCTAATTCTTTCCTGATATAAAGAGCTACTCCTCCTCTGCTTCTCTTATTTCTATCTTTCCTTATTAACTCATAGTTATCAATTTTAATTTCTTAATTTTTTTATGTCTTCATTCAGATGAGTTTCTGTAAGAGCTATCATTGAATAATTGTTGATCTTTGCCATGTCCTCTAGATATGTAGGTTTTGTCTGGTTACTTTCTGGATATAATCCCTGTATATTTAGCAACATGAGAGTCTCAAATCAATTATTTCTTTGCATGTCTACATTACCTACTGTTGTTAGATAGTTGATGTCGTTTCCCCCTACTTTGGGGGAGCTGGACCTTCCCCCGGTGTAGCGGTGGGCGTTTCATTACCTGCCTTTGTTCGAATAGGTATGCTTCGCAGGACTGAATGTCCTTGTCTGTTGCTGGTGATATACCAGTGTTTTCCTGCTCCGTCTTTTTCTCTGTTTTCTCTTCGTTTATTTATCAATGTTTTTTTACTTTGCCTTTTTTCATAGCTGAAGTCCGGTGATATCCATGCTTCTTTATATTCATCAATTTCCTTTAGTTTCATATACTTTCCAATCAGTTTCCATTTCTGTTTTTCATTTTCTAATTTGACCTTAATTGGCCTTGGTCTCAAAGCCTCCTTTAAATATTTGCCCTCTCTAAAGGCACTCTCAACTTTGATAATTTCATTGAGGTTCAATTTTATGATATCATTAATCATTTTCATATCATTTGTTTTCCTGATTTCAGGATCATTTTCTTCTTTTTCTTCTAGATTGTATGTAAAGAGCCTATTTGCTCTGAATGTATCTTCATTTTTCTTCTCTGACTTTTCTTTTGTAGGTTGTTTTGGTTGCTTCTTTTTGTCGCCTACAACCTTCCAGTCAGCCTCATCATCTTTTTTTGGTTGTTCAGTGTCTGAAATATCATTGTCTAGAATATTCTTGGCCTGTTTATCTGATTTTTGCCTTACTATATCAGAAAACAGTTTTTATTCTTCTTCCTGATTTACTTTACTTTGCTCACCTCTTGGATTTTCTTGTTTCTTCTTTGGCTTTACTTTTACATTTTTAGTGTCTTGTACAGCCTTTTCTGTTTCCAATTCAGCAGCCTGAGTTACCTTTTTTTCTTTAGGTTTTTCTTTTTGCTCTTGTTTTAATTCATGAATTTCATCTTTCAATATTTGTATCTCCCTCAAACATTGAATCTTGAAGTCCTTTAATTCTTCATACATTTTCTGAATTATGTTTTCTAGTGGGCATGCCCCTTCACACTTTTTGGGTGTGCTGATTTTTTGGTCACCGATATGGTCCATTTCCTCTTTTTCCAGAATGTCTGATATGGGTGCATATACATTTTCTGCCATTGTGTCCCTATTTTCCTCAATTCTAATTAGTTCTGGCTTCTGATATATCGTCACAACTTTGAATTTTTTCCAGTTCAGTTTCAAGACTAGAATTACTTTTAGTATTGATGTCTTTGCACCAGCTGCAGTCTTTCTGTATATTTTCTTGATTATCTATTTTTAGTTCATTATTGATGCCTGTTAGGTAAGCATCAATATTACTTATAATTTCTTTCCTGTTTTTCAAGTAAGTATTTTCACATTTGTGGCATTTTTTTCTATCACAGGTTTGGCATATAAATTGCTTTTTTTCATTGTGTTTAAAGCATTTTTCAGTTTTAGAGTTTCTTTTACTTCTCCTTGGTTTAAACATGTAGTGTTTAAACCCTTAGAGTTATTTAAGTCTGGTCAAGGTCACCTTGGAAGCAGCTGGGCCACGCTGAACCGCTGACCCAGCGTTTTGACCTCCCCTCTCTCCTTGATGCCACTTCTTTTCCTTCCAGTTGTTTTTTGTTCTAATTTATTTTCTATTTTGTCTTTCCTATTTTTTTCTAGATCATTCAGTGCTTTGTACACTTCACTAATCTCTGTTCATTTCCCCCAGCTCGTGGCAGGCGGGGAATGAGAAATTAAGGAGTTTTTCAGAGCAACAGTTCAGCACGTCCACACTGTACAGCTGCTAGTATATATATATATATATATATACATATATATATATATATATATATATATATATATATATACTTATATATATATATATATATATATATATATATATATATAAGTATATATATATATATGTTATATATATATACATACATATATGTATACATATATATATATATATATATATATATAATATATATATATATATATATATATATAATATATAACTCAAAGTAATCTCAGCATGGATAATTTTCCTTTCATTACTTTTTATATAAAAAAATCGTTAAAAAGTGATATGATAGCGCTGTACGTCTCTCTCCGTGATATAGATTTATTGCTGCAGTTAAGAATTAAAGTTGATATAACAAAGGAATCACAATATTTTATACGAGTCGACTT
>NW_028234431.1:18865545-18868045 GCF_977035675.1 Penaeus japonicus
AATCCAGTCAAAAGATATGGAACAATGGCTCCAAAAAAATCAATGCCAATAAGACATGAAAAGACTTATGAAAAATTGTATAGATGATAAAAATACAAATATAAACAAACAACAAGAAGCACTTAGCCCTTTCTTCCATACAAATATAGCGTAACAAAAAAAATTGTGCATTAAAAAAAAAAAATGATAAAAAATAAAAAATGTGAATTGTTTTGATTATGATCATTATCTGTGTTTTCAAAGACCTCTCTGGCTATTTATCAATCCAAATTTTCTTGCTCATCGTTTGTGGAACTTGTCTTTTGGCAGAGGTATGATAGGCGTGGAGGCTACTTCAATATATATTGTTTTCCGTTGTCAGAGTTCCGATAGGCGCGGAAGATGTTTCAATCGTATCTTGAACTCTAACGTATGAACATTATTCTCGTTTGTTCCATCTGAAATTTTCTTTATTACTGCCATGTTCACATTAGAATAAACTCTTGCCATCATTCCAATCATGAAGGGTATACATACAAACTAAAATTTCGCCTTAAATGTTGACTTTTGGGCAATATAAAGTGCGAGAAAAGTGTCGTCGCTGTAGTTACCAGTGCTCCGACCACTGGTAAATTTGAGATTGTAACTCCAATCGTAAGTTGCTCGTGAATACCAGTGCTTTTTGTTTACAGTCATAATTGTAGTTACCAGAAAATTTAAAATCGTATGTTAGTGAATCCGGCCCCAGGACTTGACACTCGGTCTCAAATCCCATTCACTCTTCTGTGCCGTACATATGAACCACCTATCTAGTACCTGTCATATTAAAATTCTATACAAATTTATACACAACATAATGTCTCAATACTTGAAGCATTATCAAACATAAATCCAAAGATTATAACAGTAAAACTTTTAGGTAACGCATCACCACCATTGGCACATCATTTCAATTTCTTTTATTCCATAATTGGATGATGATAATTGTCAAAAATTATACACACATTAATTTTCAAATACTTGAAGCATTATCAAACATAAATCCAAAGATTATAACAGTAAAACTTTTAGGTAACGCATCACCACCATTGGCACATCATTTCAATTTCTTTTATTCCATAATTGGATGATGATAATTGTCATATTCCATGAATGTGACAATTATCACTGATTATTATTACCTACATCATTTTTTTTTCTTTTTTCTTTTTCTTCTTCACCAGTATTAGAAAACAAACATTTAGAATTCGATACTGACACCAGATGGCACCAGGAAAAGAGAGAGAAAGAGATAAGGATGAAAAAAAGAGAAAGAAAGAGTGGGAGCGAGAGAAAGAGAAAGAGAGAGTGGGAGCGAGAGAAAGAGAAAGAGAAGGGGGAGGGTCAATGCAGAGAGATAGAAACAGAAAGATACGAGGAGGCTCATTATAAGAATTTCCTTCTGGATTTCTTTTAATGACAACGCAGATGACAGGGATTGGCAGGGTTTGTCAGGCCTGAGTCACACCCTCAGGCATGGAGGGAGGGAGAGAGGGGGGAAGGAGGGAGGGGCAGTAGGATAAGTGGATGGCTGGGAGGGAGGTAGTGAGGAAGGGGGGGAAGAAGGGAGGGAGGGAGGTAGGATAAGAGGGCGGGGAAGAGGAGTAGGGAAGGAAGAAGGCTGATAGAAAGGCAGTTAGGAGAGAGGAAGGAAGGAAGAAAAGTAGAAAGAGGGTGGGGTGGAGGAGGGAGGAAAGAAGGAAGGGCGGAAGGGAGAGAGAGGGGGGGGACAAGAGGACGGTTAGGTAGGAGGGAAGGGAAAGAGAGCGGGATGAAGAGAGGAAGGGAGGGATGGAGGTAGGATAGTAGGGAGGATAGAGAGTGAGGATGAAAGGGAAGGAAGGAGGGAGAGGTGAGAGTTGGGATTTGGGATGGAAACAAGGAAGAAGAAAGACTTGGAAAGAGGGCGACAAATACGCTTGAGAGGAAAGAGGAAGAGAAAGAGGGACAAAGGAAGCGAGGAAGAACGGGAAAGGGCAAGATAATCATAAAAGAAGAGGAAGGTAGAAGAAAGAAAAAAAAAGCTAGAATGGAAGGTGAAAAGAAGAAAAAAGACGAAAAAAGGCGAAAAAGGGAGGGGAAAAGGAAGATAGGTACAAGCATACAGTACATATCATACGACTATACACACTCATAAAAGGAAACATTCTTATGTATGATTATGATCACATTTGCATTTCTCACGAAGTTTTGGCGATAAAATATACATAACAAAGTAAAATACATTAATTAAGAATCACCCCACCATAAGAAATATTTAAATCGTATAAAACGAATAACTTGTAACCGACCTTCCTTCAGTTACAACTGAGACTCGATATGACTTGGAGGCGCGAGTTACGTGGCGGCTACAGGGAGCAAAGCCTCCTTTGATCCCTAGTAGTCTTGTCCCATGAAATATGTCCGGTTGAAGGTGCGAAGTGAGATGGAGCGTCCGGGGCAGCCGGAGTCCCCCTTGGGCGCTGCCACGACGCTGACGGTA
>NW_028234431.1:18890078-18892578 GCF_977035675.1 Penaeus japonicus
GAGAGAGAGAGAGAGAGAGAGAGAGCAGAGAGAGAAATATATATATATAGAGAGAGAGATAGAGAGAGTGAGAGTGTAACCATTGTATTTACATATATTGTGTCCACTGTAATTGTTATTATGTCCATCGAATATAACTTGCACGTGTATGCTTCTGCTACTGTATTATATATGATGCAATCATCAATGTAATCTGTATCTTTCATGTTACTCTAATTGTTATATATATATATATATATATATATATATATATATATATATATATATATATATATATATATTCTACCACATACACATATATACATACATATACATACGCTCGTTGCTTCACCTATCTGTCTCCCCTCTCACGCCAGACATAACAGTGTTGTTTTGTCTTTCCCTTTGCAAGAGCTATGTACTGATGCAACACTTCCCTCATCACATTCCAAATGTCACATGTCACAAGAACACAACTTGATTCACACATCTCCTGAGACAAGTCACTTATTGTGGTAGCTAGTCTCCTCTCGGTGAGCAGAGGAGCAATACCTCGCTCCTCGAGGAGGAGCAGCCCTCACTCCAACATCATACTGTTCAAGCTTAGCAATAAACCAAGAAAGCTGTTCCTGCCGTGTTCTTCACACCCTAGGCCACGTTACCCACATAAATGCAGAGTCTCGAACCTTGTTAAAGAGAGCAGAGAGAGAGAGATAGAGAGAGAGAGCAGAGAGAGAGAGAGAGAGAGAGAGAGAGAGAGAGAGAGAGAGAGAGAGAGAGAGAGAGAGAGAGAGAGAGAGAGAGAGAGAGAGAGAGAAAGAAAAAAAGAGAGAGAGGGGGAGAGGGAGGGAGGAAGAAAGAAGAGAGACAGAGAGAGAGAGAGAGAGAGAGAGAGAGAGAGAGAGACCAACAGACCGAGGATGAGAGAGACAGATGGTGTAAGGCACAGATATTGCATATCATGTGACCTAAAACACTGCTGATAGTTTTCTACTTGATTAAGTGCTATATCGCTGGCAGTCTGTTTTGACGCTAACGTAACCTGTTTCAAGTGTCCGCTTCCGCCTCTAAGCTGCCGCCGCCCCGGGCAGAAAGTGACTCAAGATTCGTACTGAAGAAGGACACAGAAGGAACCCAGAGGCAGATCAGATAGAGCCAAAGGACAGACAGATAGAAGAACAGGCAGAGCGAATACCTCTGTCCTCCGACTCTCATCCGGAGCCAAGTGTATTGCCGAGTCCACCAGTAAAGACCATGGCACTGAACGTCTGTCTGTCTGTCTGTCTTATCCACCGGGTGCCACGAGCGAAGCTAGTGGATCACAACCACAGGCAGCTAGAGGCTTACAACCTGGGAATCGAGTGGCTTACATATGTCGGCAGCGGTGGCTTACGAATGGGTGGGAAAGAAAGAAAGAAAATAACAGATAGTAACAGTTAAACAGACAGTCACAGAGACAAACAAACAGACATACTAAATAAAAACAGACAAATAAACAGACAATGGCTTTGTAGAAATACTATTCCTGTTTGTTGTCTCTATACAATGGGGTGTTGTTAGCATAAAGACAAAGAGAAGCATTTATAATTAGATATCTAAACACCACCCATACAGTGGATAGTGTGCGTGTGTTAGTGAGTGAGTGTGTATTTTTGTTTTTGTTCATGTAAACTATCTTAACTATAATGTATGGCATGGTTAACAATAATGTCATCAGCATTAATATTTATTACTACTATCTTCTTTATCATCTCTTCCAATATAATCATTAGTATCATCATTAGCATTATGTTTATTATTAATATCATTATTATTATTATAATCATTGTTATTATTTTTATCGTTATTGTTATTATCAGTAACATTAACGTTATCGTTATCATTATTTAGATTATTATCATTTTTATCATTTCTATTGTCATCATTCTTACTATCATTGCTATCATCTTTATTATCATCATTCTCATCATTATTATTATCATCATTATCATTACTACTATTATCATTGTCGTTATCGTCATTATTTTTGTTATTGTTATGATCATTATATATATATATATTAATACCATTATTAGCCTCATACATATTAATGTTATCATTATCACTGAAATTATTATCATGATTATTTTTGTCATCATCATCTTCTTCATTATTATTATAATCCTCATCAGCAGCAGCATCATAATTCATTTATCGTTATAATCATCATTATCATCATTGTATTTATTCCAATTTTCTACTATTGTTGTCATCAATTTTGTTATGATCATTGTTGTTATTACCATATATATATATATATATATATATATATATATATATATATATATATATATATATATATATATATACATAAATATTCTTTTTTTTCTGAAAGGTTGTTATTCTCTTTGGCCATTCATATGCTACAGACAATCCTAAAAGGGAGTTTGCATTCGTATGGAAATTCAAGTTTGTTAGCCATAGTTATATTAACATAGGAAGTTTGTAGAAGTTTGTGCATCGACTTAACTTTTTTTTTTCT
>NW_028234431.1:18904171-18914171 GCF_977035675.1 Penaeus japonicus
AAAAATTTTTAATTTTATTTCCACATATTTAATATATAAATATATATTAATATTTATATATATATATATATATATATATATATATATATATATAATATATAATAATATATATATATATATATATATATATATATATATATATTATTTTATATATTTTAAAAATATAAAAAATATTTTAAATATAATATATATAAAATTTAAAAATATAAAAAATTTAAAAATTTTTTTAAAAAAAAAAAAAAAAAACATCAAATACATATATATTTTTATATAATTATTTTATAAAAATTATTTTAAAATATTATATATATATATATATTACTTTATACAATATACTTTAACATAAAATCACAACCACAAACACACAAACACAACCACACCCCCACAACAACAACAAAACAATATATATATATTATAATATATATTATAAATAAATTTATATTTTATATATAATTATGTTGTATGTTGTATATATATATTTGCATATATATATATATTATATAAATATTATTATATATTATAATTATATATATATATATTTATTTTATATATATTATATTATATTTTTATTAATAAAACATCCCACAAATAGAAAGGAAAAAAACCGCGAGTTTATGTGACGTATTTGTTTTGGTAAAACATACAGGCATGCTTATTGTATATTATATATTTATATATATATTATATATATACATATATCTTCATTTATCTATTTTAAACCATCTATTTTTTTCTTTCTTTTTTCTTTCTTTCTCTCTCTCTCTCTCTCTCTTCTCTCCTCTTTCCTTCTTTTATTATTATATATATCATGGCAATTATACTATATATATTATATAATACATATATATGTATACTATATATAAGTGTAAACATATATAATTATATATATATATAAAATATATATATATAATATATATATTAATAAAACCACTGCACTAATAGAACGGCAAAACAACTCGCGAGTTTATGTAACGTATTTGTTTTTTTATGTACAAACATACAGGCATAGCTATATATGTATATATATATATATATACATATATTATATCAAATATACATATATCTAATCATTGGCTATCTATATTAATCTATCAATCTATTTCTTTCTCTCTTTCTTCATGTCTCTCTCCTCTCTCTCTCTCTCTCTCTCTTTCTCATCATCTCATCTCTCTCTCTCTATAAATATAATATATATCTATATATTATAATAATATATATGTTGTGTGTGTGTGTGTGTGTGTGTGTGTGTGTGGGTGGTGTGTGTGTGTGTGTGTCTGTGTTGTGTGTATGAATATATATGTAGATAGCTAGATAGACAGTATTGAATAAAAAATATACAATACATATCTATATACAGATATATACGAATAAAGAAATATATATATATATATATATATACTAATACTATATATAGTAATATATATACATATATATCTATCTGTATATATATCATAATTTTATTATTGATAGATAGATATAAATCTTGATATATGATAAATAAATAAATGTCATCTATCTATCTTCCAAAGGAAAATTGAAGCATATAATATTTTTCTTAATATTCTAGTTTATAGGGTCTTGTAGGTTAATGAATGGCGTCTACTTATTATTACACACTAATTATTCAAAAAAGAAACAAGCCGAGTTAATATCGATTTCAAACTAGCTTCTTAGTGACTTTCTTTCTTTCTTTTTCTTTCTTTTTTTTTTCTTTCTTTTGAGCTCATCTCAGATGCTCCGTACACAATCCAAGCATCGCATGTGGAGTCCTTCAAGCACTGGAATTATGAACTTGGAAGATTAAGAAGCCCCTCCTCTTTCGCAAGGGCGCTTATAAACATGTAGAGTGGAGTGGATACACACACGTTCACAACAATATACACACCACGCATGACTAGCATCACATTTCAAGATGTTTTAATAATGTAGAAGATATTCAATTCCTGGAGAGGAGATGGATGGTAGGATGGAAGGGAGGGGGAGGGGAGGGGAGGAGGAGGGGGTGGGGAAGAGGGGAGGAGGAGGGGGTGGGGAAGACAATAGAGCAGGGTGGTAGATGGGGTTGAAGCGTAACACGATCACGGCTTATCTAAGTGACTTCGAAAGAAGGAGCTTGATGATCATCTTTCTTTCTTTTTTCCTCTGTCAGTCTTCCTGCTTCGAACTCACCGAGATGAAGAGCGTCCTCCTCCTCGCCGCGTGCCTCCTCTTCGTCAGCAGGTGAGGAGTTCTCTTTTTGTCTTAGTGCATGGTTTAGTTTCCTGTGCTTTTGTTCGTTTTTCTTTGCTTTTTGGTATTGTTTTTGTCTTTCTATATCATTCCTCTTTTTGTGAAGGCATATGATTTATATAATTTAGTGTCCGTGTGGGTTCCTCTTTTAATTCTAGAGTCTCCTTCTTCTCTTTACACTTCCTGTTAGATATTAATAGATACTTTTTGCTTTACCTTTTATTAACGTTCTTAAGACACAATATATTCTGATGTTTAAGAAGAAATAATAAGAATAAGAATAAATCTCGCAGCAATGGACAAGGACAAGGGGATCCCTGGCAAGGACCTGGTTCCTCTCTCTCTCTGGTGGCCGGAAGACCCTCCCCAGCTGGGGTCTCCGCAGGGCCTGTGGGATGCGGCCAGAGGGTAGGCCTAGGATGCGTGAAGAGCATCGTGGTCGATCTGAACTGCGCCCACGGAACCTACGTGGATTCGTGCAACATGTGCAAGTGCATGCAGGTAAGGAGGGAGTGTGGTTTTGTGTGCAGGGGAGCGGTGGGTGTGGTGGGTCATATTTGTGTTTGTGTGATTGTGAGTGAGAGTGATTTGATGTGTATGTGTGAGTGAAGATGTTTGCAAGGGAACAAAGTCTGTATGAGCTTGTATGCTGTATATATATGTATATGTATATATATATATATATATATATATATATATATAGAGAGAGAGAGAGAGAGAGAGAGAGAGAGAGAGAGATACATACATAAGTATATATATATATATATATATATATATATATATATATATATATATATATATATGTATACATATATGTATATACATTCATATATATATATATATATAGTATATATATATATATATATATATAGTATATATATATATATATATATATATATATATATATATATATATACATTCATATATATACATACATATATATATATATATATATATATATATATATATATATATATATATATATATGCATGCAATATATGTATATATTATGTACTATATTATATGATATATCATATTATGAATTATATATATATATACATATATATACATACATATATATATATATATATATATATATATATATATATATATATATAATTACACACACACACTTATGTATAAACATATTAGAACATGAACCACTCCCAAAAATCATATTCTATCATCCTCCACTAACACCGATATATTATTATCATCATTGTTATTTATCATTGTCACTTTCATTTTCCAGAGACCAATCGACCAAAATTCTCTCACCATCAATGCTCAAGGGAATGGACATCCTATGCAAGGACCGAGTTCCTCTCCCTCTCTGATGGCCGGAGGACCCTCTCCGCCTGGGGTCTCCGCAGGGCAAGCGGGATGCGGCAAAAGGATAGGCCAGGGATGCCCGCGAGGCACCGTCGACGGCATGAACTGCGCCCACGGAACCTACGTGGATCGGTGCAACGTGTGCCAGTGCGCCAAGGTAGGACACGTGTGCTTGTGTGTTTAACCAATCCGCTATTTGACTCAGCGGATCTTTGCGACTAGTTGTAATTTATTTGATAAAGGTGGAATTAAACCAGAATTAATTAAAGAATAGAAAAAAGAACGCTTAAAAAGACATACAGGAATCTCCCAAAACCAGAAAACAAAATGGCCGTCGATTGTTTACCTTTTTTTCCCCGTCTCGCAGGGACCCAACGAAATCTGCGGAGGGGCTCAGAGTGAACACGGCAAGTGCAAACCAAAGCTCCACTGCCTCGTGGAAAACATGGATCCTTTTGTAGGCAAATGTGGAACCCACATCGATGGCTGAACGCGGTTCTATATTGTGTGGTTCGGAAGCATGTTCTTCTCTGATCACGTCGACGGATTTTCTTTGGACTTTCTAGATGTTGGCATGATTTTTGTGTACATGATATTGAGAGTTACGCAAGATTAAACTGTTGAAAATGCATTT
Source organism: Penaeus japonicus (assembly GCF_977035675.1). Classification (NCBI taxonomy): domain Eukaryota; kingdom Metazoa; phylum Arthropoda; class Malacostraca; order Decapoda; family Penaeidae; genus Penaeus; species Penaeus japonicus. The sequence goes on from NW_028234431.1 coordinate 18,908,367, forward strand.
AGTAGTATTGCACGATCCACGATACGTTGGCTTAAAAAACGACATAAAATAATTACCAGACAAGACTTACTATTATTTCTCACTGACTATAAAAAAATTAAACAAACCTTTACTGAAACATCAACCCATCCACCTCTTATACTTAAAATACAAATAAAAAAAAGGCTATCCTCTTAACGTCTACGACTTTCTCGAGGTCTTTGTTTCCAAACCAGGTTTAACCTAAGGACGCTCCGAAGCTCAAAATTATTCCAAGATCCATTACCTTTTCGGTTGGCACCACCAACTATAACCCTGCAATGTTTATTGACTCGTGGTTTCCCCTTTTTCTACTTATTAATACACAGTTGAGAATTAATTCCACGGCTTTTACGAATGAAACTACGTCTCAGACGTGACCTTAGAGAACTCATGATCAAGAAGAGTTTTTTATGTGGAATCTCCTTTTACGAAAATCGCCGAACATGAAACCACTGAGATATGATTTGGACAACACTTATCTTAACCTATTCACCTAAAAAAAAGAAGAAAAAAACAACAACTATGAAATGGTCTCGACCTTCACAAATATGTGCATTCCATAGTATGTTAATCAATACATACTGATTTAATTTATAGTAAATTCATAATGACATTTGTTAGTTGATGCAGGGTAGAGAATTCGCCTTGACAATGAATTTTCATTCGTCTTCATCTCAGTGAAAATTGCTATCACGTGTTATTTGTTTAATATTCTATTTCTAAGCACTTTAATTGATCTGAGGTTCGCAATCACTGTTAAAAAAAACTGCTTAGACATTACTAGTACTAAACTATATGAAAGAGATATCTGTGATACCTACATTTCGAAGATATATGGTTTATCAGAAGAGTTGGTAGTTCAGACTTTGATTTACCACGACTCAGACACACACACACATGCCACACACTTCCAAGACATGGTGGTGTATTTATCAATGTTTATTGTTTCCATATTATGTTGTATTTCTGAGATGAGACCGAGACTAATAATGAGAAATGTTGTTATGACAAGCAAAGATCACATCAAAAGTTTACTGCGATATCAAACGCCATAATTCCGATCACTGAAAATCATATTCTTATTAACTCTCCCTCTCCCCTCCCCTCCTTTAGTGTCAAAACTCACATGAAACCTTGATATGTTATGTAAACACCCAGGAAGGAGAAATACCAACTGCACTCTTGATATCCGTCGACGTGATCAGAGAAAAACATGCTTCTGAACCACGCATTGTGGAACCGCGTTCAGCCACCGATGTGGGTTCTCGCGCATCATGTTAGGTAGGCCTACAAAGGTCTGAATCCGCATACCGCGCGGCCTTTCCTTGAAATAGCAACTGGAGCTTTGGTGGTGAACCAGCTTCTGCCGTGTTTGTCTTCCATACTACTCCCCGTCAGCTCCTCCGTGGATTCTTCATTCGGTGTCTGTGCAAAGAGTATAAGAAAGAGGGGTGGGGAGATGTGATGGATAGGGGGCCTTATATCACTGGAGATTCTAAGAAACTGTAAATGACCTCAAATTCATTTCGGAACAAATACTAGTTCCGTTAATTACACAATGGAATGTACTTTTGTTTAGAAAAAAAAACAAACGCAATTACCTTTTCTTAACACTTTGACACATGCCGCACATACTCACGTAAATTTCGTGCTCGTAGTCCATGTCGTCACTAAGCTTAGCCTGTATCCTAGGCCTACCCTCTGGCCGCATCCCAAACGCCCTGCGGAGACCCAAGCGGATAGGTTCTTAAGGCCATCAGAGAGTGCAGGAAACCCGGACTAGAAACCCTTACCTTTAGACATTACTACAGGGAGAGAAATTATTCTTTTTTCTTTTAACATTCCTTCGTAAGAGATTAACATGAGTTTACCAAAAGTTTTTTTTAACAATATCTATCAAAAAAAATATAAGGAAGAAGAGAAGAAGAAAAGACTAAAACCACAGAGGAATCAAATCTTATTCCCTCACAACAAGAGAACTCCTGTCCTACTGACGAAGAAGCTCATGGCAAGGAGGACCTTACCCCCCCCCCCCCACACCCCCTTCCCTCCCTCGCTCTACCTCCCATCTCGTTTCCAGTAATTAGATATGTTCTACGTCATCCTTTTATTTTGTAAGTTCTTATCAGTCATGCTTGATGTATATATTCTTGTAAACGTGTATAGGCACACCATACTATTTATATGTCTATGGAGACCTTTTCGAAATAAAAGTTTTTTGTTTTTTGGTTCTGGTCACTAAAAACTTGAAAAGGATACACTATATATGGTAATATTCATAACAAATTATTTTCAGGTAGGCGCTACTCTTAACAACAAACTCTAGGAACTGATATAAAAAAATGTGAACGAGAATTATATTTCCAATTTTACAAAGTTTTATTTGTACTTTGACAAACTGTGCAATATGAACAACACTGGCATTAAAAAAAAAAAAAAAAAAAAAGTGTTACCGATAATATAACAAAACACAAGCTATACAGCCAAGGATTTTTTATGCCAGACTAAACAACTTAAAGAATCAGATATTTTCATATTATCTCTATAGACACTCAAGAATTAAAATATTTGATAATTACTAGACCAAGCAAAGGGGACAGACTATCAACACAAGATGATAAAGATTCATGATAAAAACACGTAGATTATGAATAATAAGTTTGCAGTTTATCTCTCTCTCTCTCTCTGTATACCCATGCATGTAGTGTATCTGTAGGCTTTCCATTGGGCTCCACCTGTACTAATGACTTTTTCTGGCTTGATTAATGCCCACCTGAGTTCAAAATCATCCATACTCGTCGCTATATCGATGGCACATTACCTTCGCTCAAATAAGCTTCACATGTCAATCTTTTTTCCGAACTCCAAAATCCGAAGAGAACAGTTGCTATTCTCTGGAAAGTGATTAGATGTAGGTCTTCCCTATGTTGCAAAGTATAGTCTTGTTTTAGCGGTGACGCCAATAGAGAACAGGGTCTACCTTGCTCGGTTACTCATCTCCTGACTCGGAGGGTGAACTAATAGTCACTACGCTAGTACTACGTGGTCCGGCTTTGCTCTCTCATCGTAAATTATATAATTTTCATTTTCTTTTCTATCTGGGAGTGTATACATTAATGTTTCATTTATAATAAGAACCATATAACCAACTGTATTTTATTACAGAAACCAAGCAAGTTAAGGAATAAAAAGTTTTCATGTTGCCTCTACAAAATCTCAAGAATGATAAAATATAAGAATTGCCAGACAAGGACCGGAGAGTTGTCATTTTGGAAAGTTGTGAATTGGGCAGGAATTCTTTGGGTCGGAAATCTTTTCGGTCGCGTTCATATATATATATATATATATATATATATATATATATATATATATATATATATATATATATATATATATGTGTGTGTGTGTGTGTGTGTGTGGGTGGTGTGGGTGTGTGTGTTTGTGTGTGTATGTGTGTTTGTGCATGTGTGTATGTGTATGTGTGTGTATAACTGTATATAAGGACATATTTATATGCATTTATTCAACTGCATTTCCATGAATGTATGTAGGCATGAATATAAGCACTAAATGTATGTCCATATTCCACCATCGCTTCCGTTAGACGAACAGAGACCCCATCGGAATGACAACAATAATAAACACGGTGATTCCGACCACTGAAGTTCGTATTTCTCTCTCTCTCTCAGTATCGTGGATCGTGAAATACTACGAAATGCATTTTCAACAGTTTAATCTTGCGTAACTCTCAATATCATGTACACAAAAATCATGCCAACATCTAGAAAGTCCAAAGAAAATCCGTCGACGTGATCAGGGAAGAACAAGCTTCCGAACCACACAATATAGAACCGCGTTCAGCCATCGATGTGGGTTCCACATTTGCCTACAAAAGGATCCACGTTTTCCACGAGGCAGTGGAGCTTTGGTTTGCACTTGCCGTGTTCACTCTGAGCCCCTCCGCAGATTTCGTTGGGTCCCTGTGAGACGGGGAAAAAAATATAAATAATCGACGGCCATTTTGTTTTCTGGTTTTGGGAAGTTCCTGTATGTCTTCTAATGCGTTTTTTATTTCTATTCTTTAATTAATTCTGGTTTAATTCCACCTTTATCAAATAAATTACAACTAGTCATAAAACCCCGCTGAGTCAAATAGCGGACTGGTTCAACACACAAGCACACGTGTCCTACCTTGGCGCACTGGCACACGTTGCACCGATCCACGTAGGTTCCGTGGGCGCAGTTCATGCCGTCGACGGTGCCTCGCGGGCATCCCTGGCCTATCCTTTTGCCGCATCCCGCTTGCCCTGCGGAGACCCCAGGCGGAGAGGGTCCTCCGGCCATCAGAGAGGGAGAGGAACTCGGTCCTTGCACAGGATATCCATTCCCTTGAGCATTGATGGTGAGAGAATTCTGTTCAACTGGTCTCTGGAAAATGAAAGTGACAACGGTAAAGACAATGATGATGATAATAAATCGGTGTTAGTGGAGGATGATAGAATATGATTTTGGGAGTGGTTTATGGTCTAATATATATATATATATATATATATATATATATATATATATCGATCTATATATATATATATATATGCAGATAGATAGATAGATAGATATAGATATATACATATATATATATATATACATATACATATACATATATATATATAGAGAGAGAGACTGCACATTTTCGTGGACGCAGTTCAAACCTGATACTTTCTTTCATATCCATGGATATTCACTCACTCACTCACTCTCTCTCTCTCTCTCTCTCTCTCTCTCTATATATATATATATATATATATATATATATATATATATATATATATATATATACATATACACATATATATACTGCATACAAGCTCATACAGACTTTGTTCCCTTGCAAACATTTTCATTCACATATACACATTAAATCACTCTCACTCACAATCACACAAACACAAATATGACCCACCACACCCACCGCTCCCCTGCACACAAAAACACCCCCCCTCCTCACCTGCATGCACTTGCACAAGTTGCACGAATCCACGTAGGTTCCGTGGGCGCCAAAGTGTCTTAGTTTTCATAAGGTGAATCGATCGAGGGCCGATGCTCTTCACGCATCCTAGGCCTACTGTTAGTACCTCTGGCCGATCCACATCTCCACAGGCCTTCTATCTCCTGCGGAGACCCCATGAAGAGGCTGGGGAGGGTCTTCCGGCCACCAAATCAGAGGCACCTAGACCACACCACCAAGCAGAGAGATGAGGAATAGAGAGAGAAAAGGAGAGAGAGAGAGAGAGGAAAGTGAAAATGCCAGGTCCTTGCCAGGGATCTCCTTGTTCTTGTCCATTGCTGCGAGATTTATTCTTTTTCTTATTATTTCTTCTTAAACATCAGAATATATTGTGTCTTAAGAATGTTAATAAAAGGTAAAACAAAAAGTATCTATCAATATCTAACAGGAAGTGTAAAGAGAAGAAGGAGACTCTAGAATTAAAAGAGGAACCCACACGAACACTAAATTATATAAATCATATGCCTTCACACCAAGAGGAATAAAGTGTAGAATAAAGTGTCTAACAAATGAAATGATATAGAAAGACAAAAACAATACCAAAAAAGCAAAGAAAAACGAACAAAAACACAGGAAACTAAACCATGCACTAAGACAAAAAGAGAACTCCTCACCTGCTGACGAAGAGGAGGCACGCGGCGAGGAGGAGGACGCTCTTCATCTCGGTGAGTTCGAAGCAGGAAGACTGAGTGACATTAAGCTCCTTCTTTCGGTCCTTA
>NW_028234431.1:18919171-18921671 GCF_977035675.1 Penaeus japonicus
TCCTTTTAGTTTATATGTTATGCTTTTTAGGATTTTATACATTTTGTTTTCTATTTGTATCTTTCTTTTATGTTGTCTTTTTGCTGAGTTTTATTATTTTTAATATTCATAAGATAATATGCCTCTGACGTTACCGAGGCAATGTTGACGTTTTTTTTTTAACAATAAAGAGAGACGGTCAGACAGACAACGAAGGTGTTTCCTTTACCCAGTCCTCCAGAGTAGTTAACCGGCTGTGTCGCCATTTTTGGATTATCTGTGTCGAGCCAAGGAAGTGAACAACGGGAATACGATCACGAATATAAGAGTTAAGTACTGAAGTGCCTGACATTCTTTGCTTAGGCGTTGGACGTGATCTAAAAGAACATTTTTATTAAATCATCCTTAGCAGACCTTTTTATTGAACTTGGCTGGATTCCTTTTACTTAATCTTTTTTATACTTTGTGGTAGGAAGTCTGTGTTTTTATTTCATATTAGTTCACCAGACTGCTGTTTTCTTTTCTGCCGTATTTAGATTTTTTAAAAATTCTTAAGCCTTCAGCAGTGGCGTCAGACTTGCTGATCTAGCCTTTGTTTTTATTGGTAAGCCTTCTGGAGTATCTTTTCTTTAGTTTTAGTATACGGCAGCCTTAATCATTTTAAGTGCCTTCTGCACATGTTTTGCCATTTTATATTTTACTAGATTTTTTCAATTAATTTTAGAATTTTGTTTTATTAGGCTGAGCATCAGAAAGAGATTGTCACGCTGGAATACACCCATGTAACTGATTCAAACTCCCTCCCCCACGTTACCACTTTCAGGGGTTTTGAATTAACAGGGGTTAGCCAGGCCCTTAGCGCTTTCTCCCCTGGCCAGCATCAAGGGAGGGCAAATAAGTTTTCACCTTTGACTTGATGAACTGGGACGGGGCCCCTGGGTTAACACGGACATCACACTACAATTACTTTAAATAGTAGTCATGGTACTCGCAGTAGTCATATCATAATTTTCATTCCTGTCTTTCATCATAATTATTTTTTTATCATAATGTTTGTTATTGTCATTGTCATCACTATTTCTGTCATTATCACTGTCATCACTTATTGTCAATATATTTTTTGTCATTATCATCATCATCTCTTCTACCATCATTATTATCATTGTAATCAAATCATAAATAAATATTGTTATATATGTAATTTTGATATGTAATTTACTTTTTTCACGTCTTTCCTTTTGTCTTTTCGTCTTTCCCTTTATCTTAAAGACCCAGTGTTGGTCCCTTTGACGCGGCAGATAATTTTCAACAATCAATCGATTTCTCTCTCTCTCTCTCTTTCTCTCTCTCGCTCTCTCTCTCTCTGCAGTATCGTAATTAAAGCAAATACATCCAGGAATGTAAAATACTAAAAATATTTCCAATAGTTTATTCTTACCTAATACTCAATATTGCATGCATACAAAGATAATATAAACATCTACAAAGACCAAAGAATATCCGTCGACGTGATCAGAGAAAAAAAACATGCTTCTGAACCACACAATATAGAACCGCGTTCAGCCATCGATGTGGGTTCCACATTTGCCTACAAAAGGATCCACGTTTTCCACGAGGCAGTGGAGCTTTGGTTTGCACTTGCCGTGTTCACTCTGAGCCCCTCCGCAGATTTCGTTGGGTCCCTGCGAGACGGGGGAAAAAAGGTAAACAATCGACGGCCATTTTGTTTTCTGGTTTTGGGAGGTTCCTGTATGTCTTCTTATGCGTTTTTTTTTTCTATTCTTTAATTAATTCTGGTTTATTCCACCTTTATCAAATAAATTAGAACTAGTCCTAAAGATCCACTGAGGAAATAGCGGATTGGTTAAACACACAAGCACACGTGTCCTACCTTGGCGCACTGGCACACGTTGCACCGATCCACGTAGGTTCCGTGGGCGCAGTTCATGCCGTCGACGGTGCCTCGCGGGCATCCCTGGCCTATCCTTTTGCCGCATCCCGCTTGCCCTGCGGAGACCCCAGGCGGAGAGGGTCCTCCGGCCATCAGAGAGGGAGAGGAACTCGGTCCTTGCATAGGATGTCCATTCCCTTGAGCATTAATGGTGAGAGAATTTTGGTCGACTGGTCTCTGGAAAATGAAAAAAAAAAAAAAAAAAAATGATGATAATATATCGGTGTTAGTGGAGGATGATTGAATTTGATTTTTGGGAGTGGTTTATGTTCTAATATATATATATATATATATATATATATATATATATATGCAGATAGATAGATAGATAGATAGATATAGATATATACATACATACATACGTACATATATATATATATATATATATATATAATATATGCATCATATATATATAATTTAGAAGATAGACTACATTTTCTTGGCACGCAGTTATATATATATATATTCTATATATATATATATATATTCTCTCTCTTTCTCTCTTTCTCTCTCTCTTTCTCTGTATCTGTCTCTCCTCTCTCTCTCTCTCTCTCTCAATATAGATATATA
>NW_028234431.1:18931671-18936439 GCF_977035675.1 Penaeus japonicus
CAATATTGCATGTATATAAAGATAATAGAAACATCTACAAAGACCAAATAATATCCGTTGACGTGATCAAAGAAAAACATGCTTCCGAACCACGCATTATGGAACCGCGTTCAGCCATCGATGTGGGTTCCACATTTGCCTACAAAAGGATCCACGTTTTCCACGAGGCAGTGGAGCTTTGCGTTGCACCTGCCGTGTTCACCCCGAGCTCCTCCGCAGATTTCATTCGGTCCCTGCAAGACAAGAACATACATGCACATCATAAGGATATTGCTATCAATCGTAAAGTTATCCTGGGTCAAATAATGACGTGGTTCAACAATTACACAAGCACACGTGTCCTACCTTGGCACACTGGCACATGTTGCACCGATCCACGTAGGTTCCGTGGGCGCACTTCATGTCGGCGACTACGCTCTGCACGCACCCTTGGCCTGGCCTCCTGCCGCATCGGCTGGGCCCTGCGGAGACTCCGGGATGAAAGGGCCTCTGGAAAAGGATAAAGAGGACGATTATAACAGCATTGATAATGATAGCTGGTTGGCAAGGCGAGGTGATAAAGCATGTTTGAAGGAATAGTCTATGTCTTCTTGTTGAAAGTAAATAATTCTGTCTTTAAAAGATGAAAAAATGAGAACATGGTTAATTAATAGATAAAAAAAGGTACCACACAAATTCATATTACCGCAATATCAAACTGTGGCTTCAAAACACAGCACAGACAAACTGCTCACTCAAATACACTCCTTCTTTCACTCACACATTACCATTCAATTACTCACTCACCCATATACCGATATCACCCCCTTATCCGGAACCTAACACACTCCCTCCTTACCTGCATGCACTTGCACATGTTGCACGAATCAACGTGGGTTCCGTGGGCGCAGTTCAGATCGAGAACGATGCTCTTCACGCATCCTAGGCCTACCCTCTGGCCGCATCCCACAGGCCCTGCGGAGACCCCAGCTGGGTAGGGTCTTCCGGCCACCAGAGAGAGAGAAGAACGAGGTCCTTGTGCACTGACATAGAGAGGAATCTTTTCGATCGGGCCCTGGGAATTGATAAAAATAACGATAATAACAACCGTGATAATAATCATAAATCGGTGGCAGAGTAGGAGAATACAACCTGTTGGAAGGGGTGGCTCATGTAAGTGATGTATATTCATTCATTGTGGTGACTTGTTTCAAAGACAATTGGTGATGTAAAATAATTAAGTACATTGGTGATGTGAAATAATTAAGTACATTTTTTTCCAATCATATATATATTTTGATCAAACACACAAATATTGAACTGTGGCTCTTGAATTACCCCGCAATCATTCCTCACCTTAGTACACTTGCACATGTTGCACGAATCCACGTAGGTTCCGTGGGCGCAGTTCAGATCGAGAACGATGCTCTTCACGCATCCTAGGCCTACCCTCTGGCCGCATCCCACAGGCCCTGCGGAGACCCCAGCTGGGTAGGGTCTTCCGGCCACCAGAGAGAGAGAGGAACCAGGTCCTTGCCAAGGATTCCCATGTGCTTGTCCATTACTGGAAGGAGATTTTTAAAAACATCTCTTCATGAGGAAAAATAGTTATATAAGTTTTAAAAAATAACAAAAAGTAAAGAAAGGAAACAAAAACACAGGAAACTAAACCATGCACTAAGACAAAAAGAGAACTCCTCACCTGCTGACGAAGAGGAAGCACGCGGCGAGGAGGAGGACGCTCTTCATCTCGGTGAGTTCGAAGCAGGAAGACTGAGTGACATTAAGCTCCTTCTTTCGGTCCTTATAAGCCTTGGCGTGTTACCTTCAACCCGCTCACCTTTCCACCGCTAACCTTCTCTCCTTACGATTATGTCTATGTTCTCCAGTATTGGAAAATCTGCTACGCTATTGTTTTGTTTTGTAACTTGTCTTTGATCTTCCCTGAAATGGATAACATGGCACGCGTGGGTGTGCACACGCATTTGCCGAAGATTTTATGATAGAAATGTGTACAATTAGAGATCTTTCCCTTCGTGAATAAGGCCACATAGGTGATTGACATTTCATGAAGTCATTGTTAACGCCAGAAAGAACACAAACACAAATAATTCTATATCAATAACAGTATACTTTCTGTTTGTAGTGATCGACTGTTTTTTTTTTTTTCATTCTTTCTTTTTTCTTTTTAGTTGCTTTATTCCTTCTTTAAGTGACTGTGAATTCTAGCTTTGCAGAAGATATAATTGAAAGCATATACAGTGCATTACTCAAAGACGTCTAAGCATTACAAACAACCCGCCTGGTCGGACAGAAACTGACATGATCTTTACCATCCACATTTGCTGGAAACATCAGGTGTTGTGTATTGCGATATTGAAATCGTCTGTTTCTTAAAAGAGAAGAAATAAAAAGAACTATTAGAACGAAGAATGTTTCATTGAGAAAGAAATACTACCTTCAATTGTATTCCATGATTTAGCATCCAACCGCTTCAATGCAATTGATGACTAACCGATCATGAATATTCAAGACAAGCACAGTGACGTTTTAAAATGCCAGACACCAATTGTTTCCATTGGCCAGGTACTACAAACTCGGAAAAAAATTACATGGCTCTGTTACAAAAGACTTTGTTATTTACATATCCGTTAAATTATGGACTTTATATCTTTTTGTTATTTGTATGAATAAGATCCGCATTACTTCTTTGTTATTCATTTATATAGTGATACTAATGATTAGATCTTACTATGCTAATATAATTACTATGATTATCATTCATGATGTTTATTATCATCATAATTGTCATCGCTACTGTTAACATTATTACCATCATTTTTGTCATTATCATCATCATTATTTCTACCACCATCCTTATCATTATCATAATCAAACGTGTTATAATCATCATCATTACTATTTTCATAATCATTGATATATATTTATTGCGAAGATCATCATTATTATTGTCATTCTAATTATGATACACCATATGTATTGTAGATATGTTATTAATATACAGAAGAGTAATTAGACGATCGATATAAATGGCTTTGAGAAATGTTCTGTAAAAATTTAACCTTTCGTTTACTTCCTTTCCCGTGTTTCCTTTTCTCTCTTCCTTTCGTCTTTTCTCTTCTCCAGTGTTGGTGGTGTGCTTGTATGTGACTGCAAGGCACTGATATTGCTTACCATGTGACCAAAGATACTGATTATGCTTTTCCATATAATTCAGTGCTATAATGCTAGCAGTCTGTTTGACCTGACGTTTCCTGTTTCCTGTGCCCCTTCTGCCTCTAAACTGCAGCCACTCTGCAGCTGTGCTTGCTAGCGGAAACCCTGAGGCGTACAAAGCGACTCAAGGTTCGTACTTAAGAAGGACACAGAAGGAACCCAGATCAGACAGAGAAGGCACAGAGACAGAGAGAAGAACAGGCCAGAGCCTTCGGCCGGAGCCAAGTGCCTTAACCAAGTCCACCAATACAGACCATGATACGTGAACGTCAGTCTGTCTGATCCACAAGCGAAGTTAGTGGATCACAACCGCTGGCATCGAGAGAGTTACAGTGACTAGACTTGTATGTATTATATGTATTGTTTGTATGTATAAATATATACAGTGAATTTGTTTCCATGTCTCATCGTTGCTCTCATTACATTACTAAAAATAAGAAAGAATGTACCTCATCGGAGAGACGACATGCAAAAAAACACATTAATTCTGATCACTGATAATCATTCTTCTTACTCTCTTTTTCCCTCTCCCTCTCTTTCTCTCTGACGTGGCAGAAAATTCTCAATAATCAGTCTCAATCTCTCTCTTTCTCTCTCTCTCTTTCTCTGCAGCATCATAATTCACATGAAATATTTGAAACCTTAAGCAAACACAACCAAGAAGGTAAAATACTTAATATATTTTCAGTAGTTTAATCTCACGTAGATTTCACTATTACATATATACAAAGACCAAAGAATATCCATTTGACGTGATCAGAGAAAAACATGCTTCTGAACCACACAATATAGAACCGCGTTCAGCCATCGATGTGGGTTCCACATTTGCCCACAAAATGATCCACGCTTTCCTTGAAGCAATGGAGCTTTGTGGTGCACCTGCCGTGTTCACCCCGAGCTCCTCCGCAGATTTCATTCGGTCCCTGCGAGACAAGAACATACATGTCCATCAGAAGGAAACTGCTATAAATCGTAAAGTTATCCTGGGTCAAATAATGGGTGGGTTCAACAATCACGCAAGCACACGTGTCCTACCTTGGCACACTGGCACATGTTGCACCGATCCACGTAGGTTCCGTGGGCGCACTTCATGTCGGCGACTACGCTCTGCACGCACCCTTGGCCTGGCCTCCTGCCGCATCGGCTGGGCCCTGCGGAGACTCCGGGATGAAAGGGCTCCTGGAAAATCATGAAGAGGACGATTATAATAGTATTGATAATGATACCTACTTGGTAAGGCGAGATGATAAAGCATGTTTGAAGGAATAGTCTATGTCTTCTTGTTGAAAGTGAATAATTCTGTCTTTAAAAGATGAAAAAATGAGAACATGGTTAATTAATAAATAAAAAGAATACCACGCAAATTCCTATTACCGCAATATCAAACTGTGGCTGCAAAATACATAGCACAGACAAACTGCTCACTCAAATACACTCCTTCTTTCACTCACACACTCACATTCAATTACTCACTCACCCATATACCGATATTACCCCCCTATCCGGCACCTAACACACTCCCTCCTTACCTGCATGCACTTGCACATGTTGC
>NW_028234431.1:18936539-18941539 GCF_977035675.1 Penaeus japonicus
ATTATATATATATATATATATATATATATTATATGTGCGTATGTGTGTGTGTGTGTACGTATTTATATTTATATATATAAATACACACAAACATATATATATATATAGGCATATATATATATATAAATAAATATATATATATATATACTATCTGTTTATATATATAAAGTTGTATTATATATATATATATATATAAATATATATATATATATATATATATTATATATATATGTATATATATATGTATATATATATATATATATATGTATATATATTTATATATATTAATATATGTATATATATATATACATACTAGATACATATATATATATATATATATATATATATATAATATCTATATATATATATATATATATGTATAAAAATATTATATATATATATATATATATTTATATATATAAATATATATTTATATATACATACACACACACACATAAATATATAATATATATATATATATATATATATATATATATATATATATATATCAATCAACACACACATAAATATATATATATATATATATTATATATATATATATATTATATATATATATAATAATAATAATAATAATAATAATAATAATAATAAGGCGGGATCGATACTCTGCACGTCTTCTCCTTAATCGCGGCGTGGATCGGTCTCAAGACCCCGTTTGACCAGGTCATCACCAGTTCTGGCGAGTCTTGACCTGTTCAGTGAGACCATTTGCGTCTCTGAAGCAGTGCACCGTCAGCAAGCTCTTCATTGGGTCTGTGTAGCGCTGTGTTGGGAGGGTACGTGTCATCAGACTCCCTCCACTTCTGAGGGGTTGTGCCGGGGGGGGGGGGAGTGACCTGAGTCTGCTAGGAGGGGGGGGGGCACCTGGGGATGCAAGGGGTGCCGCGATTCCTGCTATTCTGTACACTATGTTGGTAAGCGTGGGGTGCAATGTACCTGTAATAGTTCCACAGGTTTCGTTTAAGATTGGATCTATTTTCCATGCGTGAATAGACCTGCACCACACAGATGCACAGTACTCTCCTGGTGCATAGCACAGTGTTAGAGCCGAAGTTCTAAGTGTGTTTGCATCGGGGCCCCACTTTCTGCCCGACATTTTTTTTTTTTTTTTTTTTTTTTGAAGCAGCGAGTTGCACGAGCTTATATTCCCTCAGAGTTTTTGAACATGGTTGGCAAAAGAAAGTGTCCTGCCCAGCGTTAGCCCAAGGTAGACTCTGGATATTGGTGGTAATCCACTTCTTTCCCACACCACTGAACACTGAGCTTTTCTATTTGCTTGTCTGTTCCTGAGGTGGAATGCGAAAACTTGAGTTCTAAATGGATTTGGGTTGAGGGACCATTTGTCATGGTGTTGTTTGGTGAGGTCGAGGTTGGTGGATAATCGTACCTCAACCTCTTGGAAGGTAGTGGAGGATTGTGTGGCTATAGGCAAAGGTCGTCCGCATATAATGAATCTACGAACATTAGGGAAAGAGGGTTGGTCGTTCGTACAGATGTTAAAAAGCAGTGGTGCTAGGACTGGTCCCTGGGGCAGACCGTTGTTTTGCGTCTTCCATCTACTTTTGGTGACATTAATTTCCACAAACAATCGGCGGTTTTCCAGAAGACTTCTTACTCCATTAATGAGGGATCTAATCAGGAACATGTTGGCGAGCTTCAGGAATAAGCCTCTATGGTTCACAGTGTCGTGCGCAGCTATTTTATCTACAAACACTGCCCCAGTAATTTGTTTTTAGTTTAAAACCGTCCCCTATGAACTGGGTTAGGTTTAGGTGTGTGTGTATTTATGTGTGTGTGTGTGTTTATCTATCCATATCTATATAATATATATACATATATATATGTATATATATATTTAATAATGATAACGATAAGGATGATATCGGTACGATAAGCAGTACAATGATAGTTGATGGAATCGGTAACAACAGCAGTATCAATAATGGTGACAATAATAATAGTAGCACAAACGATTGTTATTGTCGCATAATGGCATGTTATACATTATCGATGAAAACAATAATAATTCGATTGAACTGTAAGTTTTATTATACATGTTATAGATAAAAACGAGTTACAATATAATTCATTATGAGACGACCATAGATGCAGAAGTGAGTCTGGAGAACCTCATTAACTTCAAAGATACTACATAGATATGAGAATAGATAATTAGTGTGCACACCCCCGTTTGTAAGAATATGCACGTGAAGCAAGGTTAATTACAGGTAACAAGTTATGAAGATATATTGACAAACCTCAAATTATTGACAAACCTTAATTAAAGCGAGAGAGATGGGTGCTGAGGGGAGGGGAGAGGGGTTGAAGACATCACAACCAGGCGTATAAAAACAGAAAGAAGTTTATTGTCACCTGGTTTTCCTGCATCGAACTCTCCGGAATGAAGAGCGAGCTCCTCCTCGCCATGTACCTCTTCTCTGTCAACAGGTGAGTCCTTTTGGCGTAAAAGTATGTGCCACATCTTTAAAAGTCTTGATGTTCTTTGTTTAATATCACTGGCATTACCCATTCCCCTTTTCTTTGTCGCTTGTTGTGAATATTGGTTAACACATTTAGACCGAAGGGAATCTTACCATTGACTGAAATCTTCTAAACCTTTTTTCCCTATAGTAATGTACAAGGACACAAGTCTCCTTGGGAAAGACTGGGCTCCATGTATTCCCTAACGGCTCCCTAAAGACCGTTACCTCCCGGGGTTTCTGGATGACCCTGGGGATGCGGTTGGAAAGTAGGCCATGGATGCCTGCAGAGCGTAGTCAACAACTTGCACTGCATCCACGGGGCATACGCGGACATGTGCAACGAGTGTCGGTGTGCCAAGGTGAGTGTGTGCTAGGGTGTCTCTCTAGAGATAGGGTTGTATTTGGTAAGATTTGAAAACCCGCAGCGCGTTGGGAATTCTCGAACAGCTGGAAGAGGTGGTTAGCGTTCCTGACCACTCGTTGGGTCGTTTATAAGTCATCCATTCCAAACCTGTTATCGTTACCACTCATTCTCTGACTATTGTGGTTATATCTTTAAACATGGACATATTTTATGTATTTCTAAACTATTCTGGATATTGAGAACGAAAAAACGAACTATGAACAGGACCAAATAACAAAGGAAAAGCTTTTGAAATATAATATGTGTAAACTTTTCCATTCAAACTCATGGTGTCTCAGTCCGTTCCTTCGATTATGCTAATGTTCGATAAAATGAATCAGGATTTACAATTTGACCGTGTAAAAAGCCTCTGATAACTATGAATACAACGAAGCTATAAAAGCTTTATGAAACGGACGATCAGACAAATATACATACACACACACACACACACACACACACACACATATATATATATATATATATATATATATATATATATATATGTATATATATACATATATATATATATAGAGAGAGAGAGAGAGAGAAAGAAAGAGAGAGAGAGATTGAGAAGGAAGGGGGGGGAGGGGAGTTATAAATTGCATAGATTGACACAGAGATATCCTGAAAGAAATAATGCTACGAACTATACAGGGGTACAAAGAAACTGTTGAGAGATACAGAAGCTAAATGGAAGATGTAGAGATGCAGAGATACCATGGCATATAATGATGCGGAATGATACAAGGGTAAAATGAAAGCTAAAATAGATACATAGGCACAGTGGAAGATGTAGAGACGCAGTGGAATAATAGATACAGGGAGATCTGGAGGTATATTGGAAAATGCAGAGATAAAGAACCTGATGAAGGTATGCAGTCAAATATAAAGAGATACAGAAAGTTGCATAGATACAGCGGACGAGGAAAGATGTTGAGAAGCAAAGAAAAGAAGTAACTATAAAGATACAGAGAGAGATGTCGAGGTACAGAGAGAGATATAGAAATAAAATGAGAGATGTCGAAATACCGACAAACGAAGAGAGAGAGATGTAGAGATACAGAGAAATATAGAGGAAAGGAAATTTGGAGAGTCTTTTTTTTCGGGGGGGGGGGGTGAGTTAAATCTAGTTTACCATTTTGAAGAAAACCGTACATGATCAAATGCTGTATGTTGTGAAATGAATTTTTCATTTTTTTTCTTAAACAGGTATAGATAGCGTCACTGAGACATAACCATAAAATATTAGGCAATCATCTCTATCTACAATGCCTCCATATTACTGTACAATCCGAGCATATGGATCCTCTTGCTGTTGTTTCAACTACTTGATGTGTGAAATGAGATTTTAGACAGTTTTTCCGGAATTCGCCCTACGTCTGGCAGTGCATTCACCAGCCAATCAGCGTCTATGAAGAGTAATGACGTCACCCAACCTGAAATGAACGGATAACAAGCCTATTTTTTCTCTTTATTTCTTGCAGGGACCGAATGAATCGTGTGGAGGGGCTTGGGGTGAACATGGCAGATGCAGAACAAAGTATCATTGCTTTATTGAAAACAAGCCGCACTCAATAGGCAAATGTGTGAACAGCGTCGGTGGCTAAATATAAATTCATGTTACATAGGCTGAATATTCCTATGTTGTGTAGAGGTACTTATTAGAATTAAATTAAAGATTAGATTAAATTATCAAAAGTACATTCAGTGTTTTACATTCCTAGGTAATGCTTGCATCTTGTTTTAAAGGTGTCATGCATAAGGAGAAGAGAAAGAGAGATAAAAATATGATTTTCATTGAGAAAGAGAAGGAGAGAGAAAGAGAGAGAGAGAGATAGGGGATTGGAAGAGAGAGAAATGGGGAGAGGAGAAGAGATAGAGAGAGAAAGAGTGAAAAAGAAAGATAAGATTTTCATTGACTAGAAGGATTGTCTTGTAATCGCATTTCTTAAACCCTTTTGGTATTTCCTCTTGCCATAGCACTAATCCTTGGCATTTCTCTCTGTGGCAATCAAATAGTCAACAGGAAAAGAAGTAATAGAAGTCGACTTTATACATTTCTTACGGCGTTATCTGCAGTGTCACAAACC
>NW_028234431.1:18946539-18956539 GCF_977035675.1 Penaeus japonicus
AACATGTTGGGAGAGAGGTTATGGAAATGGAAGTAGAAGGGAATAGAAGAAAGGGTATACCCAAAACCAGATGGAAAGATTGTATAAAAAGGGACTTGAAGGAAAAGAACATAGATGACATAGCAATAGTATACAATAGGAGTACTTGGAGAAAGCTCATCAAAAACGACGACCCCGAATAGGGATAAGCTGAGAAGAAGAAGAATTACAAATAGATGTTAAAGAAAAGATCTCCTTCCAGTAATGGACAAGGATATGGGAATCCTTGGCAAGGACCTGGTTCCTCTCTCTCTCTGGTGGCCGGAAGACCCTACCCAGCTGGGGTCTCCGCAGGGCCTGTGGGATGCGGCCAGAGGGTAGGCCTAGGATGCGTGAAGAGCATCGTTGTCGATCTGAACTGCGCCCACGGAACCTACGTTGATTCGTGCAACATGTGCAAGTGTACTAAGGTGAGGAATGATTGCGGGGTAATTCAAGAGCCACAATTCAATATTTGTGTGTTTGATCAAAATATACATATGATTGGAAAAAATGTACTTAATTATTTCACATCACCAACTGTCTTTGAAACAAGTCACCACAATGAATGAATGAATACATATTACTTACATGAGCCACCCCTTCCAACAGGTTGTATTCTCCTACTCAACCAGCAATTTATGATTATTATCACGGTTGTTATTATCGTTATTATTATCCTTTTCCAGGGCCCGATCGAAAAGATTCCTCTCTACGTCAGTGCACAAGGACCTGGTTCCTCTCTCTCTCTGGTGGCCGGAAGACCCTACCCAGCTGGGGTCTCCGCAGGGCCTGTGGGATGCGGCCAGAGGGTAGGCCTAGGATGCGTGAAGAGCATCGTTCTCGATCTGAACTGCGCCCACGGAACCTACGTGGATTCGTGCAACATGTGCAAGTGCATGCAGGTAAGGAGGGAGTGTGTTAGGTGCCGTATAGGGGGGGGGATATCGGTATATGAGTGAGTGAGTAATTGAATGTGAATGTGTGAGTGAAAGAAGGAGTGTATTTGAGTGAAGTTTGTCTGTGCTATGTGTTTTGCAGCCACAGTTTGATATTGCGGTAATAGGAATTTTAATTAACCATGGTCTCATTTTTTCTTACTTTTTTATCTTTTAAAGACCTATCTTATTAAGATTGAAAAACTAAAAGAACAGAATGATTTCCTTTCAACAAGAAGACATAGACTATTCCTTCAAATATGCTTTATCTACTCGCCTTGCCAAGCAGCTGCCATTATCAATGCTTCTATAATCGTCCTCTTTATCCTTTTCCAGAGGCCCTTTCATCCCGGAGTCTCCGCAGGGCCCAGCCGATGCGGCAGGAGGCCAGGCCAAGGGTGCGTGCAGAGCGTAGTCGCCGACATGCAATGCGCCCACGGAACCTACGTGGATCGGTGCAACATGTGTCAGTGTGCCAAGGTAGGACACGTGTGCTTGTGTGTTGAACCAACTCATTATTTGACCCAAGAGAACTTTACGACTTATAGCAGTTTCCTTATGATGTCCATGTATGTTCTTGTCTTGCAGGGACCGAATGAAATCTGCGGAGGAGCTCGGGGTGAACACGGCAGGTGCACCACAAAGCTCCATTGCTTCAAGGAAAACGTGGATCATTTTGTAGGCAAATGTGGAACCCACATCGATGGCTGAACGCGGTTCTGTATTATGTGGTTCGGAAGCATATTTTTCTCTGATGACGTCGACGAATATTATTTGGCCTTTCTAGATAACATTATCTTTGTATATATGTAATATTGAAATCTACGTGATATTAAACTACTGAAAATATATTTAGTAATTTACATTCCTGGACGTGTTTGCTTAAGGTTTCAAATACTTCATGTGAATTATGATGCTGCAGAGAAAGAGAGAGAAAGAGAGAGATTGAGATTGATTATTGAGAATTATCTGCCATGTCAGAGGGGGAGGGAAGAAGAGAGTGAGAAGAATGTTTATTAGTGATCGGAATCGTTGTGTTTTCTTGCGTGTCGTCTCTCCAATGTGGTGCATTCTTTCTTCTTTATCTCACTGTTATAATAAAAACATGAAACAAGAAATAAGCTTAAAAAAAAAAAAAAAAGTAATGTGACCAACAATGAGACATGGAAAAAAATTCACTGTATATATTTATACATACAATATATATAGTACATACAAGTCTAGTCACTGTAACCATCTCGACGCCAGCGGTTGTGATCCACTAACTTCGCTTTTGAATCAGACAGACTGACGTTCACGTATCATGGTCTGTATTGGTGGACTTGGTTAATACACTTGGCTCCGGCCGAAGGCTCTGGCCTGTTCTTCTCTCTGTCTGTGTGCCTTCGCTGTCTGATCTGGGTTCCTTCTGTGTCCTTCTTAAGTACGAACCTTGAGTCGCTTTGTACGCCTCAGGGTTTCCGCTAGCAAGCACAGCTTCCAGGGCGGCTGCAGTTTAGAGGCAGAAGGGGCACAGGAAACAGGAAACGTCAGGTCAAACAGACTGCTAGCATTATAGCACTGAATTACAACTGAATTACATAGGAAAGCATAATTAATGTCTTAGGTCACATGACATCCAATATCAGTGCCTTGCAGTCACATACAAGCACACCACCAACACTGGAGAAGAGAAAAAACGAAAGGAAGAAAGAAAAGGAAAGATGGGAAAAGAAGCGAACGAAATGCATTTTTATCGATCGTAAGTCTAATTACTCTTCTGTATGCTAATAACTTATCTACAATACATATGGTGTATCGTAACTATAATGATAACAATTATGATGATCTTGGCAATAGATATAATGATTATAAAAATAGTATTGATGATGATGTCGATTAGAACACGTTTATGATAATGATAAGGATGGTGGTAGAAATAATAATGATGATAATAATAATGACAAAAATGATGACGATAATAATGTTAACAGTAGCGATGACAATTATGATGGTAATAAACATCATGATTATAATGAAAGACAAGAATGAAAATTATGATATGATAATACCAATTGTAATAGTGATAGTGATAAGAGTCAAGACAATAATAAAGATGACGCTAATAATAATTATGGTAATCATATTAGCATAGTAATATTTAATCAATAGTATCACTATATAAGTGAATAGCAAAGAAGTAATGCGGATCTTATTCATGTAAATAACAATAGGACATAAAGTCTATCATTTGACGGGTATGTAAATAACAAAGCTTTTCTAACAGAACCAAGTAAAAATTTCCGAGTTTGTAGTACCTTGCCAAAGGAAACAATTGGTGTCTGACATTCTAAAATGTCACTGTGCTTGTCCTCAATATTTACGATCGGTTAGTCACCAATTTTTGCTGCATTGAAGCGGTTGCATGCTGAATTATGGAATACAATTGTATGTACTCTTTCATTATCAATTAAATATTCTTCATGTTAATGTTTATTTGATTTCTTCTCTTTTAAGAAACAGACGATATCAATATAGCAATACACAACACCTGATGTTTCCAGCAAGTGTGGAAGGTAAAGATGATGTCAGTTTCTGTCCGACCAGGTGGGTTGTTTGTAATGCTTAAACTTCTTTGAATGATGCACTGTATTTGCTTTCAATTATATATTTTGCACAACTAGAATTCACAGTCACTAGAAGAAGGAATAAAGCAACTCAAACGAAACAGTCGATCACTGCAAATAGAAAGAATAAAGTTATTGATATAGAATTATTAGTGTTTGTGTTCTCTCTGGTGTCAACAATGACTTCATGAAATGTCAATCGCCTATATAGCCTTATTCACGAAGGGAAAGATCTCGAATTGTACACATTTCTATCATAAAATCTTCGGCAAATGCGTAAGACGATAGGCAGAGTGCACACCCACGCGTGCCATGATACACATTTCAGGGAAGATCAAAGACAAGTTACAAAACAAAACAATAGCGTAGCAGATTTTCCAATACTGGAGAACATAGACATAATCGTAAGGAGAGAAGGTTAGCGGTGGAAAGGTGAGCGGGTTGAAGGTAACACGCCAAGGCTTATAAGGACCGAAAGAAGGAGCTTAATGTCACTCAGTCTTCCTGCTTCGAACTCACCGAGATGAAGAGCGTCCTCCTCCTCGCCGCGTGCCTCCTCTTCGTCAGCAGGTGAGGAGTTCTCTTTTTGTCTTAGTGCATGGTTTAGTTTCCTGTGTTTTTGTTTCTTTTCTTTACTTTTTGTTGTTGTTTTTTTAATCTATATAACTCTTTTTACGTAACCTAACATGAAGAGATGTTTTTAAAAATCTCTTTACAGTAATGGACAAGGGCAAGGGGATCCTTGGCAAAGACCTGGTTCCTCTCTCTCTCTGGTGGCCGGAAGACCCTCCCCAGCTGGGGTCTCCGCAGGGCCTGTGGGATGCGGCCAGAGGGTAGGCCTAGGATGCGTGAAGAGCATCGCCCTCGATCTGAACTGCGCCCACGGAACCTACATTGATTCGTGCAACATGTGCAAATGCATGCAGGTAAGGAATGATTGCGGGGTAATTCAAGAGCCACAGTTCAATATTTGTGTGTTTGATCAAAATATACATATGATTGGAAAAAAATGTACTTAATTATTTCACATCACCAATGTACTTAATTATTTTACATCACCAATTGTCTTTGAAACAAGTCACCACAATGAATGAATATACATATTACTTACATGAGCCACCCCTTCCAACAGGTTGTATTCTCCTACTCTGCCACCGATTTATGATTATTATCACGTTTGTTATTATCGTTATTTTTATCATTTCCCAGGGCCCGATCGAAAAGATTCCTCTCTACGTCAGTGCACAAGGACCTGGTTCCTCTCTCTCTCTGGTGGCCGGAAGACCCTACCCAGCTGGGGTCTACGCAGGGCCTGTGGGATGCGGCCAGAGGGTAGGCCTAGGATGCGTGAAGAGCATCGTTGTCGATCTGAACTGCGCCCACGGAACCTACGTGGATTCGTGCAACATGTGCAAGTGCATGCAGGTAAGGAGGGGGTGTGTTAGGTCCCGGATAGGGGGGTAATATCGGTATATGGGTGAATGAGTGATTGAATGGTAATGTGTGAGTGAAAGAAGGAGTGTATTTGAGTGAGCAGTTTGTCTGTGCTACGTGTTTTGTAGCCACAGTTTGATATTGCGGTAATATGAATTTGTGTGGTTCCTTTTTTATTTATTAATTAACCATGTTCTCTTTTTTTTTCTTTTAAAGACCTATCTTATTAAGATTGAAAAACTAAAAGATCATAATTATTTACTTTCAACAAGAAGACATAGAGTATTTATTCCTTCAAACATGCTTTATCACCTCGCCTTGCCAACCAGCTATCATAATCAATGCTGATATCATCGTCCTCTTCATGATTTTCTAGAGGCCCTTTCCGCATGGAGTCTCCGCAGGGCCTAGCCGATGCGGCAGGAGGCCAGGCCAAGGGTGCGTGAAGAGCGTAGTCGCCGACATGAAGTGCGCCCACGGAACCTACGTGGATCGGTGCAACATGTGCCAGTGTGCCAAGGTAGGTCACGTGTGCTTGTGTAATTGTTGAACCCACCCATTATTTGACCCAGGATAATATTACGACTTATAGCAATTTCCTTATGATGTGCATGTATGTTCTTGTCTTGCAGGGGCCGAATGAAATCTGCGGAGGAGCTCGGGGTGAACACGGCAGGTGCACCACAAAGCTCCATTGCTTCAAGGAAAGCGTGGATCATTTTGTAGGCAAATGTGGAACCCACATCGATGGCTGAACGCGGTTCTATATTGTGTGGTTCGGAAGCATGTTTTTCTCTGATCACGTCGACGGATATTCTTTGGTCTTTGCAGATGGTAACATTATCTTTGTATATATGTAATATTGAAATCTACGTGATATTAAACTACTGAAAATATGTTTAGTATTTTACATTCCTGGATGTTTTTGCTTAAGGGTTCAAGTATTTCATGCGAATTATGATGCTGCAGAGAAAGAGAGAGAGAGAAAGAGATAGATTGATTTTGATTGTTGAAAATTATCTGCCGTGCCAGAGAGGGAGAGAGAGAGAGAGAGAGAAAGAGAGAGAGAGAGAGAGAGAGAGAGAGAGAGAGAGAGAGAGAGAGAGAGAGAGAGAGAGAGAGAGGGAAAGGGAGAAAAGAGTGAGAAGAATATTTATTAGTGATCAGAATCATTGTGTTTGCTTGCGTGTCGTTTCTCCGATGTGGTACATTTTTATATATATTTATCTCACTGTTATGATAAAGAAATGAAACAAGAAATAAGTAAAACAAAACAAAAAAATAGTAATGTGAAGCAACGATGAGATACGGAAACAAATTAGTTGTATATATTTATACATACATACATACGGTACATACAAGTCGAGTCACTGTAACCCACTCGATGCCAACCGTTGTGACCCACTAGCTTCGCCCGTTGTAGCCGGTGGAAAGACCGATAGACGTTCACGTGTCATGGTCTTCATTGGTGGACTTGGTTAATACACTTGGCTCCGCCCGAAGGCTCTGACCTGTTCTCTCTGTCTGATCTGAGTTCCTTCTGTGTCCTTCTTAAGTACGAATCTTGAATCCCTTGAGTCGCTTTGTACGCCTCAGGGCTTCCGAAAGCAAACACAGCTGCAGGGCGGCTGCAGTTTAGAGGTAGAAGGGGCACAGGAAACAGGAAACGTCAGGTCAAACAGACTGCCAGCATTATATAATGAATTATATAGAAAAGTATAATCAGTGTCTTTGGTCACATGATATCCAATATCAGTGTCTTACAGACATATACAAGCACACTACCAACACTGGAGAAGAGAAGGTAGACTCTGGATATTGGTGGTGATCCACTTCTTTCCCACACCACTGAACTCTGAGCTTTTCTGTTTGCTTGTCTGTTCCTGAGGTGGAATGCGAAAACTTGAGTTCTAAATGGATTTGGGTTGAGGGACCATTTGTCATGGCGTTGTTTGGTGAGGTCGAGGTTGGGAGATAATCGTACCTCAACCTCTTGGAAGGTCGTGGAGGATTGTGTGGCTATAGGCAAAGGTCGTCCACATATAATGAATCTACGAACATTAGGGAAAGAGGGTTGGTCGTTCCTATAGATGTTAAAAAGCAGTGGTGCTAGGACTGGTCCCTGGGGCAGACCGTTGTTTTGCGTCTTCCATCTACTTTTGGTGCCATTAATTTCCACAAACAATCGGTTGTTTTCCAGAAGACTTCTTACTCCATTAACGAGGGTTCTAATCAGGAACATGTTGGCAATCTTCAGGAATAAGCCTCTATGGTTCACAGTGTCGTGCGCAGCTGTTTTATCTACAAACACTGCCTCAATAATTTGTTTTTAGTTTAAAACCGTCCCATATAAACTGGGTTAGGTTTAGGTGTGTGTATATATGTGTGTGTGTGTGTGTTTATCTATCCATATCTATATAATATATATACATATATATGTATATATATATTTAATAATGATAACGATAAGGATATCGGTACGATAAGGAGTACAATGATAGTTGATGGAATCGGTAACAACAGCAGTATCAATAATGATGACAATAATAATAGTAGCACAAACGATTGTTATTGTTGCATAATGGCATGTTATACATTACCGATGAAAACAATAATAATTCGATTGAACTGTAAGTTTTATTATACATGTTATAGATAAAAACGAGTTACAATATAATTCATTATGAGACGACCATAGATGCAGAAGTGAGTCTAGAGAACCTCATTAACTTCAAAGATACTACATAAATATGAGAAAAGATAATTAGTGTGCACACCCCCGTTTGTAAGAATATGCACGTGAAGCAAGGTTAATTACAGGTAACAAGTTATGAAGATATATTGACAAACCTCAAATTATTGACAAACCTTAATTAAAGCGAGGGAGATGGGTGCTGAGGGGAGGGGAGAGGGGTTGAAGACACCACAACCAGGCGTATAAAAACAGAAAGAAGTTTATTGTCACCTGTTTTTCCTGCATCGAACTCTCCGGAATGAAGAGCGAGCTCCTCCTCGCCATGTACCTCTTCTCCGTCAACAGGTGAATCCTTTTGGCGTAAAAGTATGTGCCAAATCTTTAAAAGTCTTGATATTCTCTTAATATCACTGGCATTACCCATTCCCCTTTTCTTTGTCGCTTCTTGTGAATATTGGTTAACACATTTAAACTGAAGGGAATCTTACCTTTGATTGAAATCTTCTAAACTTTTTCTCCCTATAGTAATGTACAAGGACATAAGTCTCCTTGGGAAAGACTGGGCTCCATGTATTCCCTAAAGGCCCCCTAAAGACCGTTAC
Organism: Penaeus japonicus; assembly: GCF_977035675.1. Lineage (NCBI taxonomy): Eukaryota > Metazoa > Arthropoda > Malacostraca > Decapoda > Penaeidae > Penaeus > Penaeus japonicus. Next base: position 18,954,833 of record NW_028234431.1, read on the forward strand.
CTCCCGGGGTTTCTGCAGGATCCTGGGGATGCGGTTGGAAAGTAGGCCATGGATGCCTGCAGAGCATAGTCAACAACTTGCACTGCATCCACGGGGCATACGTGGACATGTGCAACGAGTGTCGGTGTGCCAAGGTGAGTGTGTGCTAGGGTGTCTGTCCAGAGATAGGGTTGTATTTGGTAAGATTTGAAAACCCGCAGCGCGTTGGGAATTCTCGAACGGCTGGAAGAGGCGGTTAGCGTTCCTGGCCACTCGTTGGGTCGTTTATAAGTCATCCATTCCAAACCTGTTATCGTTACTACTCATTCTGTGACTATTGTAGTTACATCTTTCAACAAGGATATATTGAATGTATTTCTAAACTATTCTGGATATTGAGAGCGTAAAACGAACTATGAACAGGACCAAATAAAAAGGAAAAGCTTTTGAAATAGCATATGTGTTAACTTTTCCATTCAAACTCATGGTGTCTCAGTCCGTTCCCTCGATTATGCCAATGTTCGATAAAAGGAATCAGGATTTACAATTTGAAGCTAAAAAGCTCTGATAACTACGATCTGACACACACAACAAGCTACAAAAGCTTTATGAAACGCACACACACACACACACACACACACACACACATATATATATATATATATATATACATATATATATATATAGAGAGAGAGAGAGAGAGAAAGAGAAAGAGAGAGAGATTGAGAAGGAAAGGGGGGAGGGGAGTTATAAATTGCATAGATTGACACAGAGATATCCTGAAAGAAATAATGCTACGAACTATGCAGGGGTTCAATCAAATTGTTGAGAGATACAGAAGCAAAGTGGAAGATGTAGAGATGCAGAGATATCATGGCATAAATGATGCGGAATGAGACGGGTAAAATGAAAGCTAAAATAGATACATAGGCACAGTGGAAGATGTAGAGACGCAATGAAATGATAGATACAGGGAGATCTGGAGGTATATTGGAAAATGCAGAGATAAAGAACCTGATGAAGGTATGCTATCAAATATAAAGAAATAATGAAAGTTGCATAGATACAGCGGCCGATGAAAGATGTAGAGACGCAAAGAAAAAAGTAACTATAAAGATACAGAGAGAGATGTCGAGATACAGAGAGAGATATATAAATAAAATGAGAGATGTCGAAATACTGATAAACGAAGAGAGAGAGAGAGAGATAGAGATACAGAGAAATATAGAGAAAAGGAAATTTGGAGAAAGAAAGGGAGGATAAGAAGTCAATTTTTTTTTTTTTTTTTTTTTTTGGGGGGGGGGGGGTTAAATCTCGTTTACCATTTTGAAGAAAACCGTACATGATCAAATGCTGTATGTTGTGAAATAAAATTTCATTTTTTTTCTTAAACAGGTATAGATAGCGTCACTGAGACATAACCATCAAATATTAGGCATTCATCTCTATCTATAATGCCTCCATGTTACTGTACAACCCGAGCATATGGACCCTCTTGCTGTTGTTTCAAGTACTTGATGTGTGAAATGAAATTTTAGACAGTTTTTCCCGTTATTCACCCTACGTCTGGCAGTGCATTCACCAGCCAATCAGCATCTATGAAGAGTAATGACGTCACCCAACCTGAAATGAACGGATAACAAGCCTATTTTTTTCTATTTATTTCTTGCAGGGACCGAATGAAACGAGTGGAGGGGCTTGGGGTGAACATGGCAGATGCATAACAAA
>NW_028234431.1:18966539-18968375 GCF_977035675.1 Penaeus japonicus
AGAATATGCACGTGAAGCAAGGTTAATTACAGGTAACAAGATATGAAGATATATTGACAAACCTCATTAATTAAAGCGAAGGAGATGGGTGCTGAGGGGAGGGGAGAGGGGTTGAAGACATCACAACCAGGCGTATAAAAACAGAAAGAAGTTTATTGTCACCTGGTTTTCCTGCATCGAACTCTCCGGAATGAAGAACGCGCTCCTCCTCGCCATGTACCTCTTCTCCGTCAACAGGTGAGTCCTTTTGGCGTAAAAGTATATGACATATCTTTAAAAGTCTTGATGTTCTTTGTTTAATATCACTGGCATTACCCATTCCCCTTTTCTTTGTCGCTTGTTGTGAATATTGGTTAGCACATTTAAACCGAAGGGAATCTTCTTACCTTTGACTGAAATCTTCTAAACTTTTTCTCCCAATAGTAATGTACAAGGACACAAGTCTCCTTGGGAAAGACTGGGCTCCATGTATTCCCTAAAGGCCCCCTAAAGACCGTTACCTCCCGGGGTTTCTGGATGACCCTGGGGATGCGGTTGGAAAGTAGGCCATGGATGCCTGCAGAGCATAGTCAACAACTTGCACTGCATCCACGGGGCATACGCGAACATGTGCAACGAGTGTCGGTGTGCCAAGGTGAGTGTGTGCTAGGGTGTCTGTCTCGAGATAGGGTTGTATTTGGTAAGATTTGAAAACCTGCAGCGGTTGGAAGAGGCGGTTAACGTTCCTGGCCACTCGTTGGGTCGTTTATAAGTCATCCATTCCAAACCTGTTATTGTTACCACTCATTCTGCGACTATTGTGGTTACATCTTTCAACAAGGATATATTGAATGTATTTCTAAACTATCATGGATATTGAAAACGAAAAAAAACGAACTATGAACAGGACCAAATAACAAAGGAAAAGCTTTTGAAATATAATATGTGTAAACTTTTCCATTCAAACTCATGGTGTCTCAGTCCGTTCCCTCGATTATGCTAATGTTCGATAAAAGGAATCAGGATTTACAATTTGACCGCGTAAAAAGCCTCTGATAACTATGAACACAACGAAGCTATAAAAGCTTTATGAAACGGACGATCAGACAAATACACACACACCACACACACACACACACACACACACACACACACACACACACACACACACACACACACACACACATATATATATATATATATATATATATATATATATATACATATATATGTATATATATATACATATATATATATATAGAGAGAGAGAGAGAGGAGAGAAAGAAGAGGAGAGAGGGGGGGGGGAAGGGGAGGGAGAGAGGATTGAGAAGGAAGGGGGAGGGGAGTTTATAAAATTGCATAGATTGACACAGGGATATCCTGAAATAGATTATATGCTACGAACTATACAGGGGTACAAAGAAAATTTGTTGAGGAGCATACAGAAGCAAAGTGGAAGATGTAGAGATGCAGAGATATCATGGCATAAATGATGCGGAATGAGACGGGTAAAATGAAAGCTAAAATAGATACATAGGCACAGTGGAAGATGTAGAAACGCAATGAAATGATAGATACAGGGAGATCTGGAGGTATATTGGAAAATGCAGAGATAATGAACCTGATGAAGGTATGCAGTCAAATATAAAGAGATACAGCGGACGATGAAAGATGTAGAGACGCAAAGAAAGAGGTATCTATAAAGATACAGAGAGAGATATATAAATAAGATGAGAGATGTCGAAATGCCGATAAACGAAGAGAGAGATGTAGAGAAACAGAGAAATATAGAGAAAAGGAAATTTGGAGAAAGAAAGGGAGGATAAGAAGTCAAGAAGTCTTTTTTGTTTTTTTTTT
>NW_028234431.1:18974476-18981976 GCF_977035675.1 Penaeus japonicus
TATATATATTTATATATATATATATATAGATATATATATATATATACATATAGATATAATGTAGATGTTTGTATATATATTTTCCTAATATATATATATTATATATATATAATATATTCTATAAATTATATATATACCATGTCTAGTATATGAATATATATATATATCTATAAATAGACATATATTATATATATATCATATATATATATATATATACATATATAATATATATATTATCTATATATATATATATATATACATATTATATGTATATCATAATATGTTGTTAGTACTATATAATATATATTATTGTATATATAATATATATATATATATAGGAACTTATCTGGTCTATATATATATAATATTATAGTAATATATAGCACTATATATATATGCTAATAGGTATATATGTCCGCTATAATATATATCAAATCAAATATATGTCTATAGATATTCATATTATATAAATGCTATATAATATATATATATTATATGTCGTATATATATATATATTCAAAATTAGATGCTATATGTTAATATACTTAATAATCTAATATACATATAAACATTTATACAATTAGTATATACATGAATAAATTAGTGTAATATCTTTTTTTTATGAATTTATAATATCGGTACAATCATATAATACAGTTTGTATATATATATATATTATATATATTATATATATCTAAACATTCATAACGCCAAATATGCATATTATATTATATATCTACACATACAATCATATATTAGAACACCTAAATCACTCCCCGAAAAAGTTCATATTTATCCCGATAACTCATATAATTATTTTTTTATCGTTGTTCACTTTCATTTTCCAGAGACCAGTAGGTCGACCACAATTCTCTCAACCATCAATGCTCAAGGGAATGGATATCTGTGCTGGGGACCGAGTTCCTCTCCCTCTCCTGTATGGACGGTAGAGGACCTCCTCCCGGCAGGGGTTGAGGTTCTCCGCAGGGCAAGGGGGCATGCGGCACCCAAGGCATAGGCCAGGGATGCCGCGGGGCACGTCGACGGCCTGAAACTGCGCCCACGGAAACCTACGTGGAACGTCGAAGAAAGTCGGTGCAACTGCCAACGTGTGCCAGTGCGCGCCACGGTAGGACACGTAGTGGCTTGTGTGGGATTGATCTAGAACCAGTCGTCGCTATTTGGCTCCCTCAGGGGTTTTTTATGGCGGGTTATTAAGACTTGTAAATTATATTTAGATAAAGGTGAATCTAACCAGAATTAATTAAAGATAGAGAAAAAAAAAACTGCATAAGTAGACATAGAATCGAGGCCATACAGGAACCTCCCAAAACCAGAAACAAAAGGCGTCGTCGAATGTTTACCTTTTTCCCCCGTATCGCAGGGAACCCAACGTAATCTGCGGGAGGGGTCAGAGTGAAGGTTCAGAGTGAAATGGCGGGTGGGGCTCAGAGTGATACACTGGCAAATGCCAAACCAAAAAGCTCTCTGCCTCGTGGGGACACAAAGAAAAAACGTGTGATCCTTTTGTAGAAATTGGCAAATGTGGAACCCACATCGATGGCTGAACGCGGTTCTATATTGTGTGGTTCGGAAGCTTGTTCTTCCCTGATCACGTCGACGGATTTTCTTTGGACTTTCTAGATGTTGGCATGATTTTTGTGTACATGATATTGAGAGTTACGCAAGATTAAACTGTTGAAAATGCATAAGTTGTATTTCACGATCCTTATATACAGTTCATATTATAAAAGAAACATCAATGTATACACTCCCAGATAGAAAAAAATGAAAATTATATAATGTACGGTGGGAGAGCAAGGCCGGACCACGTAGTACTAGCGTAGTTAGTTCAGCCTCCGAGTCAGACGATGAATATCTGAGCAAATTTTCTATTGGCGTCACCACTCAAACAATACTCTTCTTTGCAACATAGGGAAGACCTACATCTAATCACTTTCCAGAGAATAGCAACTGTCATCTTTGGATTTTGGAGTTCGGAAAGAAAAGCTGACATGTGAAGCTTAATTGAGCGAAGGTAAGGTGCCATCGATATAGCGACGATTTTGAGTGATTTTGAACTCAGGTGGGCATTGATCAAGCCAGAAAAAGTCATTAGCACAGGTGGAGCCCAATGGAAAGCTTACAGATACACCACATGCATGGGTATACAGAGAAGTAAAAAAAAAAAAAAAAAAACGATAAACTGCAAATTCATTATTCACAATCTCCGTGTTTTTATCATGAATCTTTATCATCTTGTTTTGATAGTCTGCCACCCTTGCTTGGTCTAGTAATTCATCAAACACATTTCACTTGTTTATCACGAAATGCGAGAATAAAACCACCCCTGATCCCCCCCCTGCTATTCAATATTTTAACTTGAGTGTCTATAGATATGATATGAAAATATCTGATTCCTTATCGGTAACACTGATTTGTTTTAAATGCCAGTGTTGTTGTTATACACAGTTTGTCAAAGTACAAATAAACTTTGTAAAATTGGAAATATAATTCTAATTGTAAAATTGGAAATATAATTCTAATTGTAAAATTGGAAATATAATTCTAATTGTAAAATTGGAAATATAATTGTGAAGAAATAAGATTTAATTCCTCTGTAGGATTTTAGTCTTTTCTCCTTCCCTTCTTCCCTATATTTTTCTAAATATATATTGTCATAAAAAAAACCTTTTGGTAAACTCATATTAACCTCTTACGAAGGAATGTTAAAAGGAAAAACAAACATTCTCTCCCTGTAGTAATGTCTAAAGGCAAGGGTTTCTAGTCCGGGTTTCCTGCACTCTCTGATGGCCTGAAGAACCTATCCGCTTGGGTCTCCGCAGGGCGTTTGGGATGCGGCCAGAGGGTAGGCCTAGGATACATGCTAAGCTTAGTGACGACATGGACTGTGACCACGAAATTTACGTGAATGTGTGCAGCATGTGTCAAAGTGTCAAGAAAAGGTGATTGTGTATTTTGGGCACTTTTTTTTTTTTTTTTTTTTTTTTTTTGGCTAAACAAAAGTACATTCCTCTGTGTAATTAATGGAATTATTAAAATGAGACACGCTTTCCTTGAAGCAATGGAGCTTTGTGGTGCACCTGCCGTGTTCACCCCGAGCTCCTCCGTGGATTTCTTTCGGTTCTTGCAAAGAAGAAAAGAGGGTAGGTTTATATCACTGGAGATTCTAAGAACTTATAAAATTATACAACAAATTCAATTCGGAAAAACAAATAATAAGTTCGTTTAATTACACAGTTGGGAATGAGCTTTTGTCAAGACAAAAAAAAAAAAAAAAAAAAAAGAAAAGACAAAAAATTAAAGTAAGTCATATTTTTCTTCGATACTTTGACACATACTGCACACATTTCCGGTACATTTTCGTGGTCGCAGTCCATGTCGTCACTAAGCTTAGCCTGTATCCTAGGCCTACCCTCTGGCCGCATCCCAAACGCCCTGCGGAGACCCAAGCGGATAGGTTCTTAAGGCCATCAGAGAGTGCAGGAAACCCGGACTAGAAACCCTTACCTTTAGACATTACTACAGGGAGAAAAATGTTTGTTTTTCCTTTTAACATTCCTTCGTAAGAGGTTAACATGAATTTACCAAAAGGTTTTTAACAATATCTATTAAGAAAGATATAAGGAAGAAGGGAAGGAAAAAAGACTAAAACCGCAGAGGAATTAAATCTTATTCCCTCACAACAAGAGAACTCCTCTCCTATTGACGAAGAAGCTCACGGCGAGGAGGACGACTGAGGTACCTTCACCCCCTCCCCCCCTTCCCTCCCTCTACCACCCATCTCTTCTCCAGTAATTAGATATTTTCTATGTCATCCTTTTATCTTTCAAGTTCTTATCATCATGCTTGATGTATATATTCTTATGAACGTGTATATGCACACCATACCATTTATATGTCTATGGTGACCTTTGCGGAATAAAAGTTTTTATGTTTTTTTGTTCTGAAGTTACTAAAAACTTGAAAAGGATACACTATCTACGGTAATATTCATAACAAATTGTTTTCAGGTAGACACTACTCTTAGCAACAAACTTTAGGAACTGATATAAAAAAAAAGTTAACAAGAATTAAATTTCCAATTTTACAAAGTTTTATTTGTACTTTGACAAACTGTGTATAACAACAACACTGGCATTTAAAACAAATCAGTGTTACCAATAATATAACAAAACACAGCAAGCAATACCTGCAAGGAATTTTTATGCCAGACTAAACAACTTAAGGAATCAGATATTTTCATATTATCTCTATAGACACTCAGAAATTAAAATATTTAATAATTACTACTCCAAGCAAGGATGACAGACTATCAACACAAGGTGATAAAGATTCATGATAAAAACACGGAGATTGTGAATAATAATTCTGCAGTTTATTATTTTTTTTTTTTCCGTTCACCCATGCATGTGGTGTATCTGTAGCCTTTCCATTGGGCTCCTCCTGTGATAATGACTTTTTCTGGCTTTGGGAGGTTCCTGTATGTCTTCTTATGCGTTTTTATCTATTAATCAATGCACACCTGAGTTCAAAATCACTCTAAGTCGTCGCTACATCAATGGCACATTACCTTCGCTCAAATAAGCTTCACATGTCAATTTTTTTCCGAACTCCAAAATCCGAAGATAACAGTTGCTATTCTCTAGAAAGTGATTAAATGTATCTCTTCCCTATTTTATAAGATAGAGTATTGTTGTTTTGTTTGAGTGGTGACGCCAATAGAGAACAGGGTCCATCTTACTCGGTTACTCATCTCCTGACTCGGAGGCTGAACTAATAGTCACTACGCTAGTACTACGTGGTCCGGCTTTGCTCTCTCACTGTACATTATATAATTTTCTTTTTTTTCTATTTGGGAGTGTATACATTGATGTTTCATTTATAATAAGAACCATATAAACCAATGCTGTATTTGTATTAAACAGACACCAGACAAAGCCTCATAGGAAAAAAAGTTTTCATGGTATGCTACAAAAACGCAAGGAAGAAATATGTTAAGATATAAGAATTGCCAAACAAGGACCGGAGACTTGTCGTTTTGGAAAGTTGTGAATTGGGCAGGAATTCTTTGGGTCGGAAATCTTTACGGTCGCGTTGATCATTATATATAATTTGTATATATATATATTACTATATATATATCTATATATATATAATATATAATTATATATATATATATATATATATGTGTGTGTGTGTGTGTGTGTGTGTGTGTGTTTGTGTGTATGTATGTGTGTTTGTGCATGTGTGTATGTGTATTTGTGTATGTAACTACATATAAAAAACACATGTATATGCACTTATAATTTTATATTTGTATGAATGTATGTATGCATGAATATAAGCCCTAAATATACGTTCATATTCCACCATCGCTTCCGTTAGACGAATAGAGACCCCATCGGAATGACAACAATAATAAACACGGTAATTCCGACCACTGAAGTTCGTATTTCTCTCTCTCTCTCAGTATCGTGGATCGTGAAATACTACGAAATGCATTTTCAACAGTTTAATCTTGCGTAACTCTCAATATCATGTACACAAAAATCATGCCAACATCTAGAAAGTTCAAAGAAAATCCGTCGAGTATCCCGTAATCAGGGAAGGAACAAGCTTCGTCCGAACCACAAGCCGGAATATCAGAACCGCGTTCAGCCATCGATTGTGGGTTCCACATTTGCCTACAAAATGATCCACGTTTTCCACTGAGGCCAGTGGAGCGTTGGTTTGCACTTGCGTGTTCACTCTGAGCTCCTCGCAGAATTTCGTTGGGTCCTGCGAGGACGGGGGGGAAAAAAAGGAAAAAAAAAAAAAGACGAAAAAAAAAAAAAGGTAAATAATCGACGGCCATTTTGTTTTCTGGTTTTGGGAGGTTCCCGTATGTTTTCTCATGCGTTCTTTATTTCCTATTCTTTAATTAAGTCTAGTTTAATTCCACCTTTTTCAAATAAATTACAACTAGTTGTAAAGATCCGCTGAGTCATATAGCGGATTGGTTAAACACACAAGCACACGTGTCCTACCTTGGCGCACTGGCACACGTTGCACCGATCCACGTAGGTTCCGTGGGCGCAGTTCATGCCGTCGACGGTGCCTCGCGGGCATCCCTATCGGGGCCTCAACCTTTTTGCCGCATCCCGCTTGCCCTGCGGAGACCCCAGGCGGAGAGGGTCCTCCGGCCATCAGAGAGGGAGAGGAACTCGGTCCTTGCATAGGATGTCCATTCCCTTGAGCATTAATGGTGAGAGAATTTTGGTCGATTGGTCTCTGGAAAATGAAAAAAACAATGATAAAAAATAATGATGATAATAATAAATTGGTGTTAGTGGAGGATGATAGAATATGATTTTTGGGAGTGATTTATGTTCTAATATATATGTATGTGTATATATATATGCATATTTGTATATGTGTTATATATATATATATATATATATATATAAAATGTATTATATGATGTACCATATTATATAATTCATAATATATACATATATTGCATGTATATATATGTATATGTATATGTATATTAGATATGTATATATATATAGACATATATTTGAATATATATATATATAGACATATATATATATATATATATATATATATATATATATATATATATATATATATATATATATATATATAATTAATAATATTCATATCATATAATTCATAATATATACATATATTGCATGCATATATATATATATATATGTATATGTATACATATATGTATATATATATACATATATATATGAATATATATATATGAAAATATATATACATACATATATGTATATACATATATATATACATATATATATGTAGATAGATAGATAGATAGGTAGATATAGATATAGATATATACATATACATATATATGTATATATACATGCATATATATGTGTGTACATATATATATATATATATATATATATATATATATATATATATATATATATATATATAGAGAGAGAGAGAGAGAGAGAGAGAGAGAGAGAGAGAGAGAGAGATAGAGAGAGAGAGAAACGCAGACGCAGTTCAAACCTGATACACAAATATGACCCACCACACCCACCGCTCCCCTGCACACAAAACCACACTCCCTCCTTACCTGCATGCACTTGCACATGTTGCACGAATCCACGTAGGTTCCGTGGGCGCAGTTCAGATCGAGGGCGATGCTCTTCACGCATCCTAGGCCTACCCTCTGGCCGCATCCCACAGGCCCTGCGGAGACCCCAGCTGGGTAGGGTCTTCCGGCCACCAGAGAGAGAGAGGAACCAGGTCCTTGCCAGGGATCCCCTTGTTCTTGTCCATTGCTGCGAGATTTATTCTTATTCTTATTATTTCTTCTTAAACATCAGAATATATTGTGTCTTAAGAACGTTAATAAAAGGTAAAACAAAAAGTATCTATCAATATCTAACAGGAAGTGTAAAGAGAAGAAGGAGACTCTAGTATTAAAAAAGG
>NW_028234431.1:18986976-18990841 GCF_977035675.1 Penaeus japonicus
GATATGGGAAGGGGATAGAAGAGCGGATTGAGAGAGAGAAGAGAGAGAGGAGGAGGGAGGTTATGGATATATGGAGAGGGAAGAGGAAGACAGAGAGAGGGAGGATATGAAAGAGGGAGTGAGAGAGGAGAGCTGAGGATATGGGTGGAAGAGGGAGTGAGCGAGAGGAGAGGGCGAGCAGGAAACGGGGATAAGGAGGAAAGGATATGGAGAATGAGGGATGTGAGAGAGACGAGGAGGATGGATATGGAAGAGGGATGAAGAAGAGGAGAGGGAGGATATGGAAGAGGGAGTACGAGGAGTAGAGAGGATTGGAATATGGGGAATGAGAGAGAGAGGGAGGATCGGGAAATGAGGGAAATGAAGAGAGAGGGAGGATATGGAAGGAGGGAATGAATGATGAGAGGGAGTATATGGAAGACGGGAAGTGAGAGAGAGAGAGAGAGAGGGAGGAGAGGAGAGGGAGGAGAGAGAGGGAGGGGGATATGGAAGAGGATTGAGAGGAGAGAGAGGGAGATATGGAGAGAGGGGAAAGTCGAGAGAGCAGGAGAGAGAGAGGAGGATATGGCAAGAGGGGCCGTGCGAGAGAGAGAGGAGGGATTATGGAACGAGGGAAGATGAGAGAGAGAGAGTGAGGATATGGAAGAGGGACAAGTGAGAGAGAGAGTGGAGGGATTGGATCTATTTGGAATGAGAGGAGGATAGGAGAGGATATGGAAGAGGGAATGAGAGAGAGAGGGAGGATATGGAAGAGGGAATGAGAGAGAGAGGGAGGATATGGAAGAGGGAATGAGAGAGAGGGAGGATATGGAAGAAAAAGAGAGAGAGAGGGGAAGGATATGGAAGAGGGAGTGAGAGAGAGATGGAAGATATGGAAGAGGGAATGGGAGAAAGAGGGAGGATATGGGAGAGGGGGGATATGGAAGAGGAAGTGTGAGAGAGAGGGAGGATATGGAAGAGGGAGTGATGTGAGGAAGAGAGGAGGAATCTGGAGAGGGAGTGAGAGATGAGAGGGAGGAATATGGAGAGGAGTGAGAGAGAGTGGAGAGGTACATGAAGAGGGGTGAGAGAGAGAGGAAGGATATGGAAGAGGGAGTGAAGAGCAAGGGAAGCGGGAGTATGGAAGGAGGGAGTAGGAGAGATGAGGACTGGAGGATATGGAAGAGGAATGAGAGAGAGGGAGGATGTGGAGAGGGAGTAAGAGGAGAGAGGAGGATATGGAAGAGGAGTAAGAGAGGAGAGGGAGGGGCGAGGATATGGAAGAGGGAGAGTCAGTAGAGAGTAGGGAGGATATGGCGGACGAGGGAGTGAGAGAGAGAGGGAGGATATGAAACGAGGGAAAATTATGAGAGATGGAGAGAGAGGAGGATATGGAAGAGGGAATGAGGCGAGAGAGGGAGTATATGGAAGAGGGAGTGAGCGAGAGAGGGAGGGGGGGATATGGGAGGAAGAGGGAAGTGAGAGAGAGAGAGGTAGGATATGGAAGATCAAGGAATGAATGGAGAGTGGAGGATTATGGAAGAGGAGAGTGATGCGCGAGGGGAAGGATATGGAGAGAGGGAGTGAGACGAGAGAGAGGGAGATATGGAAAGGGAATGGGAATGAGGAGAGGGATAGGAGGCGGAGAGATGGAAGATATGGAGCGGAATGAGAGGACTGCGGAGAGGGAGGAATATGGAAAAGAGGGAATGAGATGAGCGAGGGAGGATATGGAAGAGGTAAGTGAGAGAGCGGAGGGAGGGATATGGAAGAGGGGGTGTGAGAGAGAGAGAGGGGAGGAAAATGGAATGAGGGAAGGAAGAGAGGAGCAATTGAGAGAAGAGAGGCAGAGGATATGAAGAGGGGTTTAGGGAGTGAGAGGCAAGAGGGAGGATATGTATGAGGGAAGTGAGAGAGAGGGGGAGGATATGGAAGAGGGAGTGAGAGGAGAGAGAGGAGGATATGTAAGAGAAAGAGGGGCGTGAGAGAGATGAGAGGGAGGATATGGAAAGAGGAAAAGAGAGAGGAGAGGGGACGGAGTTGGGAAGAGGAAGTGAGAGAGTAAAGGGAGATAATATGGAAGAGGGAGATGAGAGAGAACGGGGATATGGAAGTGGGAGTGAGAGAGAGAGGGAGGATATGGAAAGAGGGAAAGTGAGAGAGAGAGGGAGGATATGATGAGAAAGTAGAGAATGAGAGGATAGGATATGGAAGTAAGGGAATGAGAGAGAGAGGGAGGATAGTGCGAAGAGGGGATGGATATGGAGAGAGGGGAAAGTGAGAGAGGAAGAAGGAGTGAATGAGAGAGACGAGGATGTGGGGAGGAGTGAGAGAGATAAGTGGAGTTATGGACGAGGGAATGAGAGAAAGAGGGAGGATTAGGAGCGGGAGTAAGAGAGAGAGGGAGGATGTGGAAGAGGGGGGTGGGAGAGAGATGGAAGATATGGACGATGGGGAATGAGAGAGAGAGGGAGGATTTTGGAGATGGAGTAAGAGTGAGAGGAGAGGGAGGCTATGGAAGAGGGATTGAGAGATAGAGGAGGATGATCTGGAAGAGCGATGCGATAGAGCTTTAGTCACTGTGCGCGGTAGAGATAGCAGAGCGGCGTCTCTGCAGAGAAAGAGATAGAGATGGAGGCTATGGAAGAAGGAATGAGAGAGAGATGGTGGAAGAGGAAGCGGCGTTAGCTCTCGCAGAAGGAACTGGCAGCGACAGCGCTCGCGCGTGCGCGACTTGCCGACCCCAGCTCGGCCAGGCGCTGTTGGCAGAGGCTAGCGCGCGCTGCGTTAGGCTAAGTGCCGAGTGCTATGTCGCGCGCTCGGTCGTCACATATCCTCGTGCTATCGCGCTCCTGAGGCAACTTGGCCCGCGTGCCATATCGCGCGCGGGCGTCTAAGTACGAGTGACATCTCTCTCTCGTTCTTGCAAATTCCTCTTTCCATCTCCTCTCTATGGCTTCACATTCCCGTTCTATCTTCTCTCTCGTGCTTCACATGCCGCGCCCGAGCTCTCTCGTCGCTCTGTCCGCGGGCCAGCGCTTAGCCCAGACCCCGCAGCTCGAACTGCCCGAGTGAGCTCGCGCCGGCCCGCCTCGAACACTCTCTACAATCCGATCAGCCCCCAACCACTTCACCACAGTCTACCACTTTATACACCGCCCACGCCTAAAGAGTCCAATTACATATACACATCTTAGCGCGTTCCACGAACCCCTCTTGTGCCCTAATTACCCAATTAAATCACTACAATACAACAGTCAAATTTGAATCTTGTTGATGAAAAAACAACATGTATGTCTTTTTATTATTAACATTCAATTAGCCCCCATAACCAAGACCCGTCCAAACATTAGAGCTGTTCAAAATAATAAACACTATTATAATTAAGACATAAAACACTAGCACCTAACTTCCATCATAATTTTCCATCGAGTAGTCCTGGGTTCCACTAAATGATTATTCCCCATGAGGCGAACCAGGGGTACCCGAGTAAGCTATCCTACCATTATCTATTTTATTAATACTTATATTATATTTATTTTTTTATTTTTTTTTTTTTTTGTGTATAATATGGTTCGAATGACTGGTCCCATGGAATCTGCACATTTATTGCCCTTATTTCCGTAATTTATCTGTAAGTGTGAAGCCAAATAGACAATTTTCCTTGCATGATGCCTTTAGATTATCATACTTGTGTCATAAATTATATTTTCGTTGGATTTTCAATATTTTAGTTTGTTTATGTGCGGTTTTATTAAAGAATTTCAATTGACATTCCAATAACCTGCTCTTCACTAAATTTTTAAAGTTTTTTGTCTGTTTTTATGATCTGCATTTTTGTTTACTGAACCCCGTTGTTCAATAAACAAAATGTTAATTACAGATT
>NW_028234431.1:19003441-19005941 GCF_977035675.1 Penaeus japonicus
ATATATATATATATATATACACACACACACATCTTCTGCCTATATATCTATTTATCCATAAACCTGTTTATGTATACACATTTATATTTAGATCATAGATCCATTGTTCAACTAATCGATCTCTTTATCTATTTGTCTATCTATCCATCCATAATCTATCTAAAGTTCCATACCGATCTATATATTCTACTTAATGTCAATCTGTCACTCAATGAACCTCTTATCACTTCTACTTTCATTAATCTTTTCCATTTTCATTCGCCTTCTTCTTTTCCTCTTCCTTCCATATTTCATTTCTTCACTTCACTTCATTTCACTTATTTTAAGCTTCCGTCTCATTTCCTCGCATCTCCTTTTCACTTCACTTCATCTCACGTTTTCTTTGTCTCTATTTTCGTCTTTTTGTTTGTTTGTCTGTTTGTTTTTGACGTCATCTCATTATATGTGTGTTATATTTCACCTTATTCTCTTTTTCTCTTGTTTTATTATTAATATTATTTTACATCGTGTAATTAGACCGTTTCTTTGTCTCCCCTTTCGTCATTTTTTCTTCATTCTTTGTTTCTGTTTTTATTTTGCACTTCTCTCTCTCTCTCTCTCTCTCTCTCTCTCTCTCTCTCTCTCTTTCTCTCTTTCTCTCTCTCTCAAACTATCTTTCTTTCTATCTATCTATCTATCTATCTTTTTCTTTCTCCCCATCTCATTCATATTTGCCCCTAACCCCCCCTTAGGACTAAAAATTCCTCCTTAATCCCTATCCCTTCGCCTCTCCCCCCCTCCTCCCCCTCCCCCTCCCGTATTTACACCATAACGCCGGTAGACTTTTTTTTTAACCACTGAAACCACATCCCTCTTGGCACTTACGGAAAAGGGGAAGCGCATATCGACTCAGGCCCCTCCCCCTCCCCCCCCCCTGTTTCCCCTGAACCCCCTTCTGAGCCGTCTACCCCTTTATGCACACACCCCTTAACCTCTTAACCATACCCTCCCCTCCCCTCCCCCCCCCCGACACTCCCTTATCTCACTCAACCTCTTCCCTCCACCACCCGCCTCCTCCCCCTCTTTCCCCCCCCCCCCCCCCCATACAACCCTCCACTCGCCATATCCAAAGTCAAAAAAGAGAGAGAGGGGAAAAAAAATAAAAAGATGTAGGCCTTGAGGGAGATTACAGACTTTCCTTACATTCCCCCCCTCCCTCTTCCTTATCCCCCCCTTCCTCTCCTCCCCATCCCCATTCGACCCCCCCTATCCCCCGTTCACCCCACCCCACCCCCCACCCCACTACACACGCCGCTTTTGGACACAGAAAAAGGGAGCGTTGATAGGTTTCTAGCTGGGGAACATTTATGTATATTGTCAGCGGGCGAAAGGATGTGTGAAGGGGAGGGTGGGGAGGGGAGGGGAGGGGATGAGAGGGGAAGGGAGGGAAGGGAGGGTGGGGAGGGGAGGGGATGAGAGGGAAGGGAGGGTGGGGATGGGAGGGGAGGAGAGGGGAGGGAAGGGAGGGGAGGGTGGGGATGGGAAGGGAGGAGAGGGAGAGGGGAGGGAGGGGTGGGGAGGAGAGGGGGAAGGGGGGAAGGGAGGGGAGGAGAGGGGAAGGGGGGGATGGGAGGAGAGGAGAGGGGAAGGGGGGGATGGGAGGGGAAAGGGGGGAAGGAGGGAAGGGAGGGGTGGGCATGGGTAGGGAAGGGGGGAAGGGAGGGGTGGGCATGGGTAGGGAAGGGGGGGAGGGAGGGGGGGAGGTGCAGGGATGGAGAGGGGAGGGGCAAGTGAGGGGGAGGAGAAGAGGAAGTGGGGAGGGAAGGGGATAGTGAGGGGAAGGGTGGGGCGGGAAGGGGAAGGAGATGGGAGGGGCAAGGACGACGGGAGGGACAGGAGCGAGGGAAGGGAGAGGAGAGGGGGAGGGGTAAGGGTATGGAGAGGGGCAAGGGGAGGGCCGAAATGGAGTGTCGAAAGAAAAGGATTGGGCAATAGATGGGGGAGGGAGAGGGTGAGAAAGAGAGTGAGAGAAAGAGAGAGAGAGAGAGAGAGAGAGAGAGAGAGAGAGAGAGAGAGAGAGAGAGAGAGAGAGAGAGAGAATGAAGTACAAAATAGAAACATAGCTAATGTACAGACTGACAGTAAAATAGACAGAACGATGGATATAGTAATAGAAAGATATTAAATAACTATTTAATAAAATGACGATTGAAAAACAGATGGATGAACAATAAAAGCAGAATGATCTGCAACAGCAAAAAGCATAATCAACGAGAAGCAATAAATTAAAGTCATATTCACAGAACAGAAAAAAATCGTCCTCTTAAAAAAAGAAAAGAAAATGAAAAAAGACAAAGGGAAAGAAGAAAAAATAATAGAAAAAAAAGAAAGAAAAAAAAATCCTCATAAAAAAATGGAAAAAAATAACATCCATAAATTTATGTAGCAGTGTTGGAACTAACGAAGAAAAAAAAACAAAAAAAAAAACGATAAAAAACGAAAAAAAGGCTCATATTGCCTG
>NW_028234431.1:19038441-19043441 GCF_977035675.1 Penaeus japonicus
TCTCTCTCTCTCTCTCTCTCTCTCTCTCACCCCCCCCTCTCTCTCTCTTCTCTCTTTCACTCTCTCTCCTTCTCTCTCTCACTTCCCCCTCTCTTTCTCTCTCTCTCTCCCTCTCTTTTTTCCCCCATTTCTTCGGAGATACTTCTTCTCTGGCCGTTTCTTCAAGACGTCTGGGGCCGAGAGGGAGTGACGTCATCTCCTTATCTCCCTGGGCCACAAGCGCTCAAGCGATAGTTAAGGAGGCGCTCGAGTGTGTATTCCTGAATTGAGAAATAAACAAGGTTACCTAAGCTGCTTTGGGTGAGTTTATGGGCGCCATGATTTTCTTGTATCAGCGTGTTGCAAGGGCGGGTCCTAAACGCGTTTTATTGTTGTTGTTGTTGTTGTTTTTTTCATTTATTTATTTAGATTTTTTTTTTTTTGAGTGTGTGTGTTTGTGTGTGTTTGTGTGTGTGTGTGTGTGTGTGTGTGTGTGTGTGTGTGTGTTTGAGTGTGTCTTTGTCTGTGTCTGTGTGTGCATGCGTACGTGTGTGTTTGTGTGTGAGTGTGTGTGTGTGTGCATGTGTGTCTGTGTGTGTGTGTGTGTGTGTACGTACGTGTGTTTGTGTGTGTGTGTGTGTGTGTGTGTGTGTGTGTGTATGTGTGTGTGTGAGTGTGTGTGTGTGTGTGTGTGCTTATTATCATTCCTAAAAGAATCAGTATTCGCATGAACACGGCAGATTTTGTTTTCGTTTTCACTTCTTTTTCGGATTTTTACAAGCTCTATTTGTTCTTTTAAGTTCTATGTTTACCTCTGTAGAACCACTCTCCTATCACTCTCTTTCTCTCTCACTTCGTCTTTCCCTTCCCCATTTGTTGGCCCCTCCTCTCTTCCCTCCTTTTCCTATTTTCCTTTCTATAACCCCTATTCTCTCTCCTTTTTCCTCTTTGCTCTCTCTCCTCCCTTTCGTCTCCACCCCCCCATCCCCCTCCCTTCTTCCCGTCCCCTCATCTCTTTTCCTCCATCGTTTTTTCATCTTTCCCTCTTCTCCTCTCTTCTCTCTTTTTCTCTCCTTCCTTTCTGCAACCTCTCTCTCTCTCTCCTTTTTTCCCTCTCTCTTCCCTTTCGTCCCCTCTCCTCTCCCCTCCCTCCTTTCGCCCCCTCTCCTCTCCCTCCTATCGTCCCCTCTCCCTCCCTACTTTCCCCTCCCTCCATTCGTCCCCTCTCTTCTCCCCTCTCCTCTTCTCTCCCTCCTATCGTCCCCTCTCCTCTCTCCTCCCGCCTTTTGACATCTCCCCTCTCATCTCCCCCCCCCCTCCTTACCCCTCCTTT
Source organism: Penaeus japonicus (assembly GCF_977035675.1). Lineage (NCBI taxonomy): Eukaryota > Metazoa > Arthropoda > Malacostraca > Decapoda > Penaeidae > Penaeus > Penaeus japonicus. The sequence goes on from NW_028234431.1 coordinate 19,039,754, forward strand.
CAATCGTTCCCTCCCTCCATTCCTCTTCTCCTCTCCCCCATTCCTCGTCCCCTCCTCCCTTTCTCGTCCCCTCCCTCTTTCTCGTCCCCTTCTTTCCCCCCCCCTCCCTTCGTCCCCTCTCTTCTCCCCCCCCACCTTTTCTCGTCCCCTCCTCCCTTTCTCGTCCCCTCTCCTCTCCCCTCCCCCATTCCTCGTCCCCTCCCCCCTTTCTCGTCCCCTCCTCCCTTTTCATTGGTCCCTTCTCTAGTGAGTCGCTGACAACGGGCCTCCAAGGAAATTAAAGTACCTTCTTTGCTGTCACAATTTTTCATCCAAAGGCTTAATGAAACTTTCGTATATATTTGAATCTGTAGGAGGGTGGGGGTGGGGTTGGGGGTGGAGGGATGGGTGGGGTGTGTGCATGGGGAGAGGAGATGGTGGTGGGAAGATTGGTAGGTGTGTGGGTGTGGGGGGTGGGGGGGAAGAGGAGGGACAGGAGACGGGAGGTGACCGTGGGTGGATTAGGTGGGGGAGTAGTGGGGGGGCGGGCATGAGGAGATGGGGAGAAGGTGGAGACGGGTTGGTTGGCTGTTGGGAGAGGAGCCTAGAGAAGGGGTCTGGGGGTGGCGCTGGGTGGATATTGGGGTAGGAGGAAGAGAAGGAAAGTTTTGACATGGTTAATTGGAGAAGAAGATCAAGAGGTACATACATATACATAACAATGAGAATAAATAATATGTAAATTAAGCGAAAAGGCAAAGAACAAAACAAACAAAAAAGGATAGCAAGATTAGAAAACGAGACGAAAATGAAAAAAAAAATGGAAATAAGAAGAAAGAGAGAGAGAGAGAGAGAGAGAGAGAGAGAGAGAGAGAGAGAGAGAGAGAGAGAGAGAGATACATACAGACAGACAGACAGACAAACAAACAAACAGACAGGCAGTAACAGAGAGACAGAGTGCTTTACAAATTAAAAAAAAGACCATACCAAAAAATGAGAAACAGGTAGATGACATATTACGTTCCTGACTGATAAAGATTTGCATCCGACGTTTTCCAAAAGTCGTCATTAGCTGTCAACAAGAGTTCGGACCGCTGGCTGGATTTATGTTACTCATCAAAACTTTGGAGAAAAATCATTAGCCAGGTTTGACGTGTCCTAGATTCTCGAGACAGGAAGAAAATATTAGGGAATTTATTGAGTCTGTTTGTTTGTTTGTTCGTGATTTTCTTTTTTTCTTTCTCTTTCTCTTTATGCTGTTTTTGATTTTTTTTTTTTTTTTCAATCTGTCTGTCTGTCTCTGATTATATCTCACGCTCTTTCTTTCTCTCTCTCTCTGTCTCTCTCTCTCTCTCTTTTTTTTTCTCTCTCTCTCTCTTTCTTCTCTCTCTCTTTCTCTCTTTCTCTCTCTCTCTCGTTCTCTCTCTCTCCCTCTATATCTCTCTACTTATCTCTCTCTCTCCTCTCTATCTATCTATCTATTTATCAATCTATCTGTCTATCTCTCTACTTCTCTTTCTCTCTCTCTCTTTCTCTCCCTCTCTTTTTCAATCAACAGAAACTCTAGCATCAAACTTTTTCACCTTTCATGAATATTGAGCGACAAGCGAGCACATTTATTTTTCGAAGCGAAATTTAGAATCTGGCCGACAGATGGCGTAATGAGGGGGCGGGGAGAGAGGGAGGGGGAGAGGGGGTGGTGATTTCTTTTTTTTTCACTGGCGTCTATGAGAGAGAGAGAGAGAGAGAGAGAGAGAGAGAGAGAGAGAGAGAGAGAGAGCGAAAAAGAGAGAGAGGGAGAGAATAAGAACGAGAATTAGAAAATGAGAGAGAAAAGACAAACAAACAGAAAAAAGACACAAACAAATAAACAAATAAACAAAAAACAACAAATAAACAAAAAATAACAAAACACAACATCAGCAAAACACATAAACAAGACAAAAAAAAGGGACAACAAATAAACAGATATAGGAAAATCGACATCTAAAACTCACACACTTTATTCCCTCCATAGACTGCGCGAAATATCACCCATGGAGCAATACACACGACGCCCAATTTCGGCGGTGTGGATGCGGGCGCGGGGTGCGGGTGCGGGTGCGGGTGTGAGGCAGCAATGAATAAGATCGGGTTTGCTTCTCTGACACCATCGCTGCGTCTGGGTTCACTATATCGGCGTGATGAGCACTATACTTCGGTTGGCGTTTTATTCACGTTGTTTTGCGGGGTTTTTTTTTTTCTCATCTCTTTCTTCCTTCGTTATTACTATGCTCGTCTCTCTCTTTCCTTTTTTCCTATCTGTTTTCTCTGTTTCTTCTCTTTTTCTGTCTTTCTTTTTCTTCTTTTTGTTCTTTCTCTTTCTCTCTCTCTCTCTCTCTCTCTCTCTCTCCCTCCCTCCCCCCCCCCCTCTCTCTCTCTCTCTCTCTCTCTCTCTCTCTCTTCTCCTCTCTCTCTCTCTCTCTCTCTCTCTCTCTCTCTCTTCTCTCTCTCTCTCTCTCTCTCTCTCTCTCTCTCTCTCTCTCTCTCTCTCTCTCTCTCTCTCTCTCTCTCTCTCTCTCTCTCTCTCTCTCTCTCTCTCTCTCTCTCTCTCTCTCTCTCTCTCTCTCTCCCTCCCTCTATTTCTCTCTCTATCTCTCTCTTTGCCAAAGAACATTTGATAATGGGCATTTGTAAAATTTTAATGCAGCCTGTAAGCCAAGCACACAATGCAAATCAATACGCAAAAATATAACGTTGCAAAATGATAAAACGAAGAGATGAACTAATCAATGATAAGCTGATTAAAGAGACGATTATACACAAAGACGGACAAACAACTAAAATCCCACACACATAAACATATGCATCTAAAATCATATACACACAAACTGAGACAACCAGAAACATACACATACACAAAAACGCACACAATAACAGACATACACTCACATACAAACGCACACAATAACAAACATACGCCCACATCCAAACGCACACAATAACAAACACACACACACATAAACACACATACAGACAAACAAACACCCAGACACAGAGAGACAAACACCCACCCACCGTATCCATGACAGCTTAATATCACACACACACCCCTCCCCCCCTCCCCTTCCCACCCACCCCTAGCGTAATATCTGCCGCCATAAGTAGATTAATAGACGTGGGCCATTGTATGTAGGCAGTAACACCCAACGATAGCTTTTCGTCTCGGTATTGAGTAATGGCCGATTGGGGGGGAGGGGGGAGGGGGGATAAAGGGTAAGGGGAAGGAGGGGGTGGGGGAGAAGAGGTGGATTATGTAAGGAGGAGAGGGAGAGAGAGAGTGGAGGAGGGGCAGGGAAAGAGGGGGGTCGTAGTAGATGAAAGGTAAGGGGAGGGGGAGTGGGGGAGATGATGATGGAAGAGGAGGTAAAGGGGAGGGGGAGAGGGGTACTGGAGAGGGGAGAGGCCGTGATGAATGAAGGGTAAAGGGAAGTGGAATTGGGGGAGAGGGTGGTAGACGAAGTAAGGGGGTAGGAGAGAGAGAGGGTAGAGGAGAAGGAGGAGGAGGGGGTACTGCAGGAAAGGTGAGGGAGGGGAAGAGGGATGGAAGGCAGTGGATAAAAAGAGAAGGGGGAAGTAAAGGGGAAGGAGAGTCGATGAAGTGGTACTAGAGGAATGGTGGGGGAGGAGGGGGGATGGAAAGGGGATGGTGGAGAAAGGGCAAGAAGAG
>NW_028234431.1:19048441-19050941 GCF_977035675.1 Penaeus japonicus
ATAATCATTTTTATCACTATCATTGTTATCCTCATTATAATTATTTTCATTATCATTATTATTATCACTATTGTCAATATTATTCAAATCATTAACATTATCATTATTACCATTATTACTATTAATACAATTACTACGATCATAATTATTATCATGATTATCATTGTTATTGTTATCCGTATTATCATTTCTCCCAAAAGTAGCAGTAGCAGCATCATTACCATAAATATTATCATTAACATTATTATTATCATTATCATCATTATCATTTTTGTCATTGTCATAATTGTTATTATTATAACCATCATCCTTGTTATTATTGTCCTTATTATTATTGCTATTATTGTTATTATTACTATTATCATAATCATTACCATCATAACTATTATAATCATAATTATCAATATTGTTATCATTATTATTGTTATCATCATTATCATTATTATTTTCGTAATTATTATCATCATTATTTGCATCATTATTATCATTATTTGCATCATTATTATCATCATTATTTGCATCATTATTATCATCATTATTTGCATCATTATCGTATCATCATCAACATTGTTTTTATTGTCATTGTTATCATACTGATTGTCATTGATAATGATAATAATGATTATAATGATAATCATTATCATCACTATGATTATCAGCATTATCTTTATCATTATCATAACCATCATTATCCTTATCATCATTATTGTTATTAGCATTACTACTGTCATTATCATGACAACATTGATATTACTGGAATCATCATTATTGCTGTCGTTACCATCACTAGCACTGTTAGCATCATTACTATTGTTAGCCATTATGGTTATAATTATCGCCATAGAAATAATCAAAGTAATAATAGTATTGATAATAGCTACTGGATTCATAAAATGAATAACATGATACAATGTGAAAACAGTCATAAGAGATTTTATATCAGATTTTCCCACTGCTAATTTACACTAATTTTATTGAAACAGCTACTCTCATTTCTCGGGAATAGAATCAAGAAAAATTAATATCATCCATAGATAGATATCTTCCCCTTTCTAACACTTTCCCCTCTCCCCCTTCCTCCCTTACCTTCCCCCTCGCCTCCTCCCTTATCCCCCCTCCCCCTCTCCTCCCCATTATAAACCCCACAAAAGTTAATATTCTGTTCTGTGCACGTGTGTGTCTGCCGCAACGTCACGGGTCTCGCACGTGTGTGTCTGCCATGACGTCAGGTTGACAGATGACATCACTCCGTCCCGCCCCTCTGCCTGGCATCGCATTATATGATAATGTGGATAATTTCCCATCTTTATTTCGGGGGTTGGGATTAGAGGGGAAGGGGTGGGTAAGGGAAAGGGGGGAGGGGCGGGCTGTGTCTATGTGTATCCATTAGGTTATTAACTGATTTTGTATCCTAAGTCTGTCCATACAAGTGACGAGAGAGAGAGAAGGAAAGAGAGAGAGAGAGAGAGAGAGAGAGAGAGAGAGAGAGAGAGAGAGAGAGAGAGAGAGAGAGAGACAAAAAAAAAATGATATTGGAGAGTAGAAAAAAAAATCCCCCAAAATAAACAATAAAAGTAATGATCAAGAAGAAGAATAGAGAGAGAGAGAGAGATTCCCGGAATGCAGCCTGAAGCCGAGCCGAGAATGAACCGGCGGCTTCCCCTCATCTCCCCTCTGCGAGCGGCCACACACTTCAGTCTCCCCGAATTCTGAAGCCGGCGCTCGAGCGAGGGGATGAAACCTGTCAATAAACAGTAAGTCATATAAATGGTGATTAAACTTGCAATAAAACCATTTAGTGGACAATAAACCTTACGTGCGGGGTTCCGTAGAGGCGAGAGTCCTTTGCCACCACTGGCGTGTCATTGGTGGAGAATGAATTGTAAAATGAATCATTTGCGTGGCGAAACTTGGCAATTACATCCTTGAATGTATATAAATGATCCGCAATTTCTTTTCATTCCAGAGTTTAGATTAACGCCTCGTGTTTTGTCGTTCCCTTTTCTGTTCATCATTCATCCTGTCTCACTCGGACTCTTATTCAAAAAGCAACTTCCTGCCTCTACTCTTACTCCAATAACTACTACTATTACTACTACTACTGCTACTACTAAGCTTTCCTCACTCGTGCTGCTATAATAACTGCTACTAATGACAATTTCCTTCTCGTAATACTACTACAATAGCTGCAGAAAATGAGATTGAAAACAATAATCATATTTATTGCCTCCACTCCTCTTCCTCCTCCTTCTCCTCCTCCTCCGCCAACTCCTCCTCCTCCGCCTCCTCTTCCTCCTCCTCCCCCGACTCCTCCTCCTCCTCCTCCTCCCCCGACTCCTCCTCCTCCTCCTCCTCCTCCTCCTCCTCCTCCGCTTCCTCCTCCTCCGCCTCCTCCTCCGCCTCCTCCTCCGCTTCCTCCTCCTCCTCCTCCTCCTCCTCCTCCTCCTCCTCCTCCTCCTCTTCCTCCTCCTCTTCCTCCTCCTCCTCCTTCTCTTCCTCC
>NW_028234431.1:19075941-19078441 GCF_977035675.1 Penaeus japonicus
ATGAGAGAGAAAGAGTAAATGATGAATAGCCTTGTCATTTTCACTACTATCAAAGTCTTTATCATTATTCTTGCTGTTTTTATCATTATCATTATTATCATCGGTATCATTATTATTGCTGCTATTAGTATTATCATTACTAATAGTAGTAGTAGTATCGTTATTATCAACGTCATCAGCATCATCATCATTGCTAGTATCATTATTGTTATTTTCATCATTATCAACATTACTATCATTACTATTATAACCATATTTCTATTTTCAGATTTCATTTCAGTACTGGTAACTAATTTGAATATGAGATACTTACGAAAAAGTAGCTGAAGATAGTTCTTTATGTGTGTGTGTGTGTGTGTGTGTGTGTGTGTGTGTGTGTGTGTGTGTATGTGTGTGTCTCTGTGCGTGTGTGAGTGTGTGCCTGTATGTATGTGTGTGTGTGAGTGTATGTGTTTTGCGTGTGTGTAGGGGGGAGTGTGTTTATATAAACACATATGTATGTGTCTTTTAGTGTGTTAGGTTACGTGTTTATGTCTATGTGCTTGCAACCATGTTCTTTTTTTATGTTGCCCTATTTGCACTTGGATGATAAAATGAATACTAACCATTCATATCTGAAAAGAAAAATAAATTTATTGCAGAGAAAGATCACGCGTCTATGTAACTTGAAATGCCTTTTATGTTAGATGCTAGAATATCATACACACATTTTTCTTTCAACATTTCTCTAAATTTTTTCAAAAATCTTTTTATTTCATTTTGGAGTATGTTATTTTTAAGTATGTTTTTTTTTCTTTTTTTGTTGTTTCCGAGTAAAATGTCGTTATTTTTGTCTGCGATAAATAATTGTTGTTGGTATTTTTTTCCCCAGTGATGTGACGATGGTAATGATGATGATGATAATTGAAATTGTTATTGATAGCAATCTTAATTATGATGATTATGGAATTAATGGAAAAAATGGTATTGTTATCTCTTTCGTCTTTTTCATGATAATGATATAAAAATCATAACAAAGGTGACGATGGTAATGACGGTGATAACAATGACTTTAATTATAATAATGATAAAAAGAATAATGATGATAATCATGATAATGATATAAATAATGATAATAGTGAACAAAATAATGATAATAACAATTATCGTAATAATGATAATCATAGCACTAATGATTATAACAATAAATAACTACTATAATAATGATGATAATGATATAGCAAAACTGATGCTAATATCAATAACATTATGATAATGATGATAATGAGTATATGTAACGTCATGTATATCCATGTAGAATTAATGATAAAGAGAAAAAAGTAACAACAATAATTATAAAAGTAATGATGAGGAGGAGGATAATGAAAATGATGATGATAATGATGATAAAGATGATGATGATAAAAATGATGATGATGATAAGGATGATAAAGATAATGATGAGGATGATAAAGATGATGATAATGATGATAAAGAGATTGGTGATGATAAGGATGATAAAGATGATGATGATAATGAGGATAAAAATGATGATGGAGACGATAATCATTATGATAATGCTGATAACAATGATACCGAAGATGATAACGAAGACGAACAACGCCAACAACCAAACAAATCCACAAGCCGACCTCCTTGCAAGGAAAAAACAAACTCAACGGCGCTTGCAAGTGGGCGGACGGGCGCAGAAGCACCCAGTCACGTGACGGGGTCCAAGAGGTGGGCCATAACACCTCAAAGCAGCCATACAGAAAACAATAACCTACCATACAGTCATGTTACCATCACAACAACCAGGCGCTCACCAATTAGGGCTCGAACGACCTCTGTTATTACCACTCGCCCATATGTCGTCGCTAGGGGCTGCTCTGGCTGGCTTGCTCTCTCTCGCTCTCTCGTTCTCTCTCTTGCTCTCTCGCTCTCTCGCTTTCACTCTCGCTCTCTCGCTAGCTCTCTCGCTCTTGCTCTCTTGCTTTCTAGCTCTCTCGATCTCTTGCTCGCTCGCTTGCTCTCTCGATCTCTCGCTTTCACTCTCGCTCTCTCGCTAGCTCTCTCGCTCTCTCGCTTTCACTCTCGCTCTCTCGCTCGCTCTTTCGCTCTCTCGCTCCCTTGCTCTCTAGATCTCTTGCTCTCTCGCGCTCTCGCTCTCTCGCGCTCTCGCTCTTTCGCTCTCTCGCTCTCTTGTTCTCTCGCTCTCTCACTCGCTCTCTTGCTCGCGCACTCGCTCACTCTCTTGCTCTCACACTCTCTTGCTCTCTCGACCTCTCGCTCTCTTGCTCTCTCGCTCTCTCACTCGCTCTCTTGCTCTCACGCTCTCTCGCTCTCTTGCTCTCTCGTTATCTCGCTTTCACTATCGCTCTCTCGCTCTCTTGCTCTCTTGCTCTCTTGCTCGTTCGCTCTCTTGCTCTCTCGCTCTCTCGCTCTTTCGTTCTCTCGTTCTCTCGCTCTCTTGCTCTCTCGCTCGCTCACTCTCTTGCTCTCTCGCTCTCTTGCTCTCTCT
>NW_028234431.1:19093342-19100842 GCF_977035675.1 Penaeus japonicus
AATGATAATAAAGATAATGATGATGATAATTATGATAAAGATAATGCTGCTTAAGATAACAATAACAACAGTATTAATGACAATGATAACAATATTAATAATGATAATAACAATGGAAGATGATGATAACAAGGGTAACAATAATCATGATAATGATAATGATAATAATGATAGTAAAACCAAAGGCAGTAACAATAATATTGATAGCAATATTGACAATGATAAAAGTAGTAATAATGATGCTGATAATAATCTTCAGAGATATAATCATTATCATTATTGATATTATCTTTGCTGTCATCATTATAAAAAAAGAGGATAATTATAATTATGACACTGATAATGATGATAATAGCAATGACACTGATGATGATAATAGTGATAATGAAGATGATGCAAATGATAACTATAGCAATAATGATGATAATGGTGAAACTGATAACTATAGTAATGATATTGATAATTATCAAATGATGATGGAAATAACATCATCAAGCCTTTGGATACGAGATATTCTCTTTTCGAGTTTGGACAAGACGGGCGCCAGTGCAACTTTCACGACACTCCAGGCAGGTTTTATTTTAGGGGGAGGGAGTGCTATGAGACTTTTTTTGTTTTGGTCCGTTTTTGTGTTTCACGAAATTATGAAGCTTATAAGTGTCATCTGACAGGCCTTCTCAATATTGCAGTCGATTAAAATTGTAGCATAGAGTCCGTATTAGATAATTTTGTGCTTTGTACTTTTGTCTGACAGAAGTATTAAAATTTCATGAGAGCACAAAAGCAAGTTCATGTTTTCGCTTTTTTTTTTCTTTCTTTTACTTTAAAAAAAAAATGAAAGCAATAACCATCCCAAACAAAAAGCAAAAATAAACATGAGGAGACGGAGAAGAGGAAGGTGACCTATGTTTACGGCTGAGAGTGTCATACTGGCACAGGGTCACATTGCGGCCGCTGCACATAGCCTGGTGCACCTTCCTCTTCTCCTTCTGCCTCTGCACCTTGCACCATCGGTACTTTAGAGCCAGAGGGGGCCATCTTGCTGTATTACATCGCTTTCTGAAGTTAGTCAAAGGTAGAGACCGTGGGTGGGTGTCATTCAAGGCTTTCTTTCCTGCTGGTGCCAGGAGAGGGCGGTGCCATCTATGTTTGGGACTTTAAACTAAACCTATATTATGGTAATTATAGTAATCATAATGACAATTTCCATCTTCTGTCACCAAATATAACTATTACTCTTAGTATGATTGCAAAAACGATGATAGAAAACACGAATACCACAGGTTAATGATAATAACAACTATGATAATGATAGTGAGGATAATAGTAATGATGATGACAATAAGGATAATAGTAGTAATAATAGTGATGATGATGACAGTTTTAATACTGAGGATTATGATGATAATGGAAATAATGATAATGCTAATAACAATAAAGATAATTATATTAATGACAATCATTATAATTGTTCTCATTGATGTTATCATTATAATGATAATAATAATGAAACCAATTATGCTAATGATAATAGTGATAAGGAAATAAAAAGTAAGGATACGAATAAGAGGAAAAAGAGGGAAAAGAGTGATGAACAGAAGAGATCGAGAAGAAGCAGAAGAAAAGATGGCGAACAGGGGAGGGAGGAGAGGAGGGCGTTGGGGGAAGGGAGGGAAGGAGAGAGGGAGGAGGGGAGGACGGAGCAAGGGAGAGGTGGGGAGAGAGGGGAGGACAGCGCAAGTGGGGAGGAGGACGGAGCAAGAGAGGGGAGGAGAGAGAGGGGAAGACAGAGCAAGTGAGGGGTAGGGAGAGGGGGGGCATGGGGCAAGGGAAGAGAAGGGAAAGAGAGGTGGACAGAACAAGGGAGGGGAGGAGAGGAGAGAGGGGGGAGGACGAAAGAAAGGAAGGGAGGCGAGAGGGGGATCGACTCAAGGGAGGGAGAGGGGAGTGGGGGCAGCCTGGACAAGAGAGAGAGAGAGGAGAGGGGGAGTCTAGACAAGGGGGAAGGGGGCGAAGAGAAGGAAGGCGGGGCAAGGGAAGGGAGAGGAAAAGGAGGAGCAGGAGGAGCAGGCTGGCCAGGGGCAAGGAGCACTTCCAGCGTCCCAGGGGTGTCCTTGGCCTGACCTGGAGCAAATTGGCTGATCCTCCTGTGATGTTTCGGAACGCTGCCTGCATGTGTTAACAGGGGAGGGGGGAGGGGGGGAGGGGGTGAAAGGAGGAGGGGAGGAAGAGAGGGGAGGGGAAGGGAAGGAAGGGGTGGGAGGGAAGGGGTGGGAGGGGGAGGGAAGGAAGGGAGGGGAGGGGAAGGGAAGGGAGGGGTGGGAGGGGAAGGTAAGGAAGGGGTGGGAGGGGAAGGGAAGGGAGGGGTGGGAGGGGAAGGGAGGGGGTGAAGAAAAGAAAGGGAAATGGAGGAAGAGCGGGGAGGGGAAGGGAAGGAAGGGGAATGGAGGAAGGGAGGGAAGAGGAAGGGAAGGAGAGAAAGGGAAATGGAGGAAGGGAGGAGAGGGGAAGGGAAGGAAGGGGAATGGAGGAAGGGAGGGAAGGGAAGGAGAGAAAGGGAAATGGAGGAAGGGAGGAGAGGGGAAGGGAAGGAAGGGGAATGGAGGAAGGAAATGAAGGGGAATGGAGGAAGGGAGAGAAGGGGAAGGGAAGGAAAGAAAGGGAAATGGAGGAAGGGAGAGAAGGGGAAGGGAAGGAAAGAAAGGGAAATGGAGGAAGGGAGGCAAGAGGAAGGGAGGAAAGGCGGGGATGGGAAGCAAAAAAGGACAGTGGAGGAAGGGAGGGAAGGGGAATGAAGGAAGGGAGGCAATGGGAAGGGAGAAAGGGCGGGGATGGGAAGGACAGGAAGGAAGGGAGATAAATAAGGGAAAGGGATTGAAGCGGAATGAAGGGAGGGAAGGAAGGGAAGGGGGGTGGAAGAGAGAGAGGGAGGAAGGAAAATGAGAGTGAGGGAAACGAAGAAAGGGAGGGGGTGGTAGGGAAGGAAGTAAAGTGGGTATTAGAGATAGAAGATGGTAGGAAAGCAAGAAGGGTGAGGGAGGGACGGAAATAAGGGGATGGAGGGAAGGAAGGAAAAAAAGAGGGAAAGATGGGAAAGGGGAGAGAGCGAAAGGGATGAAGGAAGAAGGAGAGAAGATGGGAGAGGGAGGGAAAGAAGGGGGAACAGTGAAACAGGGGGATGAAGAGGGAGTGAAGGAGAAAAATAGATAGAGCAAGGGAACAAAGAGGGGGGTTAGGGGGAAAAGACAGAGGAAGGGAAAAAAAGGGAGAAGTAGGGCGGAAAAGAGACAGGTTACATGGGAGGGAGGGAGATGAAAGAGAGAAAGAGGGAATAGGGGGAGGGAAGAAGATATGAAAGGGAAGAGGAATGAGAAACTAGGAGGGACGAAGAAGGGGTAAGGGAGAAGGAAGGGAAAACGAAAGAAGAGAGAAAGAACAGGAGGAAGGGAATGAAGTAAAGAAAGAAAGAGAAGGGGATAGAGAAAGAAAGGGAATGTAGTCGAAAGAAGGAGAGCAAAAAGGAGATAGAGAGAAGGAAGAAGGTAGGCCGGAAGGAGGAGAAGAAAAGAGAAAGAGAGGAGGATGAAGAAAAGGGAATATATAAGATGAGGATGGAGGAAGATGGAAGAAGAGAAGTGGATAAAGAAAGGAAGATAGATATAGAGAACTAAAAGCGGGGAGAGAGGGGGAATGTGGGAGAAGGGAAAGCGAAGGAGAAAGAAAAGAAAGAAGGGAAGAAAGGGAGAAGGAAATAGTCTAAAGGGGAAGAGAAAGGAAGGGAGACAGAAGGATAGAGAAATGGAAAAGGAGAAGAGAAAGAAGGGAAGGGAGAAAAGGATGATGAGGGAGAGGGGGGGGGGGTTATAGGAGAAAGGGGAGGAGCGTAAAGAGGAAAAATGGATAGAGAGAGAAAAGGGAAATGGGAAAGAGTGATCATGAGAGATTGAGAGAGAGAGAGAAAGAGAGAAAGAGAGAGAGAGAGAGAGAGAGAGAGAGAGAGAGAGAGAGAGAGAGAGAGAGAGAGAGAGAGAGAGAGAGAGAGAGAGAGAGAGAGAGAGAGAGAGAGAGAGAGAGGAGAAAGAGGGAGGCAAAGGAGAGAAGAGAGAGAGAGAGAGAGAGAGAGAGAGAGAGAGGGGAGAGAGAGAGAGGGAAGAGAGAGTGAGAGAGAGAGAGAGAGAGAGAGGAGAATGGAGAGACGAGAGAGAGAGAGAGAGAGAGAGAGAGAGAGAGAGAGAGAGAGAGAGAGAGAGAGAGAGAGAGAGAGAGAGAGAAGGAGAGAGAGAGAGAAGTAGAGAAAGAGAGAGAGAGAGAGAGAAATAGGAAAAAAGAAGCAAAAAAATAGAAGTCACATCAGTTTCAGTATGAATATAAAATGCAAATTTTGAGAAGTCTACTTGAAGATTTTTTGTTAAAGAAAAAGGAGGTTGAGGTGGTACCGGTAACAGAGGAAGAGAAAGAGGAAGAGGAAGATGGAGAAAAAGAAGAGGAAGAGGAAGGAGAAACAGACGAGGTAGATGAAGATGAAGGAGAAAACGGAAAGGAAGATGATGATGAAGGAGAAAGAGAAGAGGAAGAGGAAAATGAAGGAGAAACAGAGGAGGAATGAATGGTGATGATGATGATGATGATGATGAAGCAGAAGAAGAAAAAGGAAACGTTGAAAAAGAATATACAGATGATGATGGTGATAAGGAGGATGAAGATGAAGAAGAACAGGAAAAGGAATATAAAGAAGAAGATGATGATGCAAGAAGAAGAAAGAAAGAAAGAAAAAGAAGAATGAAAATGAAACCTGGAATGCACGAGAAATGGCACTTAAATGCAATATCAGGATAATTGTGACTTTAGGGAGAAAGAGAGAGAAGAACTAAGAAACACAACGAGAGAAAAGAGAAATTTGGAGAAAAACACAAAGACAGAGTTTATGCCCAAGAGCCGTTTTTCCGAAATAACGAAAAGAAGAATTCAGATTGAGATAGAGATACAGAAAGAAAAGAAAGAGACGGAGGGAGAGAATGGGAGGGAGCGAGATAAAGGGAAAGAGAAGGAGAGAGAGGCAAATAGAGAGAGAGAGAGACAGAAAGGGAGAGAGAGAGAGAGAGAGAGAGAGAGAGAGAGAGAGAGAGAGAGAGAGAGAGAGAGAGAGAGAGAGAGAGAGAGAGAGAGAGAGAGAGAGAGAGAGAGAGAGAGAGAGAGAGAGAGAGAGAGGAGAGGGGGAGGGAGAGAGAAATAGAGAGAGAGAGAAGAGAAAACCACAAAAAACACCTACACAGAAAGCTATCAAAATCGCCGTCGAAAACAAAAGGACTGATATCGAGAAGGGGAGGGGGGGGAGGAGGGCGAGGCTATTGGGGTGTGGGGGTGGGGGGTGGGGGTATAAGAAAGCATTGGTCATCTTAAGTCATTTGACGACCTGACGTCTCTCTCTCTCTTTCTCTCTCTCTCTCTCTCTTTTTTTTTTTTTTTTTTTCTTTTTTTTTTTTTTTTGATGGGGAGGGATTACGTCTTTTCTTCTCCTCTTCCCCTCTCCCTCTCCTCACCCCCACCCCCACCCCAGACCCAACCCCCTTCTCCCCCTATAAGAACAACGGGGGAAAAACGTGATGGAGATTCTAAACAGGGAGTAGAGTTGGGGGGGGGGGTGAAGACCCAGGTGCTGATGTTGCGGTAGATGGGGGATATGAAGAGGGAGAGAGGGAGGGGGGGTTTGGGGGTAGTGGGAGGGGAAGTAAAGGAGGGGGGAAGCAGAAGGTAAATGGAAGAGAAAGAGAGAGGGAGGGAGGTTGTTGGGGGCAGGGTGAGGGTAAGAGACAGAGAGAGAGAGGGGAGGGGGTGAGAATACAGGGATGGGTGAAGGAAAGAGAGGGAGAGGAAGGGGGGGGGAGGAAGCAGGGGTTAGGGATGCAGGGGTTAAGAAGAGAGGAAGATAAGGGACTGAAAGAAAGAGAGGGATAGAACGGGAGAGAAAGACTGAGTAAAGAGAGGAGAAGAGATCAAGAAATACATGAGAGGAAGAGAGAGGAAGAAAGTGGGAGGAAGAGCAGGAGAAGGAGAGAGATCAAGGATGAGGATGGCGGAGGGGGAGGGGTAGGGGGGGAAGGGTGTTGGGGAAGGTGCGGGCGGATTGGTCATCTATTATGGATCAGCCAATCCTGGCGGAGGTAGGGGGGTTTTGATGTCATAGAGGTGTGGGGAGGGGTCATGGTGTGGCAAGGGGGAGTGGGGGGGCGGGGGGGGGGCGTGCCATTAGTGACCCTTGCTCTCTTCTTTTTTCGCTTCCCCTGATTTTTCTTTCGTCCGTCTCTTGTCTTTGCTCTTTTATTGGAATTGGATAAAATCTAATGTACATAATGTAGAAGTAAAAATGCATGCTTATAGACATATGTTGGTGCGTGTGTGTGTGAAAAAATCAAATATATATATATATACATACATATATATATTATATATATATAAATATATATATATATAAATATATATATATATATATGTAATATATAATATATAATATAGCATGTATATTAATATGTATATATATATATATATTTATAAATATGTATATATATATACATAATATAACATATATATTTATATTACATATACACTATTTAAAAAAATAAAAATGTAATATATATATATATATATATACCTATAATAAATATATAGATAGATACGATAGATTAGATAGATAAGATAGATAGATAGATAGATAGAATAGATAAGATAGATAAATAGATAGATATATATATACTTATACATAGAAATATATATCACATAATTTATTATCTATCTATCATATATATTATATCATATAAATATATATATATATATATATATATATATCTATTATATATATCTATATATATCTATATATATATATATATCTTACATATATAATCTATATTTATATATATCATATAATATATATATATATGTTAAGTATGGAGGTATGTTTTTTTGTATATAAATACATTACATACATACATACATACATATATATATATATTATATATATATATATATATATATAGTACATATATATATATATATATATATATATAAGTATAGTTATGTACTATATATATATATATTATATATATATATATATATATATATATATATTAATATATAGATAAGAATATATATGTGTGGTGTGTGGTATATTTATATATATAGAGATAAGATAGAATAGATAGATAGATAGATAGATAGGATAAGTATTATTATATATATATAAATTTATTTATTTATATGTATGTGTATATTATATAGAGGATAGACAGTTAGATAGATAGGTAGATAGATAGGAAGAGAGATAGATAGATATATTGTATGGATAGATAGATAGATAGGTATATTATATATATAATATATATATAATATATATATCTATATATATATTTATTTATATGTATGTATATATATATATATATAGATATAAATAATATATAAATATTATATATATATATATATATATATATATGTATGTTATGTATAATA
>NW_028234431.1:19131124-19133624 GCF_977035675.1 Penaeus japonicus
TTTTCGTTTTTTTTTTCTCTCTCTCTCTTTCTTTCGCTCTTTCGCTTTCTCTCTCTCGCTTTCTCTCTCTCCTTCGTGACTTTGTGTTCATATCACGTTTATGTTCTACTGTTTTTGTTTCAAATATACACGTGTTTTCCCTGTTTTGCTTTCCCTTTTTTTTAAAGCGAAAGAGAGAAAGAATGGAGAATGAAAATACAGACAGAAAAATGTTTTTTCTTTAGTTAAAAGAAAAAAAAAACGAACACTAACTTTGTTATGCCTGACACGAAGCCAGTGACAATGAATCGAACACCATCTCTTATAGGGGAAGAATATTGCAATCGAGACCCGAATTGCTACGTTGTTGAGGACTAATAAACCGAGAGCTCCTAAATACCCTCCCCGACCTCCGCCCTTCGGAAGAAGGAGTGTGAGGAAATCCGTATAAGCTTTAAGATCCGTGTACCAAGGAACTAGTTTTCCGTGCGACCCAATTACCCACATTTCAGCATTTAGGTATTCCAGATGCTCCTATAGAAAAAAAGGCGTTTTAGCAACACTTGGGAAATAGGGTGAGACGAGAGGGAAAAGTGCGTGTGCGAGAGAGTGTGTATTTGTGTATGGGTGTGAGTGTGTGAAAGGGGCTAAAATGTGTGTTGGTGTGTTGTGTGGGGGGAGGGGGTGGGTCTAGGTGTCTCTGTGTGTTGTGTGAGTGTGGGGGAGGGGGGGGGGGGATTCTGAATGTGTGTGTGTGTGTGTGTGTGTTGTGTTTTGTGTGTGTCTTTTGTGTATGTGTGTTGTGTTTGAGTGTGTGTGTTTGTGTGTTTGGGAATGGCAATAGAAAATTAAAGAAGAATGGACAAAGCAGACCACAAACTACATAGATAAATGAGGAAAGAAAATAGATGTAGTTAGCCATTGTCTTCCCGTTTTCTTTTTTAGTGAATATTAATAAAAGTATTCAAATAATTGGATTGTGGGAATGAAAGGGATTGTTTTTTGTATGTAATAAGGTTTTAAGAGATGGTGGGAGGGTCCGGGGGTGGCATTGGGCGGGACACGTTTTGATTATTGTGACGTCGCATCGTGGTATGGCGGTTGTCCGGGCGTGTTCTTGTCGTTTTCTTTCACGGTTTTTTTCTTCTTCATTTTTCTTTATTATTATTCTTTCCCTCCCGTTTTTTTTTCTTTGTCCCGTTTTTTTGTTTCTTTCCGGTGTTTTTCTCTTTTTCTCTCCATTTTTCTGTGTATTATTTTCTTTCCTTTTTCTTCCCGTTTTCTTTGCGTTTTCTTGTAAGACAAGAAGATGGACAGCCATTGTTCCATTCCAAATCTTCGTGCCTTAGTTGATATTATCTCTCGCCCTTCCGTTCTGGTACTCGTTCACCTTTTCTAATTCCTCCTAAGGCTCTAATATTAATCTATGACTCTTTAAGATTTAAAATAATTCAAATATGCCCATTAAACGGAAAGGTGTGGGATGAGAATGCGAGAGGAGAGGGGGAGGGAGTGAGGAGGAGGAATGGAGATGGACATGAGGAGAGAGTCACTGACGGAAAAAACGGGGCAGATCGAGGATTGAGAGAGGAGGAGATGGAGAGAGGGAAAAAGGGGGGGGGGTTGAAGGGATAGGAGACGAGGGAGGGAAGGCAGAGGGGGAGAGAGAGAATGGAAAGATGATAGGGAGACAGAAGAAGAGAAAGAAGATAGGGAGAAGAGAGGAGAGAGAAGAGACGAAGTTAACACCAGGACATATGAGGGATTTAGTTTTCATCTGGAATTCATCTCGCTCTTTCTCTCTCTCTCTCTCTCTCTCTATCTATCTATCTATTCAACTAATCTATTCTCTCTCTCTCTCTCTCTCTCTCTCTCTCTCTCTCTCTCTCTCTCTCTCTCTCTCTCCCTCCTCCCCTCTCCCCTCTCCCTCTCCCTCCCCTCCCTCTCTCTCTCTCTCTCTCTCTTTCCCTTCCTGTCCCCTCCCTCTCCCTCCTCTCTCTCTCTCTCTCTCTCTCTCTCTCTCTCTTTCTCTTTCTCCCTTCCTTCTATGCCTCTCCTCTTCCTCCAATTCCCTTCGAGGTTTCTAATGTGATTATGCAGGCCGAAAATTGTTTTGGGAACTCGGCATCGGTTGATTAGTAATGTAAACACGATTTTCCCTTCAATGGAGTGAAAGGGGAGGGGGAGGGGCGCGGGGGGGAAAGGAGGAGAGGCGAAATGGCTGAATTGGGTTATAGTGGAGAGGTAAAAGTTGAGTGTGTGTGTGTGGGGGGGGTCGATATTTGTATATGTATATGTACACACACACACACACCCATATGTATATATATGTGCATGTGTGTGTGTGTGTGTGTGTATGTCTATATATATGATATATATATATACTATATATAATATATCATATATTATATATGTATAAAGATATATATTTATACACAACACACACACACCAACACACACATACTGCACCAATATATACATACATATGGTGTGTGTGTGTGAGTGTGTCGTGTACATTATA
>NW_028234431.1:19138624-19151124 GCF_977035675.1 Penaeus japonicus
AAACGATTCCACAAGAGCTGTCATCAATGAGTCACTTAGCAGGCCAATCTATGGGACGAAGCCTTCGTGGACAGAGCATATCCCAAACATCAATGGGTTATTAACATTTATGCCTTTTGAGTTAACACCTTGTTTTGATAGACTCAGGTTTAGGTCTCGTGTTCGTTATGTACTATCAGTTTATTGTGCCATTTGTTATGTCTAACGAAATGTACTATATTTCACTTTTTCCAGGATAAAAACTACATTAAAATCTTTGTCAATCGATTTTTTTAAATTTATTATTATTTTTTTTTTAAAGATTATTATTAGTCTGACTTTTTTTTTTCTCTCTAGTGTCTCATATATTAGTTTTAAGTGTTTGTTTATATACATCGAGAACATATCATTGGATGTGTTTTTACTTCTTTTCATTTTCTCCTTAACTAATACTTTAAAAGCTAACTTCAGCTTTGATATACCGGTTATTACAGAAGCGCAATTATAAATAAAGCATGATTTTCATTCACATTAAAGAAAATGTAGCCATTCCTTCGAAACTAACTAAACATTCGGTAATATAAAATAAAGGAATAAAGACAGGATAGAAATACAACCATATAAAATTTTTATTTTTATATTTTAAAGAAAACAAAAACGAGATTTAAAATCAAAACATTGGCAACAATTTTAATCATATTTCAACAATAACAATAACTTAATAAAACATATAGATACTGATAATTCAAACATATATACACATCGTATCTATAATAGGAGACTAGATTTAGTAACAATTAAAAGATCTCAGCCGTTTGGTTTCCACCTGCATATCACTCTATACGCATTGATATAGATATAATAACCATAGAATCACAATGGAGCTTGCGAAAACCAGGAATCACAAATATTCAAATTCCATGGTTAACTTTCGATGACTTTTCAATAGTCGAAGGCTTAGCTGACGTCGAGTCTTCGCAAGCCATGAAAAGTAAGCCATGAAAAGCCAGCCATGCAAAGTATTCCTCAGTCCCTAGTTCCTCGCAGGGCTCGACGGCTGGCCCTGAGCATCAAGCCCGCCGCGGAAAAGGGCCTCCAGCACTAAGGCAGGTTCCTCGGGGAAGTTCTTCTTCTCGATGTCCTGGCAGGAACTCCCTCCCGCGTTCAGTCTGTGGACGATCCTGCCATTGACCCAGGATGACCACACGTCCAGGGTGATTTTCCCGGGGGCGTGTAGCTCCCCCTCCTTCCAGAACCTTATTGGGAAAGAAAAAAAAAATTATGAGCATGATGGCAAGTCCATTTTATGATTACAGCTTTCTATTTTCTTTTCTTTTTTTATGATGACAGCGTGTTTGGTTATTGGTAATGTTAATGATGACAACAGCATCATTACTCTTCATAAGTTAAGCATGTACACGTAACCAATGACAATGCAAAACCAAGTACCAGTATCATCTTTTTATGACTCGCCACCTCCATTCAATTCCCTCTACCTCCATCTTCCTCTTACCTGTGAATGCCCTTCTGAGAGAAACGAACCACCATGCCGTCCTGCCCGATGACGTAAAGACTGAGTTCTCCAGAGGGGTGGGTGTACAACCGGGCCTCTGCGGGCTGTTCCACCGCCACCTCCTGAACGAAGTAGAATTGCGGCTTGGTTCTCAAAGCGATAAGCCGGTCTGACTTCTCGCTCTGGAGGGCGGTTCCATAGTGGCCCAGGGCCTGGGTTCCATCACCGTCGAACCAGTCCATTCTGGAACGGAAATCAAAATTATTGAAAAGGAGAAAAGTTGTACATATATTAACCATAGATCGGGAATATAAAATGAATACAGAATACATAAAGAAACAAAAAAAAAATATCAAGCTTGTAACCAAAATACATACGTTTTTCGTACCAAATAGAGAAGGGCGTAAAACTAATGATTATTATGCAATTTTGTCCAAGTGGGTACGAGGAGGGAAATGCGTAAAACCTAACGGAGTCAATGAAAAAATAAAAATACTGCCATAGGTGTGTAAATGTATGCATATATGTATGTAACCTGAGAGGGATCGAAAAAGTTGACGCTATAGAAAAATCTAATTAAAGATTCTCTCTCTTTCTGAAGAAACAATTGTTATCCATGATGTACTGAATACAACAAAGATAAGTAGATTCAGTTTCTCCACGAACCGATTCAAAATAAACAATATAAATATACGAAAATCAATATTTACAACTGATCTTAACTGACCTATATATCTGCACCTGACCCTGCTGGTCGCCTCTGAAGGCCCCAGAGACCAGAACGAGGAACAGGTCACTATGGTGTGACGTCATTTCGACCCATTTTGCATCGTCCATGATTATAACCTGGAAAAAGAAGAGTAATGCAGTCCATACTATCATCTAAGAATTGTATTCGAATATAACAATAATAGAAAGAAACTATTAGAATCCCCCCCCCCAAAAAAAAAAATAATAATAAAAAAAAAAAATAAAAAAAAAATAAAGAACCAACAAAAATGAGGATGAGAAAGCCAAACCTCCCCCCCATTACCCCCCCCCCTCACCCACTTAACCCACAAACCTGGAGTCGCGTGAAGGCATTTTCTTCGCCGTCGTAGCGCCACACCGTGAGGGACCCCATGTGTTCGAAAGAGTCGCCCTCGTCAGCCACGCCCAAGAATGTGACTTTGCGGCCGCTGGGGTCGGTGTGCTCTACCACCGTCGCCTGGGGTGAAAAGGTCATTAATTAAGGGGATTCATTGGGGCGACTGATAGTAATGCTATTCAGTTTTGTGATAATGGTGCTGATTTACCCACACGCTATTAAAATCAAATAAAACCTAATTGAATTAGAGAAAACAAAAGGCAAATAAGAAATAGAGCCACATTAAAACAAGCAAATAACTCAAATACCCAAACAATTGCTTGGGTAAAGTTTTAGTACCCTAGGTTTTCTACGTAGCAATAAAGTTATAAGAATAAACAAGTAAAACATGCAAACAAAAAAAGACTTGAGGTTATCAACCTCCCCCATGGCAGGCAATAACAACGTATCCGCATTTGCTGCGATTACTTTTATTCATTTTACCTTTTTGTTTCATTTATTTTTTAATTTCTTGTTATTTATTACACCTTTTAATTCTGTTAACGTATTACTTTTATGATTTTACTTTGAAATGCAGCAGCTTATTTTACGTATTTTATATTGTTAATAGATTTTTAAACACGGTTGCACTTGTCTTTTTAATTGTATTAATAGCAACCCCATGGAATTTTATTTAAAAGTTTGTGATTCATCATTTTACTTATTTCTAACGCTACGACTCCGTCCGCGTGAAGTCATGTAACCCTCCATGTTTGAACAAAATAAATGAAGTGGATATTCTGACTGTTTACCTGCCCTATGGATTTACGTTTTGGATTTACACCAGGAGATACTGAAACAAGGTTGCGCTGTCCCCTTTTACTTGCCGAGGTGTATTCATGCTGGACGTGCTGTTTTATGTTTGCGTTTTATGTTGAACTTGTGTGCCGCTTTTTCTTTTTCCCGTTTTACTTTGACTTTTACCCTTTTACCTCGTCTTTTACTTCTTTGTCTCACCTCCGCTTTTACTTCTACTACTTTTATTCAGTCCTCCTTCGTGTTTTAGCCTAGCTCTTAAGTTTTACTTTCACTTCTACAGGCCCTTTTGGCACTTTTAGAACAAATTTAATCCCTTTCGGCATTTTTTGAAGTCATTTTATGTTTTCAATTTAATTTTACCTTGGTGCCTTCTGCACGTTTGTTTAGTATAGGTTTTATATATATATTTTATTATTTAAATTTGTACAATCTCCATATTATTCCCGCTCCTGGTAGACCCACACTTCCGGGGATTGCTTGTGAGGTCGTTGGGGTTCTAAGCCTTCTGCCTGGCTCCCCCCACCCCTTTTTGAGGAACAAACGGGGCCCCTCATCTTTCCCTGGCCCCTAAGCCCGAAGTCTCCGCTCTTCACGGGTGACCTCTTTTGGGTTCCTCAGTCACGTGACCTTACACACTTGCCTTGACTGGGTTGAAGGGGGTGGTCAGACGCTGAAGCTCCTGGAAATGACCAGCTTGACTTTCACAGGTTACCAAAGTTTCATTTCCTCTCGCAGGGACGATGATCAAACAGGGCGTGTCACGTAGCATCACCACCTATGGAAATACAAGAAATAGAAACAAGTGATGAGCCATTGAAAGGAACACGGAAAACATTGCTAAATCACTAAGTGCAACAACAGTCGATGCAAGTGAGGCAAGACTTTCAGATGCTTGTCAATACAAGTATCACTTAAACAAAATACCACCCAATGAAACAAAAACTTCAAAGCGAAAACGCTCGAGAGAAAACAATTCCATATCAATATTTGAATTGAATGACGAGCAAATGAAAATCAATGCATTTTTTCCATAAAAGTTGCATCACATCACACCTGCACATCAGCCGCTCCAGGTGTAGACACACTAGACGTCCACCGTGCCACGCCATCTGTGATGTCCCAGATTAGCACTTCCTGATTTCCTGACAAGCTCTGTGGTGAAAAGAGGAATCATTGCAAGTTAATTAAAGAGAGGCAAGATTCGTGTCCCTATAAAAGGAATGAAAGGAAGGAATAAGGGAGGACATGGAGAAGAAAATGATAGTTTCATTTGAACCAAGCCTTATCCAGCTAACAATTTCTCTCGTCTTGAATTGGTAATTTCTCCTAACCTGATTGTCTATCAGATGCTATAAATTTTCATCTGAAAAAAAATGATGTGATCTCAGAGTCAGAAAATACAGTCGCTAAGAGAGGGAGGTAAGAGTGTGCAAACATAAAAGATATTAAATCAAATATCACATCCTTCTCGCTACACTTTATTACATACCATGTCGTCAGTTGTGGTAATATCCAAGCAGACATGTCCCGTTACAACGAACTCTTTGCCATGGCTTGTGTAACCCACAGCGTTCTTGGTACACACTCCGCTCAGAGTCACATCTGATTGGAGAAAGAAAAATACCTTTAAAATGTGATGTAGAATTCAGTTTCTTGAATTAAAATTGTCTCTTTCACCTACCGACTGCTACACTAGAAATTGTTGCAAAAAATTGCATTAATAACAACTAAATGCAAGGAAAATATCCTAGACCGTAGCTTTTAGCCTGCGATCTCTACTTGCGATTGTTATACAATATACTTGTACGTAAACTGTTCCTCAAATTAGTTCGTAACTAATATACAATGAAGTTATTAATAGTAACTGGAGCTTACGCCAAATTTAGCTGCGGTTCTTGCGTCTCATGTTTAGGATACGAGCTTTTTTATTTGGGTCATCGGGAGAGTAATGACCGACGCTTTTGTGAGGAATGAATAAACATATAAACATATGGGAGGATATTCTACATGATCGTGGATTATATGAACATCTTGTCAGAAAATTAATTCTTAGATGTCAAACTGACAGCCGTGATAGAAATGGCGTCGGCAGATGAGTTAGCACACCATTCAACCAGAACTACAACCATGTCTCTTTTGGACTACAACTTTTCACCACAGACCCTAGTCAGCTGTAATTCATGTGATCCACGAGTTTTATCTTCTTCCTGATACCATCCAAGATATTCAGGTCAATCCTTACATGTGGAGTAATTAGCAATTGGCCAGGAAGGAACCTCCTCCCTACACAGATAAACTAAATACTACGAACTGGACTTCAGCGTCTACTGACTCGTGTCTTCATAGCGCCCATCTTCGAGGAGCTTAAAGATCTTGGTGCTGCCCAAGGACGTGATGAGCGCGAGGTATTCACTGGTGTTGCTCGAAGGACGTCCCTGTAGGAGCGGGTCCATGACGAGGGGCACCAGCCTCACCAGGGGCTCCTGGAACTCCTGCACGCGCCGCCATCCCCAGAATTCCCGGGCTTGACCTGGGAATCGATGAAAGGGGAGGAAGAAAACGCGTTATATATATTTTCTAATAACGAAAAGAAAACAGACGCGAGCTTTATAATGTGAGAGTTGTCTGATTGTTACAACTTATTATATAATAGTAAAATAATAAGATTAATTGGCAGCCATCGATAAGCCATGCATTTCATTGAATAAATGCACAGAAATACTCAACTAGACCTCTAAACCACCAAGAATTTCAAAACTTAAAAAAAAAAAAATCGTGTAAACAAATACGACTCAAAAAAAACCCCGACACAAACAAAAACCCGCATCCACGCCATTCCGCCGCCAAGGCTAAAAAAAGGCGAGCATCTCCGCACCCCCGACCTACTGTACCTTCCAGAACATGGTGGTTGATGCGCGATATATTGTAAGTGTATTCATAAGGCAGGGCGAGCGCCGACACGTCTGGAGGCGAATCAATCAGGGCCAAGACGCCATCGAGGGTCTTGCGAAGCTCGACGTCTCGGAAGGTCACCGCGCCTTGGAAGTGGACCTGCCCGCTCACCACGTTCTCTCGGTCGAGACGGACCTGCGGAGGGAGGGAAGGAGGGGAGGCGTGACTAATAAAAGAGGGGGGGGGGGTGAGAGGAGGGCAGGGGAGAGAGGGGAGAGGAGGGCAGGGGAGAGAGGGGAGAGGAGCGCAGGGAGGGAGAGAGGGGAGAGGAGCGCAGGGAGGGAGAGATGGGAGAGGAGCGCAGGGAGGGAGAGATGGGAGAGGAGCGCAGGGAGGGAGAGATGGGAGAGGAGGGCAGGGAGGGAGAGATGGGAGAGGAGGGCAGGGAGGGAGAGATGGGAGAGGAGGGCAGGGAGGGAGAGATGGGAGAGGAGGGCAGGGGAGAGGAGGGCAGGGGAGAGGAGGGCAGGGGAGAGGAGGGCAGGGGAGAGGAGGGCAGGGGAGAGAGGGGAGAGGGGAGAGGGAGGGGAGGGAGGGAGGGGAGAGGGAGGGAGAGAGGAGGGGGGAGGAGGGGAGGGCAGGGAGAGGAGGGAGGGAGGGAGAGAGGGCAGGGAGAGGAGGGAGGGCAGGGAGGAGGGCAGGGAGAGGAGGGAGGGAGGGAGAGGAGGAGGGAGGGAGAGAGGGCAGGAAGAGGAGGGAGGGAGGGAGAGAGGGCAGGAAGAGGAGGGAGGGAGGGAGAGAGGGCAGGAAGAGGAGGGAGGGAGGGAGAGAGGGTAGGAGGAGGAGGGAGGGAGGGAGAGAGGGTAGGAGGAGGAAGGAGGGAGGGAGAGAGGGTAGGAGGAGGAAGGAGGGAGGGAGAGAGGGGAGGAGGAGGAGGGAGGGAGGGGAGAGAGGGCAGGGAGAGGAGGGAGGGAGGGAGAGAGGGCAGGGAGGGGAGGGAGAGAGAGAGGGCAGGGAGGGGAGGGAGAGAGAGAGGGCAGGGAGGGGAGGGAGAGAGAGAGGGCAGGGAGGGGAGGGAGAGAGAGAGGGGAGGGGAGGAGGGAGGAGGGAGAGAGGGCAGGAAGAGGGGGAGGGGAGGAGAGAGGGAAGGAAGAGGGGGGGGGGGAGGAGAGTGGGAAGGAAGAGGGAGGGGGGGAGGAGAGAGGGCAGGGAGAGGAGGGAGGGAGGAGAGGGGGGAGGGAGAGGAGGGAGGGGAGAGAGGGAGGAGGGAGGAGGGAGGGAGGAGGGGGAGAGGAGGAGGAGGAGAGGAGGAGGGAAGAGGAGGGAGGGAGGGAGGGAGAGGGGGGAGAGGAGGGAGGGGGAGGAGAGGGAGGGAGAGGGAGGGAGGAGGGAGGAGGGAGGAGGGAGGGGGGAGGGAGGAAGGGAGGGGGAGAGGGAGGAAGGGAGGGGGAGAGGGAGGAAGGGAGGGGGAGAGGGAGGAAGGGAGGGAGAAAGGGCGGGAAGGAGGGAGGGAGGGAAGGAAGGGAAGGAGGGGGAGTGATAACAGAATGGTCTAAAATTATAAAGATTTTCCGATACAATATTCCGAAAAATTGGCTACACTCACAGCTGTGTTCCACAAATCTGTCAGATTCATCGAGTTGAAGTAGCCGTCGTCAGAAGTGAGATTTTCGACCGTAAGTGCAGTTCCTGGGGAAAAGGGAAAGGGAAAAGTGAAATGGTTTCCAATAATATTTAGTTTCGTGCATTAGTCCATGTTGCAGAATGAAGAGTGCACTACGAGCTTTAAATCATACAGTACCTAAAATACAAAAACGGGCACATAAGAGATAACCAAAATAAATCAGATCTAATATACGAGAAGCGGCCATGAAGCAAATAACCCAAACCCAAAAGACCAAATAGCTGACCAAAGAAACCACTTTTCAACAAATCAAAATCAAAAGAAAAAAACGAAAAATGAACAAGCCGCCACCATCAAGCACAATCACGCAAAACACACAGGTTAAAAAAAGGCAACAGGTCAAGTTACCTCCACTTCCAGCCACAACGGAAAGAGCGCCTTGCATGACCTGGCCTTCCGAGAGGGTCAGCAGCTCAAGCGAAGTCATGTTCACGCCATCGACCAAGCCGGGAGTCCTGCGGAAGGAAAAAAGACGACACAAGATCGATAAAGGAAGGGAGGAAGAGAGGAAAGAATACATGGGAGAAAGGGAGGAAGAGAGGAAAGAATACATGGGAGAAAGGGAGGAAGAGAGGAAAGAATACATGGGAGAAAGGGAGAGAGTGAGAATGAGAGTGACTGATTGCTCTCAGGCGTGTCAAAATCTACGGTCTTTAGCTGCGAGAGAGAAAGAAAAAAGGAGAAGAGGAAAGAGAAAGAAGGTCAAAGAGAGAGGTAACGGAACAGAGGAAGAGAGACATTGGAAAAAAAACATGCAAGAAAAAAAAAGGGGGGGGGGGAATGGTAGGAGGAGAGAACGTGGGAAGAAATGTAGTAAATTAAGCAAACGATACATTTTATCATTGTTCCATCTGAAAGCATAACTGAGTATCTAATGCATCTACATGTAAATATTCGCTCCGAAACTCATGGCAGTGCTCGATATACGAGTATTCAAAGTTCCACAGGTATAAAAATCTTGCGAGCGTAGATTCTTTTGTATCTCGCAGATTGTGGTGCAGAATATCGTGTGCAGAATCATCACGGTCACAATTCATGTTGGTTTGACTTTTTTATTATCATTATTATTATTATCATCTATATCATGTGGACGACACTTTGGACCGTGATGTGCGCGCTCGTCTGGAAGTGCGTAGGCGTGCGTGTGAATCAGTGTATACGTGTGATCATGCATGGTGCATGTTTGCGTGCGAGAGATTCAATGTGTACGTGTGTCCGTGTCTAGTGTTTGTTTGCGTGTGTCATTCAGTGTTGACGTGTGCCCATGCCTGGTGTAAGTTTTCATGTGCGTGCTTGCGCATGAATCAATGCATCCGTTAATCCCATTTCTAATGAATATTTACGTGTACGTGAGTGCGAATCAAAGTGCACGCGTGGCCCTGTGCCTGTTTGCGTGTACGTACCTGGTCCTCCGCCCATATCTACTGCGTGCATGCATTAGTGTGTGCACGTGTCAATCAACTCACCACAAGGACGTCATGTTGAGCCGTCCTACGAAGGTGGTGCGGCCGGGAATGAATCCGCAGGTGGTGTTCGTGACGGCGCCCTCGAAAGCCTCAGACACATCCACTCCCTGCACGGTACTGGGAAACACGTAGATGGGGATAAAGTACAACAATGAAAAGAAATGGAGATAAGAGAAAGAAGAGAGGGAAAGTGGAAGAACGGACGAAAAGAAGAGTAAAGGGAGGAGAAAAGAAGAGGCGAGAAAAGAGAAGAGAAAAGGGAGAAAGAGGAGAGAAGAATTAGGAATCAATCGGTAAATAAGAAATACGGTCTTTATCAAAATGTAACCTTTAAACTAAAGTACTAAAAGGGGGAATTCAAAAAAGGAGATGGATAATTTGAAAAAGAACTACAAAATGCAATTCAATTCATGAACACATCCAGTTCATGAAAACTCTACGAACTCCAAAATATCAATGTAAAATCATACATCCCGATTCTGACAATACAAAAATAAATACAAAAATAAATACAGCAAATTTTCACAAACAAACCAATACGGGTATCAACAACAAAAAGCAGAACAGTGACATTTTACAGCTACCTCGAATATACAGACACACAGACAGACAGGCAGGCAGAGACAGAGATACAGGCAGACAAACAGAGACAGAGATAGACAGAAGGAAAGACAGACAGTCAATCAAGGCAGACAGACACACAAATCTATAAATACCTCAGGTTCTGCACCGTGTGATTGCCGACGACCGTGAGGTTGGCGAAGACCTTGGGTGCCTCCACGGAGCAGGGCGACCCCCGGCGGCAGAACTCGGACGCCTCCAGCCCTCCCACGGTGGAAAAGGGCTCGATGCTCCCTGTGGAAGGAAAGGGGAGCTGGGATGAGAGGGAGGGGGAGAGGGAGAGAGAGAGAGGGAGAGGGAGAGAGAGAGAGAAAGAAAGAAAGAGAGAAAGAAAGAGAGAGAGAGAAAGAAAGAAAGAGAGACAGAGAAAGAAAGAAAGAGAGAGAGACAGAGAAAGAAAGAAAGAGAGAGAGACAGAGAAAGAAAGAAAGAGAGAGAGACAGAGAAAGAAAGAAAGAGAGAGAGAGAGAGAAAGAAAGAAAGAGAGACAGAGAGAAAGAAAGAAAGAGAGACAGAGAGAAAGAAGAAAAGAGAGAGAGAGAGAAGAAAGAAAAGAGAGGAGAGAGAAAGAAAGAGAAAGAAGGAGAAAAAAGAGAGAGAAAGAAAGAGAGAAAGAAAGAGAGAGAGAGAAAGAAGAGAGAGAAAGAGAAAGAAAGAAAGAGAGAGAGACAGAGAGAGAGAGAGAGAGAGAGAGAGAGAGAGAGAGAAGAGACAGAGAAGAAAGAGAAAAGAAAGAGAAGAAAGTGAGAAGAGACAGAGAAGAAAGAGAAGAGACAGAAGAAAGAGAAGAGACAGAAGAAAGAGAAAAGAGACAGAGAGAGAGACAGAGAAGAAAGAGAGAAGAGACAGAGAAGAAAGAGAAGAGACAGAGAGAGAGAGAGAGAGAGAGAGAGAGAAAGAAAGAAAGAGAGAGAGAGAGAGAGAGAGAGAGAGAGAGAGAAAGAAAGAGAGAGAGAGAGAGAAAGAAAGAGAGACAGAGAAAGAAAGAAAGAGACAGAGAGAAAGAAAGAAAGAGACAGAGAGAAAGAAAGAGAGAGAGACAGAGAGAAAGAAAGAAAGAAAGAGACAGAGAGAAAGAAAGAGAGAGAGACAGAGAGAAAGAAAGAGAGAGAGAGACAGAGAGAAAGAAAGAGAGAGAGAGACAGAGAGAAAGAAAGAGAGAGAGAGACAGAGAGAAAGAAAGAGAGACAGAGACAGAGAGAAAGAAAGTGAGAGACAGAGACAGAGAGAAAGAAAGTGAGAGACAGAGACAGAGAGAAAGAAAGTGAGAGACAGAGACAGAGAGAAAGAAAGTGAGAGACAGAGACAGAGAGAAAGAAAGTCAGAGAGACAGAGAGAAAGAAAAGAGAGACAGAGAAAGAAAAGAGAGACAGAGAAAGAAAAGAGAGACAGAGAAAGAAAAGAGAGACAGAGAAAGAAAAGAGAGACAGAGAAAGAAAAGAGAGACAGAGAAAGAAAAGAGAGACAGAGAAAGAAAAGAGAGACAGAGAGAAAGAAAAGAGAGACAGAGAGAAAGAAAGAGAGAGAGACAGAGAGAAAGAAAGAGAGAGAGACAGAGAGAAAGAAAGAGAGAGAGACAGAGAGAAAGAAAGAGAGAGAGACAGAGAAAGAAAGAGAGAGAGACAGAGAGAAAGAAAGAGAGACAGAGAGAAGAGAAAGAGAGAAAGAGAGAGAGAGAAGAGAAAGAGGAAGGAGAAAGAAAAAAAAAAAGAATTTTGATATTAGATTTTCACCAGAATTACTCAACCACCTAACCATAGATCTACATAGCTTGCCTTGTGGAAATGACCATCATCCTTCCCACCTGCCCACGACTCCCCACAGACTTACCAAGCACAAATACATTATCGAAATACATTTGACCCGAGATGAACTGGGTCTCGTCCCGGGTCATGATGTTCAAGAGGTCATTCGCTGTCCACTCGTCAAGGGTTTCCATCTAAAGGGTTGAGGAGAAATTAATCTATTAGTGTGGGGGACGGTGGTGAAGGTTGGAAATAATCAATAATAATTTGAGAAAAACATCTATTTCATAGTGCGAGAGGTTGAATGTTGAAAATAATTGAATAATGACAATCAAAGGAGAAAAATAACTAAGACAATCTTCGCAATTCATCCCCATATCAAGGCAATTCAAGAGAATATCAAATCGATTAAATAACGACAGTCAACCCTGGAATACTAAACGAGTAGAATAAATCTGCAA
Organism: Penaeus japonicus; assembly: GCF_977035675.1. Taxonomy (NCBI): domain Eukaryota; kingdom Metazoa; phylum Arthropoda; class Malacostraca; order Decapoda; family Penaeidae; genus Penaeus; species Penaeus japonicus. The sequence goes on from NW_028234431.1 coordinate 19,150,871, forward strand.
GGAAGTATCTAATACCAATTCAGGACAAAAAGGACATTGGATGAGCCGAATGATTAAAACTACACCCCCTAGGCCTAACTACATCTTAAGAGACCACACCCACGCCCACGCCCACGCCCACGACCCCCTTGGCCCACCTGTATGGAAGTCGACTGAAGTGAAGAGACAGTTAAGTTGGCGAAGGAGAAAGAGCCAGCGACCTCTTGGCTTCTTCCCGCGCAGTACTTACGAAGGACCGAGGTGTCGAGGTCCTT
>NW_028234431.1:19161124-19176124 GCF_977035675.1 Penaeus japonicus
ATTTGAAATTTCCACTTTAAAACATCAACTGATATTTTTTTCTTTTTGAATTTCTTTAAACAGTTTTGTTTGTTAAATAGATATGTTTTTCTACTTTTTAAATCAATCTGTAATTTTATTTTCCTTAAAACAAGGTTATTTCAACGTGTTTCATGTGAAGCTCCTATCTAAATATACTTAATAAAAATCGTTTTCCTTTGAAGTTTAATCTGAGTTATTTTGTCTTTCAAATAAATGCATTTGATATGAAACTTTTACAGTACTCTAAAATATTAATCAATATTATTTTTATTTTTATCTTTACAAGCCTTATTTTTTTGTCTATTTTAATATTTATTATTTTGGAAAATATACTATATGGGCCTATAAAATTGTGAATTTTTGAAGGTGGCCCTTGCACTATAAAGTTTGCCCACCCCTGTAATATGGGTAGTACCGACACAGATTAAGAATGTGAAGCACGAAAAAACAGGTAGCAACATACCAAGGAATTCTGTCACGTTGTCTCCCACATCGAACGGTTGCCGAAGGGACGATGCCACGAGCTCGATCTTGTAGCCGGAAACTAGGCCATGAACCCGCGAGGAAGATGGCAGCAAGTTCTGAATCTCTGAAGGTGCATTGAATCTGGTGGACATTGGAAGCGGTGGACCTACATGATAGCCTTCCAATATCGGGCCAAGAAGCTCATCCTCCACGGCTTCGATCTCGTCTTCCAGTTGGGCAATCTCAGTCTCTAGCAGCAGAATCACCTCGACGACAGTAGGAAGGAGTTCCGATGCCAGAGTGCGGATTCTGAGCAAATCATCCTCTGTCACTGGAGTAATGCTAGAGGAACTGCCGTTGTACTGCAGGACCAATTCCTGCAGCTCGTTTACCACTCGTTCATATACTGGAGTACTGTTTGAGGTGGGTAGGCTGGAGAGTGTCTTAAGTATACCTCTGGCAACTTCAAGTGTGGCAGCCATTGCCTCCAGCGGGTCTGAAGGAACAGCCCGGCGGGTTTTGATAGTGTGTGAGGAGGTAGGAGACGAAGTAATAGAACTCAACGTCTGCAGGTTCGTTAACATAAGGAGCTGTTCTTGGAATTCTTTCAGGGTGGTGAGTACTTTGGTCTTCTCTTCGTGATGAGCCACTAGTTTCTCCCACAAGCTTGGTGTTGTGGTAGAGGTACTGGTACTGATAGGAGAGGTGGTGGGACTAGCGGCGGGAGAGGTGGTGGGACTAGCGGCGGGAGAGGTGGTGGGACTAGCGGCGGGAGAGGTGGTGGGACTAGCGGCGGGAGAGGTGGTGGGACTAGCGGCGGGAGAGGTGGTGGGACTAGCGGCGGGAGAGGTGGTGGGACTAGCGGCGGGAGTGGTGGTGGGACTAGCGGCGGGAGAGGTGGTGGGACTAGCGGCGGGAGAGGTGGTGGGACTAGCGGCGGGAGAGGTGGTGGGACTAGCGGCGGGAGAGGTGGTGGGACTAGCGGCGGGAGAGGAGGTGGGACTAGCGGCGGGAGAGGAGGTGGGACTAGCGGCGGGAGAGGTGGTGGGACTAGCGGCGGGAGAGGTGGTGGGACTAGCGGCGGGAGAGGTGGTGGGACTAGCGGCGAGAGTGGTGGTGGGACTAGCGGCGGGAGAGGTGGTGGGACTAGCGGCGGGAGAGGTGGTGGGACTAGCGGCGGGAGAGGTGGTGGGACTAGCGGCGGGAGAGGTGGTGGGACTAGCGGCGGGAGAGGTGGTGGGACTAGCGGCGGGAGAGGTGGTGGGACTAGCGGCGGGAGAGGTGGTGGGACTAGCGGCGGGAGAGGTGGTGGGACTAGCGGCGGGAGAGGTGGTGGGACTAGCGGCGGGAGAGGTGGTGGGACTAGCGGCGGGAGAAAAGGTGGGACTAGCGGCGGGAGAGGTGGTGGGACTAGCGGCGGGAGAGGTGGGACTAGCAGCGAGAGAGGTGGGACTTTCTCCTTTCAGAGCATCAATAGTTTCAGTCACTCTTGTCAAGGAATATTTTAATAGTTGAGCCATGTGATCAAGCTGCTCCTGGAATGCTTTCGAAATCTGTAAGTTTTTGGAAGACTTCGCATAACGCATCATCCGAGCAAACTGCGCTGCCCGCAAGTGGAAGACAGACCTCAGGTTCTCAAGTTGAATAGGTTCTTTTGCAAGCAACTCCAGATTCTCAAGGATCGAAGCTGAAACTGTCTTCAGGTAGCTAGGGAAGCCCAGGTCCTGAGGTGCTGTAGGATGCAGATTCCATGGTAGCGATGAATTTAGGGTCTGAAGATATTTCAATGATTTCTCAAGATAGTAGAGAAGCTCTCTCGAGTTCTTGGTGTCAAACACTGATCTGGTGGTGGTTGTATGTAGGAATGGGGTGCTTTGATGTGGGGATATCATGTAAGCATGTGGGGATGAAGTGATGCCATGAAAATATGCAGTGGTATCCTGTAGGTCCATGGCATCAGCTTTTGGGTATGGGGTGGTGTCATCATGCAACTGTGTGATAACCATTTGTGTAGTTCTATGTGGGATTGTAGTGTCATTCAATATTGTGGTGGCATCATGTTGGGATGATGTAACATCATGGGAGGCTATGGTAAGTGGGGATACAGTAGCAGACTTTATCTTTGGCCTTTGAAGGCATTCTGATAAAATAGTTATTTTCTCCAAAATGGTAGCTGACTGATCCATCATATATCGAACCTCTTGCACTACAGCTTGTGGAAGGATGAGAGAATACTCATTAACATGTTTTAACATAGTAGCTAGACCCTTAGCCTCAAATAGTGAAATACTTCCACTCCATAGCATTTCTTTTTCAATAGTTGCCTCATCAAGTGCGCGCAAAACAGAAGCAGCCTTCGGAACAACTCTGTCAAGGAACGCAGTAATTTTCTTTACTTCCATTTTACCCTTCTCTATGGTAAAAGGCTTAATGGCAACCAAAATTTGTAAATAATCTTTGGCTGCCTTCAGGTTTTCGAGTAATACTTTGTGTTCTTCAGATTCTACCTGAGCTTGAAACTCTGAACAACCAACTGAAATTCTTGGTTTGTGATAAACAGTTTTTACCTGTGAGGTAGAAGTAAATGACGATTTTACTTGCTCTGAGATAGTGTTCTCTACTTGAGGTAGGGATAATGACATTTGACTTGAGGAAGGGGATGTAGATGATTCTGCTTTGTGCATCAAAGAGGCATGTGAAGAATAACCCGTGTAAAAGGCTGGTTCATGTGTAGAGGAAGATGTTGGTTTATGTTGCAAATCGAGTTCAGTCCCTGCAGTCAACTTATGAATTACTTTCAAACAAGATAACGCTTCAGAAACAACCTCTAATACTGCTGAACCTTCCATATAGATGGCATCCAGTCTTACAATGGTCTCATTTTTTATGCTAATTTGAGAATTTTCTGCAAATGTTAATATATTTGCAAAGTTCTTGAAAATATTTGTTGAAAACTCTTCTTCTTTTGAGGTGATAGTCCCCATTAAGTTACTTTTTAACTTTGCTAGGGTTGTTTTGACAATCTTTGACTGGCTTGATAAGTAGGAGTAACCCAATCTGAAATGGTTACTCACTTTAACTTGGATTGGCCAGAGGGAAATCAATGATTTCAAGTGATTTTGAATGGTACCCAAAATATCTCTTAAGCGATTAAATTGTATTATATCCTCAGAGATGGCTATTGTAATGTTAGAACAAACTTCAGATAAGTCATCCATATTAAATTCACCAGGAATGGAATTTATAGGATTAGCAATATTAAGCACATCACTTTCCCCTGCATCACTCCTACCAGCTGGAAGAAATACCCGCTCCTCTGTAGATTTTTTTGGATTTTCTTGAATGAAAGATGCTTGGAATACTAGGTGTCTAACATTAGTGACAAGATGGAGGATCTTGTTCATTTTAAGAAACACCACCTCAGTCACATGCTCAGAATATTTCTCAACAAGATCACACGCAACCAGGAAATTTTTTACTTTCTTTGTAAGGTAGCTGTCATACTTTCCTCCTCCAATGTTCCAAATATCATGTTCAAGGTCAATTAAAATATTCACCACAGAGTCCAACTCATCTGACACAAAACCCATTATAACAGGTAAACCAGTTTGTGACTCTGTAACTTTGGTTTGTAGAGGGAGCCCAGCCTCAATCACATTAAGGAAAACAAGTACTGCAGAGAGGTACTGCATACTGTTTTCATCCAGCAATTCAGTCACCTCAAAGTCTGGTTCCTTGTCCGCTGGAAAGGACAGAAAAGGGAAGATCATATCTGTGTGGGACAAATCTGAATTCAAAAGGGGTTTACAATCTATATTTCTAGACATTAATGGTCCCTCTTCCTTGCAGTATTCCATGTCCTCAATCATCTGGTCCTTCAACCATTCTATTTCCCAAAACTGTGTGCGAGATATATTTTCAATATCTAAGTTAACCGAACCCATTTGCTTGGATATCTGCAGCAGCTCCTCCCTATATTTATTGATAATGTTTGCTGTAGTATATGTATACGATCGTACACTTAAAAGTAATTTTTTCAAGATGTTTTTCAAAGTATCAATGAGTTTTACTTCATCTTTGATCTCTCGAGCATGCCGGGACAAGTACATAGAGCGTTTTGCTTCAATCAACTGTTCTGCCACTGCCTCCAAGAGCAGTATGCGTTGTCTGCGATCTTCTTCATTGTCTTCAGCCATTGGCGTTTGTGACAAATTATGGAAAACATTATTGATAATCTTAACGTAATCATATGTCACTGGCATCATCGGCCCCATTCCAGTGTCAATACTTGGCTTTACAAGTGTAGAAGCATTCGGTCTGGACCCTATTTGCTCATTTATTTTATACATAAGGTGACGAATCCAGGGCAATTTCCTCATCCGTTCAACAGAATTGGCCACATCAGGTGTTATGCGATAATTCATCATTAGTTCTTTACCTAGTATGAGGCTTTCAGACAAACGTTCAAGAAGAGATGCATTCTCAAGGCCAACATCTAGGTCAGAATCCAAAGCTTGTAGGTAGTCAATGTTCATATGAATAATTTTTCTTATTTCATCATTGGCTGTATCAATAAATGGGCCATCAAGTTTATAAACTGTATTCACAAAGTTCTCCAAGTTAATTAAGTAACCTGACAGACTATTCCATATTTGTGAAGATTCATCAGGAGGAACTGAGGAGATACTTGCGTCAAACTCGCCTCCAGCGAAGTTACTGAGAGCCCTGAAGTTGGAGGTGCCAGTGGTGTCTTCTGTTGACCCATCAGTAACAACTGACTGGGAGTCCTTCACTTCGTCCGTTGTGGTGGGCAGCACACCTGAAGCGGTTGTAAGGTTATTGGAAAATGCTTTATCATTATTGAGGTCATATGAGATTACGCTACTTGTTGCTATGGCACTAAATACAGTGTGAGGAATCATAGTAATACTGGACGGGAAAATGAAGGTACAACTAATACATTCAATATATGTAGTTACATAACCAATATCTGTTGTGACGGTGTAGTGGCGAGTATAATCTATAGAAGTGGATAATGCTTCATTGCATTTTCTGTTTGTACACAACAAAGATTGAGGAGTATAAGTTACTGGAATTTGAGAGTCACAGGGTTTCAGAGGGTTTACGGCCAATGTTTGGTTGTCTATTGTCGAGTTTACAAATTCATCTGTTGCTTCAGAGGAAGAGGGTTCTGTACTTTGAACATTAGAATTTCCTGTTCCATCAATCAATATTGAAGTATCTTGACCAGTTATGGTCGAATCAGTCTCACCTGTGGTCAAAAAATTGGATTCTGTTGTGGACAGATTTTCTGTTTCACTTGTAATAGAGACCGAAGTGAATTCGGTGGTGGCTGGATTTACTGCTTCAGTTATTGTAGAGAATGAGGTGGATTTTGCTGTGGATTGACTTACTGTTTCATCTGCAGTGGAGAATGAGGTGGATTCTGTTGCAGATGGATTGTCAGTTTCCTGTGTGGTTGAAAAGGGGGTAGATTCTGTCTGTTCCTGCGAGCTTGGAAAGGGAGTAGATTCTGTCTGTTCCTGCGAGCTTGGAAAGGGAGTAGATTCTGTCTGTTCCTGCGAGCTTGGAAAGGGAGTAGATTCTGTCTGTTCCTGCGAGCTTGGAAAGGGAGTAGATTCTGTCTGTTCCTGCGAGCTTGGAAAGGGAGTAGATTCTGTCTGTTCCTGCGAGCTTGGAAAGGGAGTAGATTCTGTCTGTTCCTGCGAGCTTGGAAAGGGAGTAGATTCTGTCTGTTCCTGCGAGCTTGGAAAGGGAGTAGATTCTGTCTGTTCCAGCGAGCTTGGAAAGGGAGTAGATTCTGTCTGTTCCTGTGAGCTTGGAAAGGAGGTAAATTCTGTCCGTTCCAGCGAGCTTGGAAAGGAGGTAGATTCTGTCGGTTCTTGTGAGGTTGAATACGCGATAGATTCTGTCGGTTCTTGTGAGGTTGAATACGAGGTAGATTCTGTCGGTTCTTGTGAGGTTGAATACGAGGTAGTTTCTGTCGGTTTTTGTGAGGTTGAATACGCGATAGATTCTGTCGGTTCTTGTGAGGTTGAATACGAGGTAGATTCTGTCCGTTCCTGTGAGCTTGGAAACGAGGTAGATTCTGTCCGTTCCTGTGAGCTTGGAAACGAGGTAGATTCTGTCGGTTCTTGTGAGGTTGAATACGAGGTAGATTCTGTCGGTTCTTGTGAGGTTGAATACGAGGTAGATCCTGTCGGTTCTTGTGAGGTTGAATAAGAGGTAGATCCTGTCGGTTCTTGTGAGGTTGAATAAGAGGTAGATCCTGTCGGTTCTTGTGAGGTTGAATAAGAGGTAGATCCTGTCGGTTCTTGTGAGGTTGAATACGAGGTAGATTCTGTCGGTACTTGTGAGGTTGAATACGAGGTAGATTCTGTCGGTACTTGTGAGGTTGAATACGAGGTAGATTCTGTCGGTACTTGTGAGGTTGAATACGAGGTAGATCCTGTCGGTTCTTGTGAGGTTGAATACGAGGTAGATCCTGTCGGTCCTTGTGAGGTTGAATAAGAGGTAGATCCTGTCGGTTCTTGTGAGGTTGAATAAGAGGTAGATCCTGTCGGTTCTTGTGAGGTTGAATACGAGGTAGATCCTGTCGGTTCTTGTGAGGTTGAATACGAGGTAGATCCTGTCGGTTCTTGTGAGGTTGAATACGAGGTAGATCCTGTCGGTTCTTGTGAGGTTGAATACGAGGTAGATTCTGTCGGTTCTTGTGAGGTTGAATACGAGGTAGATTCTGTCGGTTCTTGTGAGGTTGAATACGAGGTAGATCCTGTCGGTTCTTGTGAGGTTGAATACGAGGTAGATCCTGTCGGTTCTTGTGAGGTTGAATACGAGGTTGATCCTGTCGGTTCATGCGAGGTTGAATACGAGGTAGATCCTGTCGGTTCTTGTGAGGTTGAATACGAGGTAGATTCTGTCGGTTCTTGTGAGGTTGAATACGAGGTAGATTCTGTCGGTTCTTGTGAGGTTGAATACGAGGTAGATTCTGTCAGTTCTTGTGAGGTTGAATACGAGGTAGATTCTATCGCTTCCTGTGAGGTTGAATATGAGGTGGATTCTGTCGGTTCTTGCGAGGTGGTTTCACCTGCAGTGGAGAATGAGGTGGATTCTATTGCAGATGGTTTGTCAGTTTCCTGTGTGGTTGAAAAGGGGGTAGATTCTGTCGGTTCCTGTGAGCTTGGAAAGGAGGTAGATTCTGTCCGTTCCTGCGAGCTTGGAAAGGAGGTAGATTCTGTCCGTTCCTGCGAGCTTGGAAAGGAGGTAGATTCTGTCCGTTCCTGCGAGCTTGGAAAGGAGGTAGATTCTGTCCGTTCCTGCGAGCTTGGAAAGGAGGTAGATTCTGTCCGTTCCTGCGAGCTTGGAAAGGAGGTAGATTCTGTCTGTTCCAGCGAGCTTGGAAAGGAGGTAGATTCTGTCCGTTCCTGCGAGCTTGGAAAGGAGGTAGATTCTGTCTGTTCCAGCGAGCTTGGAAAGGAGGTAGATTCTGTCTGTTCCAGCGAGCTTGGAAAGGAGGTAGATTCGCTCGTTTCCTGTGAGCTTGGAAAGGAGGTAGATTCGCTCGTTTCCTGTGAGCTTGGAAAGGAGGTAGATTCGCTCGTTTCCTGTGAGCTTGGAAAGGAGGTAGATTCGCTCGTTTCCTGTGAGCTTGGAAAGGAGGTAGATTCGCTCGTTTCCTGTGAGCTTGGAAAGGAGGTAGATTCGCTCGTTTCCTGTGAGCTTGGAAAGGAGGTAGATTCTGTCTGTTCCTGCGAGCTTGGAAAGGAGGTAGATTCTGTCCGTTCCTGCGAGCTTGGAAAGGAGGTAGATTCTGTCCGTTCCTGCGAGCTTGGAAAGGAGGTAGATTCTGTCCGTTCCTGCGAGCTTGGAAAGGAGGTAGATTCTGTCCGTTCCTGCGAGCTTGGAAAGGAGGTAGATTCTGTCCGTTCCTGCGAGCTTGGAAAGGAGGTAGATTCTGTCTGTTTCTGCGAGCTTGGAAAGGGAGTAGATTCTGTCCGTTCCTGTGAGCTTGGAAAGGGAGTAGATTCTGTCCGTTCCTGTGAGCTTGGAAACGAGGTAGATTCTGTCCGTTCCTGTGAGCTTGGAAACGAGGTAGATTCTGTCCGTTCCTGTGAGCTTGGAAACGAGGTAGATTCTGTCCGTTCCTGTGAGCTTGGAAACGAGGTAGATTCTGTCCGTTCCTGTGAGCTTGGAAACGAGGTAGATTCTGTCCGTTCCTGTGAGCTTGGAAACGAGGTAGATTCTGTCCGTTCCTGCGAGCTTGGAAAGGAGGTAGATTCTGTCCGTTCCTGCGAGCTTGGAAAGGAGGTAGATTCTGTCCGTTCCTGCGAGCTTGGAAAGGAGGTAAATTCTGTCCGTTCCTGCGAGCTTGGAAAGGAGGTAGATTCTGTCCGTTCCTGCGAGCTTGGAAAGGAGGTAGATTCTGTCCGTTCCTGCGAGCTTGGAAAGGAGGTAGATTCTGTCTGTTCCTGCGAGCTTGGAAAGGAGGTAGATTCTGTCTGTTCCAGCGAGCTTGGAAAGGAGGTAGATTCTGTCTGTTCCTGCGAGCTTGGAAAGGAGGTAGATTCGCTCGTTTCCTGTGAGCTTGGAAAGGAGGTAGATTCGCTCGTTTCCTGTGAGCTTGGAAAGGAGGCAGATTCGCTCGTTTCCTGTGAGCTTGGAAAGGAGGTAGATTCGCTCGTTTCCTGTGAGCTTGGAAAGGAGGTAGATTCGCTCGTTTCCTGTGAGCTTGGAAAGGAGGTAGATTCGCTCGTTTCCTGTGAGCTTGGAAAGGAGGTAGATTCGCTCGTTTCCTGTGAGCTTGGAAAGGAGGCAGATTCGCTCGTTTCCTGTGAGCTTGGAAAGGAGGTAGATTCGCTCGTTTCCTGTGAGCTTGGAATGGAGGTAGATTCAGTCGAGAGCGGATTGTCAGTTTCCTGCGTGGTTGAAAATGAGGTAGATTCTGTTGAGAATGGATTGTCAGTTTCCTGCGTGGTTGAAAATGAGGTAGAGTCTGTGGTGGATGGATTTTTTAATGTACTTGCAATCAACAAAGATGAAAGTGATTCAGTTGTAGTTGGATTATTAGTGTCAATATTGTTTTCATCTGTAGAGGGATTTAAAACATATGCTAATGAATCTGGAACAGTTGTGGATGAACCTGAAACAGTTGTGGATGAACCTGAAACAGCTGTGGATGAATCTGAAATAGCTGTGGATGAATCTGAAACAGCTGTGGATGTAGTCAAAGGTGAAGGTGAAGGTGTCCATTTAACAAAGAGTGTTGATGTTTGATTGCCATGAACATCTGTTGCAATGGGTTTCCAGTTCCCAATAATACCAGCACTAAAAGTTTTGTAGGGTGTTCTAAAAGATGGTGAATCAATAACCATCACATGTGTGAACCACATTGTGATGCTAGTCACATAGCCATGTGTGAAGGTAATAAACTCGGTGTCATTGCCACTCCTGGCATCTTCCTTATCCTGTTCTTCATCCGTCAATGTGCTGACTGTGTCTACTAGTGTTGTCACTGGCAGAGTTACCTCAACATACTGCTGAGTGTGGAGTGCGCCTATAGACATGATACCTGGTATTGCTGGGTTTTGGTTTTCATGGGCCAATGGTCCGGTCGTTTCCAAACCCACAGTTTTCTTGTTTTCCAACTTTTCTTCAGTGTCTGTTTCAGTCTTTTCCAGAACACCAGTTTCTGCCATTTTCAAGCCTCCTTCCTCCATTTCATTTTTTCTGATAATAATCGATTTTTTTGTGCTCGACTCCGTTGGTGTAATTTTTGTCATATTCATCATTCCCTCGGTTGTCTGAGTTAACTCCAACCCTCCCGTGGTCGTTTCCGTTACCTCCAACTCTCGATCGGTCGTTTCCGTTACCTCCAACCCTCGATCGGTCGTTTCCGTTACCTCCAACCCTCGATCGGTCGTTTCAGTTACCTCCAACCCTCGATCGGTCGTTTCAGTCACCTCCAACCCTCGATCGGTCGTTTCCGTTACCTCCAACCCTCGATCGGTCGTTTCCGTTACCTCCAACCCTCGATCGGTCGTTTCAGTTACCTCCAACCCTCGATCGGTCGTTTCAGTTACCTCCAACCCTCGATCGGTCGTTTCAGTTACCTCCAACCCTCGATCGGTCGTTTCAGTCACCTCCAACCCTCGATCGGTCGTTTCAGTCACCTCCAACCCTCGATCGGTCGTTTCAGTCACCTCCAACCCTCGATCGGTCGTTTCAGTTACCTCCAACCCTCGATCGGTCGTTTCAGTTACCTCCAACCCTCGATCGGTCGTTTCAGTTACCTCCAACCCTCGATCGGTCGTTTCAGTTACCTCCAACCCTTGATCGGTCGTTTCAGTCACCTCCAACCCTCGATCGGTCGTTTCAGTTACCTCCAACCCTCCCGCGGTCGTTTCAGTCACCTCCAACCCTTGATCGGTTGTTTCAGTCACCTCCAACCCTTGATCGGTTGTTTCAGTCACCTCCAACCCTCGATCGGTCGTTTCAGTTACCTCCAACCCTCCCGCGGTCGTTTCAGTCACCTCCAACCCTCGATCGGTCGTTTCAGTCACCTCCAACCCTCGATCGGTCGTTTCAGTTACCTCCAACCCTTGATCGGTCGTTTCAGTCACCTCCAACCCTCCCGCGGTCGTTTCAGTCACCTCCAACCCTCCCGCGGTCGTTTCAGTCACCTCCAACCCTCGATCGGTCGTTTCAGTTACCTCCAACCCTCCCGCGGTCGTTTCAGTTACCTCCAACCCTCGATCGGTCGTTTCAGTTACCTCCAACCCTCGATCGGTCGTTTCAGTCACCTCCAACCCTCCCGCGGTCGTTTCAGTCACCTCCAACCCTCGATCGGTTGTTTCAGTCACCTCCAACCCTTGATCGGTTGTTTCAGTCACCTCCAACCCTCGATCGGTCGTTTCAGTCACCTCCAACCCTCGATCGGTCGTTTCAGTCACCTCCAACCCTCGATCGGTCGTTTCAGTCACCTCCAACCCTCCCGCGGTCGTTTCAGTCACCTCCAACCCTCCCGCGGTCGTTTCAGTCACCTCCAACCCTCCCGCGGTCGTTTCAGTTACCTCCAACCCTCGATCGGTCGTTTCAGTCACCTCCAACCCTCGATCGGTCGTTTCAGTTACCTCCAACCCTCCCGCGGTCGTTTCAGTCACCTCCAACCCTCGATCGGTCGTTTCAGTTACCTCCAACCCTCCCGCGGTCGTTTCCGTTACCTCCAACCCTCGATCGGTCGTTTCAGTTACCTCCAACCCTCCATCGGTCGTTTCAGTCACCTCCAACCCTCGATCGGTCGTTTCAGTTACCTCCAACCCTCCCGCGGTCGTTTCAGTTACCTCCAACCCTCCCGCGGTCGTTTCAGTTACCTCCAACCCTCGATCGGTCGTTTCAGTCACCTCCAACCCTCGATCGGTCGTTTCAGTTACCTCCAACCCTCCCGCGGTCGTTTCAGTCACCTCCAACCCTCGATCGGTCGTTTCAGTCACCTCCAACCCTCGATCGGTCGTTTCAGTCACCTCCAACCCTTGATCGGTCGTTTCAGTCACCTCCAACCCTTGATCGGTTGTTTCAGTCACCTCCAACCCTTGATCGGTTGTTTCAGTCACCTCCAACCCTTGATCGGTTGTTTCAGTCACCTCCAACCCTTGATCGGTTGTTTCAGTCACCTCCAACCCTCGATCGGTCGTTTCAGTTACCTCCAACCCTCGATCGGTCGTTTCAGTCACCTCCAACCCTCGATCGGTCGTTTCAGTTACCTCCAACCCTCCCGCGGTCGTTTCAGTCACCTCCAACCCTTGATCGGTTGTTTCAGTCACCTCCAACCCTTGATCGGTTGTTTCAGTCACCTCCAACCCTCGATCGGTCGTTTCCGTTACCTCCAACCCTCCCGCGGTCGTTTCCGTTACCTCCAACCCTCCCGCGGTCGTTTCCGTTACCTCCAACCCTCCCGCGGTCGTTTCCGTTACCTCCAACCCTCCCGCGGTCGTTTCCGTTACCTCCAACCCTCGATCGGTCGTTTCCGTTACCTCCAACCCTCGATCGGTCGTTTCCGTTACCTCCAACCCTCCCGCGGTCGTTTCCGTTACCTCCAACCCTCGATCGGTCGTTTCTGTTACCTCCAACCCTCGATCGGTCGTTTCTGTTACCTCCAACCCTCGATCGGTCGTTTCAGTTACCTCCAACCCTCGATCGGTCGTTTCAGTTACCTCCAACCCTCGATCGGTCGTTTCAGTAACCTCCAACCCTCGATCGGTCGTTTCAGTTACCTCCAACCCTCGATCGGTTGTTTCAGTCACCTCCAACCCTTGATCGGTCGTTTCAGTCACCTCTAACCCTCGATCGGTCGTTTCAGTTACCTCCAACCCTCCCGCGGTCGTTTCAGTCACCTCCAACCCTCGATCGGTCGTTTCAGTCACCTCCAACCCTCGATCGGTCGTTTCAGTCACCTCCAACCCTCGATCGGTCGTTTCCGTTACCTCCAACTCTCCCGCGGTCGTTTCAGTTACCTCCAACCCTCGATCGGTCGTTTCTGTTACCTCCAACCCTCCCGCGGTCGTTTCAGTTACCTCCAACCCTCCCGCGGTCGTTTCAGTTAAATCTAATCCTACCCTAGTTTCTATAATTTTTGACATCTCATTGGTTATTTCACTTGTTCTGAAGGCACCATCTGTTGGTTCCATCATCTCAGTTAAAATAGTTGTCGCCTGTTTCTCAGTGGCAAAGTCGGTAGTGGTGTCTACGGAAGTGATTTCGTTTTCAACTTTGTCAGTTTCACCAATTATCAATATTCTCACTTTCTGTCTAAGTCGTCTGACGAGTGCATAGATCCTTTCTATCTTGTCAAAAATCACCTCCGACATCTGGTTTGAAAAGGGTACCTTTAGTTTATTTATTATCTCAGAGAAAGATTGGGCCTCATTTTCAAGGTATTTCCTCACTTGACCCTTAAGCAGGAGGAGGTCAAATTCGAGATCCTCTAAGGTGCTGATGATGTAATCAAGATCTAGTTCCATTTTCTCTTGAGATAATAGATTAAGAGCCTCATTTGCTGGAGGAGGTCGAGTCCAAGGAAGTGTCGACTCATAGAAGTCGAGGTAAGCCATCACAGTCTCCAAATATGGAAGATCCTTGGGAAGAATCGTAGAGGGAGTAGATTCAGGCAGTGAGGTTACTGTATCTCGACTGGATTTAGTTCCTGCTGCTAGACTCCAATCAAATGTTGGCATGTTATCCTTCGGCATGTAATCAGAAGAGTCAAAATCCAATGTTGATCCATAGTCTGCATGTCCACTTAATGTGTAATCCAAATATGGGGTTATGTAGTCAAAGTTTGTAGTAGATAAATAATCCATATCTCCAGTTGACTCATAACCCAATTCTGGGGATGATGTTTCACCTGTGTGGTCAAGTAAAATCTTTGTGCAGAAATCTATATTATACATAGAAAACATGTACATACAGATGTAAATTTGTATATTTAAAGGTACATACATGCATACAGTTATAAATGTGAACTACAAGGACAGATGTGCAGAGTACACATGTGCATGTGTACGTACTCATGGTTATTTGTGCATACTTTGCATCAATTTGTGAATGTATTTGAAGTGCCAAGTCGTGTTATAATTTGATTAAAGTATTCTAACTTCATAAATGGATAAATCTAACTGGACAGCATTAACTTTCCAAGGGAATTCATACTGTAAAGTTTACCGCTTAATAGAAAAAAGTATTTAGGTCATTGATGTTAAACATCTTAAAAATGTAAGGAAATTCAATCCAGTCGGCAGACTTCTGTAATGCGGGTTCAAAGGTAGTATATTACTTGATAAGACAAAAATAGTAAGGATAAATAGACAAACACAGGCAAATACAAGCACAAAGTGAGCAGTTAAGAAAAAAGGAAATGGGGTCAAAATTTATCTTACCATCATCAATATGCCTTTTCGGTCTTCTCAGGTGAAAGGTGTTCTCAAGTTCATTTTCGTATGCCAATAAAATTTCCAAGGCTGTATTCTCATCGTCATCTTTCTTCTCCCACATTTTGGAAAAACCACACAGGCTTGCTATGTGGAGACTTTCCTGGAGACGCTCATCAATGGACAAGTAATCGAGCAATGCCTCGAGATCCCTTTCTATCACTACCAAGCTAACCAATTGGGCTTTCTCTTGTTTCTGTCTTGGGGCTGTCACAGTCTCTAAAGCCGAGGGATAAGAGGCAATTCTCCTGATGAGGTTCCTAATGACCAGGATACCAGGGTGACAGACACTTTCATCGTTGGTCACAGGACACAAAAATTCACAGAAACTAAAGACTGGGTTGATCAATCGATGGGAGTTTTTAGAATCAAACAGTTTCTTTATTAATGTTAGAAGTGGAAGATCCCTCTCGATAGTCTGAGCCATTTGTTGTCTAACATGCTGGGAGAACTGCCCCAGTTTGGACCAGGTCATTGAATCAGAGGCATTCGAAATGAAAAGCTCTTTGAA
>NW_028234431.1:19181124-19188624 GCF_977035675.1 Penaeus japonicus
CATCGACTGTTCGAATTGGCGAGTGACAGGCAGACCTTAAACTATTTTTTGCGTTTTTTTCAGTTTCCAACCTGAACGCTAAATTTCAGAGGAATGGGTATTTCTTCCATTTGGTGGAGGCTTTACCATTATAGTTTACAATGCTCGAATTAACAGCGGTCTGTAATGCATTTATGTCACGTAGAATCAAATCACGCTGTACAGGCGAACTTAGAGAATAAACAGGTCTCTAAAAATATAACTATGTGCTGATGTGCTGGGTTGTATAGCAGGAAATTGAGTAGTTCTAAACCTGAGACATTAGACCCTAACAAACATCAAAAATTAAATGACCACTCCTGTGAGGTTTTCAACCTCCCCCCCCCCCCATGGCTGGCCCATCTCCTACCCCCCCCCCCTCCTTTCCTTCGTCGTCCTCGTCCCCTCGTATCCCCTCTTATTCGCCCTCTCCCTCTTTCCTTCGTTATTACACTCCTGTCTAAGTTCATGCTAATTTCTCACTCTTCTCTTCTTTCCTTCTTCTAGTTCTACCTTCTACCTTGCTCCCTAGCCTATCCTGCCTCCCTCCTATCCCTATCCTGCCCAGCATCCCGCAGTAATCCATAGGGGAGTCGAGCACAGTGGACCGCTTCCCCGCGCCAGCCTCCTTATTTTTACATTTTGATGTACTTTTGTTTTACTCTGGCCATCTTTTATTTGTATTTTATATATTTTACCTTTTTATATTGTTGTTAATAAAATTCTACTATAAATCTCTGATTATCCACGTTATCTGTAAAAGGTTCACATGGTGTGCGGATAACAGAACATCCGCATCTGCTGCGATTTCTTTTATCCTTTTTACCTTTTTGTTTTATTCTGTTACAAATTATTTAACATTTGTTTTTAATGATTTCTTATTATTTATTTATTTTATTTTTTATTGATTTTACTACAAGTTTATCATGTTACTTTTACGATTTTACTCATCGAATCGCAGTAGCTTAGTTTTTACGTATTTTTATTGTTAATAGGATTTTAAGCACGGTTGCACCTGTCTTTTTACTTTTATTAATAGCAACCCTATTTTATGATTATGTAATTTTATTTAAAAGTTTATTATTTATTATTTTACGTAGTTTTAACCGCTACGACTCCGTCCGCCTGAGGTCATGTAACCCCCATGTTTTTGCACAATAAAGTGAAGTGGATATTCTGACTGTGTTTGCCTGCCCTATGGATTTACGTTTTGGATTTACACCAGGAGATACTGAAACAAGGTTGTACTGCCCCTTTTACTTGCCTAGGTGTATTCATGCTGGACGTGTTATTTTATATGTTTACATTTTATGTTGAACCTTTGTGCCGCTTTCACTTTTACCTTTTCTTATTTACTTTGACTCTTACCCTTTTACCTCGTCTTTTACGTCTTTGTCTTACTTCCGTTTTTACTCCTACCACTTTTATTCATTCCTCCTTCGTGTTTTAGCCTAGCTATTAGTTTTACTTTCATTTTTGCATGCCCTTTTGGCACTTTTACAATAAGTTTAAGCCCTTCTGGCCCAGTTTTAGTGATTTTCAGCCCTTCTGGCCCAGTTTTAGTGATTTTCAGCCCTTCTGGCACTTTCTTAGTAATTTTATGTTTTCAGTTTGGTTTTACTTTGGTGCCTTCTGCACTTTTATTAGTACAGGTTTTATGTATATTTTATGATTTACTTCTGTGCCATCTCCATACTAGTCACGCTCCTGGTAGACCTACACTTCCGGGGATTAGTTTGCTTGTGAGGTCGTGGGGGTTCTAAGCCTTCTGCCTGGCTCCCCCACCCCTTTTTGAGGAACGAACGGGGCCCACTTCTTTCCTTGGCCCCTAAGCCCGAAGTCTCCCGCTTCACGGGTGACCTCTTTTGGGTTCCTCTGTCACGTAACCTTACAGGTACACCCATTTTTGGTGGCAGCGAGTGGGACCTACCGGGAGTGTATTTAGGAGTTTCTCTGCTCGTTGACTAGTATGGAGATTTTTTAAGTCCAGTATTTAGCTCTTTCCTGCTAGGCTAGCCGTTTTAGTAGTTTTAGAGGAGCCATATTTTTATTTCTATGTCTTGTTTTGTATTTTCTTTCAGGTTTTCTTGATTTTAGTACTGTTTTTGAGCGAGGCTTTTCTTTTTCAGCATTTTTTATTGTCTGTTTTACTAATGCCCCTGCTAATTTTCGTTTTATCCACTCTTTTGCACTAGGTTCATTTTTTTTACGTTTGCCATTTTGTTTTTTTTCACTTTTAAAGTCTTCATGCGCCAGCATTTGACGGCTTTGTGGCACGCATCACTGCCCACCTTGTGTTTTGTTGGGTTAGCCTGTATCTCTGGCTGTTTGATACCCCTGTAACCGAGTCATACGACTCCTTTGTGTGTGGGACTTCGCTCCCCTTGTCACCAGGTTCCGTATTATGCCTGGGCGTGGAAGGCCTGTACGTACCACCAGATCGGTGAGCCAGCCAAGCTCACGTACTTCCTCGCCTGATACTCGTACCCCACTTCCAGTCATCGTTGTACAAGGCTCCAATACCCAGGTTCAGGACGCCATTCGTGCTGTTGAGGGAGAGGTCACAATCATGGAGGAGATGTTCCAGAGGATGACGGACCTTGTAGCGCAGACCAAGGATGACATGATCCGTAGGATGGAGGAAATCTCCCAGAGGAATGAAGACAGGCTAAAACAACTTGAAGATAGACTCCAAGAAAGGCCTGCCACAGCCGAAGCAGTAGTTTCTCACAGCAATGGGAGCCAGATCCCAGTCGTAGCTCAGACTGAGGGACAGCGAGCCACCACACCACCACCTGCAGACCGACCAGATGATGGCATTCGTCAAGCCATGACCGGAACAGACCTTCAGAAATGGCAGCGACAACTGGAGGAGAGAGAAAGGCGCCTGGAGCAGCAGGAACGGGCTCTTCAACAGGACCAACTGTATAGGGAGGTACCATCCACACACCAGAGAGCGGAATTAGGGCTGGACTACCTGATACCTCATCCTGGATTTCGGACACAGTATCGGGAAGCTAGCCAGACATTCCCTGAACCAGCTCCAAGGTTGACGACACCAGTGCGACCAAGGTGTTATGGAGATATGGTGTTGGAGGAGCGTGGTCGTCAGCATCAGTTTACGGGTGAAGTTCCATACCTTGTGTCTCGGGAATCCATACCACATTTTAAGGGGGAAACCTCTGCCTGCGAACCCCTGAAGAGGAACCAAGAGGTTGAGAGCTACATCCGGGCCATAGAGAACCTGGTCCGGCCTGCAACTAGTGATGCTTATATCCGGGCAGCAAGGGCGAGCTGCCGAGGCAGAGCAGAGACCCTCATCAACTCTGAGAGCTTTGACGGTATTAGGGATTGGGACACCTTTAAGCGGCAACTGAGACGTAAGTTCAGAGGTACTTACTCAGCGGCCGACTTTTACAAGGTTCTGTATGATCACCACATGACTGAAAGGCAGGCTCCTATGGATTTCTTCCTTGAGGTGGAGGCGTCGGTCTTTCAAGGGTACCGGGACCATAGAGAAGCCATTGGAGAGCCCTCAGAACTAATTAGGCGGGTTTTCCTTGCTGGCATACCATCCAACCTGCGTGATCTCCTTGTTCTCAAGGATGAGTGCTCACCCCTACAACTAGCAGAAACCGCCCAGAAGCTCTGGAACTCCCGGTACGGCATCAGGCATGGCAGCTCTACCAACCGCCATCAGTCTCCAAATGAGCTCCCAGGGGATGACTTTGAGGTACGACGTCGCACTCCAGACCGACCACCCCGCACCCGCGATCGCTACGATCTGTATCCCGTTGCTGCTTCAACTTCCTCGGTTTCACCTGCTACATCGCCTCGGACATCACGTCGGAATGTTTGGTGTGAGTACCACCACAGCTCCACTCACAGCACTCGGGAATGCAGGGCTGCTGCACGTCAACCATCTCCACCAGCCTACTCCTGTTTCCGATGTGGGAGGAGCGGTCACATGTCACGTGAGTGTCCCTTTCCGAGAAGCCAGGAAGGAAGGGTTCCCAACTTCACTGGCAACTTTACAGGGAGGAACCCACACACGCTCCACAGCAGTCCAGACAGAGATGGTCCAAACAGCAGCAGTGAGTGTCCCATCACCCGGAGGACGGCCAGTCGCGGCACTCAGTGTTGATGGGAAGACCATTTTGTGCTTTATTGACACTGGGTCTCAGGTTACCTTGGTCAAACCCAGTGCGCTGGAAGTGATCGACCCAGCGAACGAGCTCCGCCATCATGAATCGACCAAGATTCTCCAAGGTGTCTCAGGAGAGCCGTTCCACCCAGCTGCTGAAGTAACCCTAAGCTTTAATCTCAGCGAGGATAAAGTGCTACTTCACCGTACCACAGTAGCTGACCTCTCGTTCCATGGTGACATTCTCCTAGGAACCGACTTTCTGCGTCGCTTGGACTTCACTTTACAGTCTGAAGCGAAGTCCCCTCATGGTCAACTAATCCTAGGAGATTGTAAGTTTCCAGTATTGTACACTGATGCACACTCACTGCAGGTTAGTCTGGTTAACGCAGACTTTGTGAACTCTTCTGCCAGAGAAGAGAGGCCTACTCAAGTAGCTTCTCTACAAGAAGCTCCCGTGCACCTTGCAAGATTTACAGAAATTCCGCCACATTCAGGACAATTTCTTGAGGGCCGTATTTCCAGGCTAGGACCGGTAGATGGGGATGTCATTCTAAATCCTGCCGTGACAGAGCAGCTGACATTGCCTCACCTCATCACAACAGCCTCTCATCGACGATGTTCTGTATGGGCCCTGAATTCCTCTTCACGGCCACTTATATTGAAGCAAGGTATGCGGCTGGGGACTGTCTCATCTGTAGGGGAAGTCTACAGTGCTCCTAAGCCTACCAGCCATCCTGTTCGATCACAGGCTCAGTCACTCCCCACGGACACAGCTGCCAGGAACCGCACGACTCCTGTCAGGACTGGCCCTGAGGATGAGCTTGACTTTAATGAGTATCATAACCACACGGCCCCTGGAAATACAGATATTGCTGCTGCCGGGCGAGACAGGTGTCCCGTCAGTTCGTCTGTAGCCCAAGGTCTGGGTATGACAACCACTTCTGCCGAGACAGAGCCGAAGTGTTTGCCAGAAGGGGAAAGTTTATTGAATGCTGCTTACACTGTCACAGAGTCAAATACTTCAACTGAATCCTCTTTGTTTACTGAAGGAGCTACTGAACCAGAGATGGAATGGGACGACTTTACTGATCATTTAGAGGACATCCCAGAAGAGTGGGATATTGAAGATGCTCTCCTTCCACCTTCTGTAGCTGTTGCCACATGTGAGGCTGTTACCAGCTTGGGAGATAAAGATGATGAGGCTAGTAGTCCCCCTAACCTTGATCATCTAAGTGAGTCGCAGCGACTGGACCTGCATGAGCTGCTAGAGCAGCATCAAGAGCTCTTTGACGGGGGAGAAGAGGCTGTTGGACACATTCCTGGGATCCGCCATAGCATTGACACAGGAGATGCCGAGCCAGTTTGTATTCGGCAGTGGAGATTGCCTCAGTTAACTAAGGAGACCATCCGCCAACAGTGCGACTCCATGGTGCAGTCAGGCGTCATTGAACCTTCCTGTAGCTCTTGGTTGAGTCCAGTGGTGCTGGTAAAGCACCACGTTTCTGCGTAGATTATCGGGGCCTTAATGCTGTTACTAAGAAGGACACTTACCCCCATTGACTGGGAAGTGGCGAGGACCTGCCAGAGTTGTCGCTCAACTTGGACCTCTGGCCTTTGAAGTGAGAGACGTCCACACAGATGTGCGGTTAAGAGCACATCTCAACCACCTTAAGCCCTTCAAGACCTCCCAGGAGCTGTCGTATGCATCAGAGGATGAGGATGACCCCGAACCAGATGACCCAGTGATTCCAGGACCAGGACCTGTTGGCCCTTCTGAAGACCCAGATGCTGTTGATGATGCCAGTGGATCCGACAGTCCATCTGCAGCAGGTGATCCAGATGAACTCGCCAGTGGGCCTGATGCAGACGAGTTGACCACTGGGCCTCCCTAGGGGGCTGACCTTGTTCCAGATGGGTCGCTGTTGCCGATCGCAATCTCCTGTGACCTTTTGTTTTTCTTCCAGCGTTCCCTGTTGTTGGATTTGCTGCAGTGTTCCAGTTTTCTGTTTGTGTTTTACCTTTAATTTCTATTTTACTGTACATTTTATTTTACTTGTTTGTATGTTCGGTCATGCGTGTCTAACACGTCCAGCTGAACATACGCCCGTAACTTTTGAGGCAAGTAATCGGGCTCAGGCCTTCCTTGTTCCTATTTCCAGGTGTGTCTCCGATGTCCTCTCCGACCCCGTGGTATGGGAGGGTTGTGAGGTTTTCAAACCCCCCCCCCCCCCCATGGCTGGCCCATCTCCTCCCCCCCCCCCCCCCTCCTTTCCTTCGTCGTCCTCGTCCCCTCGTATCCCCTCTTATTCGCCCTCTCCCTCTTTCCTTCGTTATTACACTCCTGTCTAAGTTCATGCTAATTTCTCACTCTTCTCTTCTTTCCTTCTTCTAGTTCTACCTTCTACCTTGCTCCCTAGCCTATCCTGCCTCCCTCCTATCCCTATCCTGCCCAGCATCCCGCAGTAATCCATAGGGGAGTCGAGCACAGTGGACCGCTTCCCCGCGCCAGCCTCCTTATTTTTACATTTTGATGTACTTTTGTTTTACTCTGGCCATCTTTTATTTGTATTTTATATATTTTACCTTTTTATATTGTTGTTAATAAAATTCTACTATAAATCTCTGATTATCCACGTTATCTGTAAAAGGTTCACATGGTGTGCGGATAACAGAACATCCGCATCTGCTGCGATTTCTTTTATCCTTTTTACCTTTTTGTTTTATTCTGTTACAAATTATTTAACATTTGTTTTTAATGATTTCTTATTATTTATTTATTTTATTTTTTATTGATTTTACTACAAGTTTATCATGTTACTTTTACGATTTTACTCATCGAATCGCAGTAGCTTAGTTTTTACGTATTTTTATTGTTAATAGGATTTTAAGCACGGTTGCACCTGTCTTTTTACTTTTATTAATAGCAACCCTATTTTATGATTATGTAATTTTATTTAAAAGTTTATTATTTATTATTTTACGTAGTTTTAACCGCTACGACTCCGTCCGCCTGAGGTCATGTAACCCCCATGTTTTTGCACAATAAAGTGAAGTGGATATTCTGACTGTGTTTGCCTGCCCTATGGATTTACGTTTTGGATTTACACCAGGAGATACTGAAACAAGGTTGTACTGCCCCTTTTACTTGCCTAGGTGTATTCATGCTGGACGTGTTATTTTATATGTTTACATTTTATGTTGAACCTTTGTGCCGCTTTCACTTTTACCTTTTCTTATTTACTTTGACTCTTACCCTTTTACCTCGTCTTTTACGTCTTTGTCTTACTTCCGTTTTTACTCCTACCACTTTTATTCATTCCTCCTTCGTGTTTTAG
>NW_028234431.1:19193624-19213624 GCF_977035675.1 Penaeus japonicus
TACATATACATACATATATATGTACATGTATATATGTATGTATATGTATATGTACATATATATATTATATATATATATATATATATATATGTATATGTATATATATATATAAACATATATATATATGTATGTATATGTATATGAATATATGTATATATGTATATGTATATATGTATATATGTATATGTATATGTATATATATACATATATGTATATGTATATACAGTATATATACATGTGTGTGTATATGTGTATATGTATATGTGTGTGTATATATATGTATATGTATATGTGTGTGTATATATATGTATATGTATATATGTTAACATATATGTATATATATGTATGAAGATATTTATATTTAACGGTCAACAACGCAAATGTCTAACCTGAGAAAATATGATCAAATTACAATATACAGATGTGACCTTCTTAATCACCGGGTTTCGCATATTCCCCAGGGATCGAGCAAAGACACGTCCCAGGCAGCACCTGCGACTTTGGCCTTTCTGGAGAATCTGGTCATTTCCGCATCATAGGAAAATCACCCTCAAAGGCTGACCAGAGGGCGGACCTATGAATTGCGATGATCCGAAGTCAGCCAATCAGGAAATAGCGACCTAAGCTGACACTTGGATTAGCCACACCTATTTTCCTGTAGACGGGTCATCGCCCCGCCTAGCGAGCCGTCCTGAGATATACTGACGGTAGCGAAGTCACACTTGGGTCTTCTGACCTCGACTGCACTCACCAACCTTCAACTCATCTGCATCTACGATTTGTGTACCAGTGCTAATCTTGATCTTTATTTCCAGAGTCATTTCTTGTCATATATATATTATATCGTGTCTTTATACTGTGATTATTTGAAGTTATCATATATTGTCATCGTATCAGCTGCTGTGTTTGACACCAACCTTTTATTTCTCTATGTGTGGATATTAGAGTAATCTTATACCCATCACAATCTGGTGGCAGCGCAGGACAAGAACCTCACGTCTTTTTCGCAATAATTGGTACAATAATTAGCTACGTACCACCATCGCGAATAATTTTTTTTCAGTGTCTTTTACAGCAACAGCGCACCAAGTTGGAAGAAAGGACCAATACATCGATGATGAAGGTCAGTGACGGCTAAGGTCGATATCCCTCGTGTCATTTTTCTTAATCTTAATTGTTTTCCACCCTCGTGTTGTGCCTTGTATTACCCACTTTTTTTCTTTTTCGTTCTAATTTCTCTACATTGTGAAGTGACCGGATTTCTTTCTCGCACCTATTCATGAGTGAATTACGAAGTGGTAAATTGTTCAGAAATCTCAGGGAAATTACCGAAATTTTTTTCGGGTTGGATAGCGTTCCTTCGCATTCTCCCTCCCGTCCCGTTTCCCGATCATCTTTGACTTCCCCCATTAACCCCTTAACTGCTAATTCCACCATTGACCCATCCTCTGACCTGACCCCTTCCCACCCCCCCTTCTCAAACATGACGTTTCAGCCCCATCAGACATTCAATATCGTACAGAAATTTGATGGCTCGTCCATTCCGGTTGAAGATTTCTTGGGAAATGTTGAATCTATGATTATTTAAGGTGGAATGTCTAGAGATGACCCTTCTTTCGGCTGTAAATGCGTAAATGCGGCTGAAACACGTTTAGAGCTGACCTCAGCGAAAGTACGAAACGCGATTAACACCTTCAAGACATTGCCATGCGATTTGCGCAGTTGGAGTTATTTCAAAGATATTTTTAGATCGTTCAAATCCTTGGATGTCAGTCATCATATTCAGTTCGCGAGACTTATTCATTTAAAGCCTGCTTCTTTGTCCAAAGGAGACATTCGATATTTTTTCAATCAACTTCAGGTTCAAGTTTCAAAATGGATTAAGAGTATCCCCCACAACCATGACTCCCACATCAAATCCTTGTTCAACGAACATCACGTCTCCTCTATGACGTATATGGTGAAATCTATCCTAGTTGCTTCGTTACCTACTTCTCTACAAGAACAAGTTTGGGAACCTTGTGAAGATACTGATTTACTTAAGTTACCTGGCGAATTTGCCAAGTCAATCAGAGAAAAGGCTCCCACAGTATCAGTCAATGCAGGCATTCCCACTAAGGCAAACACGACCACACAAGACAACACACCCTTGCATAACACAAACAACCAAACGACAAACCACAACACAACCCTAACCCGCAGTTCCACAACCATGACAAGAAAACACAACAGTCAAGACAAACCTCCCCTCACAGATATAATACGGGACATAAGACTCGCTTTCCCCCGTCATCTAACTCACCTCATGTTCCCAGACATAAACAACCTTGTGTCAAGAATTGGGCACCGGACAGGGATCAGTGTTTCAACTGTTCTGCAAAAGGTCATGGTGCCGACTCATGTTATTCGACTCCGTACTGCCCTTATCATGGCACGCGCTCACATCCTTGGGCTCACTGCTCGGCGTTCCCAGACCAGGTGAATCAAACGTACAGATTGCTCCAGCAACGCCAAGCAAACCGCCATTTTTTAGGGAAAAGCCCAAAACACCCAGAATACGGCAACACTACAAGCATAATACCGGTAACACATCACATTGTCTCAACTTGTTGCATTCCTAATGATATCACTCAGCCGTCATTGCTTCCATCTATATTAAATGACAAGCCTGCATATTTCTTCTTAGACACGGGATCATCTTGTTCTGTGGTCTCGTTGGATACTTTGCGGAAGTCCTTAACATTTCTCTTGGTAGTGAAATTTTTGCTTACAAGTTTGTCGTAGTAGAATCTAATTTTACCCCGGGACACCTCTTGTTGGGTTATGATTTCTTATATCGTAAAAGAATTTCCCTCCACCCTCAGAGTAATAGCATTACTTTTAATGGTCAGAATTACCTGTTAAGGACTCTCTTGCCTATGGACGCATGCTGACCCCTTCACACCCGCAATGACAATCTATGAAGTCACACATGACCATAGTCACACCATAACGACACCTCACTCTCCTTCCTCTCCTCGACTATCGCAAGTTGAATAAAGTAACAGTGCCAGAACCATTCCCAATTCCTAATCTTAGATTGTTGTTGTAAGACATTGGCTCTAATAATAAGATTTTTTCAACTATTGCCCTTATTAAGGCTTCCTGCAAGTTCCTATGGCTCCTGAAAGCGTGACATATACGGCTTTCTCGACTCATATGGGACAATTTGAATTCTTAGTATGCCCTTTTGGCCTTCGCAATTCCTCTCACATTTAGCAGATTAATGTCACTTGTACTATCAGGATTAATTAATGATCAGGTCCTCGTGTATTTAGATGACATTTTAATTTGCTCACCCTCCCTCTCTGAACACGAGAATAAATTGCGTCAGGTTTTGAATAGGCTATCAATTGCAGGATTAACTATTCAACCTAGCAAGTGTCAGTTCTTCAAATCTAAGTTAGAATTTTTAGGCCATACCTTGTCATCTAAAGGTATTGCACCTAATGATTCAAAAGTTAAAGCCATTGCCGACTTTCCAACACCTAAGAACCAGAAGGAATTGAAATCATTTTTAGGCCTTACATGTTTTTACAGGCCGTTCATTCAAGGTTACAGGTCCATCGCGACACCGCTTAATCATCTCCTTAAAAAGGATTCTACTTGGCAGTAGACAGACGAGGAAAAAGCCGCATTTACAACTCTTAAGTCACGACTAATTAAGGCTCCACTCTTAGCCTTCCCCGATTTCAATTTGCCTTTTGTCATCACCACTGATGCCTCAAACCTCGGGCTCGGAGCAGTACTCCACCAGAAACATAGCCATTATGGGAAAATGTAGCCCATTGCTTTTGCAAGTTGTGCCCTTAATTCAGCGGAGAAATGCTATCATGCGACGGACCGTGAACTACTAAGTATCACGTGGGCCCTCCGTCATTTTCGAGAGCTAATCTTGGGATATCAGAAGTGCACATTGGTCATTCCCCCCTCACGTCCATATTTAAGGGTAGGGACCCTCATGGACGACGCGCCCGCGCAATTGAAATTCTTGCAGTTCGACGTAACCATTGTTTATTTACCCAGGAAACAAAATGTTGTTGCCGACGCTCTATCACGCGCTCCTCCTTACTGCCCACAAAATAATGGTATTACAGAAAGGCTCAACTCCTCCATCCTCTCATTAATGAGATCACTTGTTGATGCGACATCGGACACATGGGATGAATCACTATTGACAATCAAATCTTGTATTAATAGTACATTCCATTCTTCCTTAGGTGATACCACACATTTTCTTTTACATGGAATGGATAAAAGACTACCCTATGACCTCTTTGATGAAAATTAAGTTCCTTCATATAATGATAATTATGCTGAATATTTTCTAAATAGAAATAAGTCAATCTTTCAAATCACAAAGCATTTGACTTATTCCAGAGATAAAATACTGTCATTTCAACACAAAGTGGCCCGCCACAAGGACATTGAAGTTGGAGCATTAGAATTTAGAAAAGTCAACCAACGATTCAATATTAAGTCAAAGCTTGCTCCTAGATTTGAAGGTCCATTTAGAGTAATTAGTGTAAAGAACAACAAGGCCTATATTAAATGCATACAGTCAGGTGAACAATCTTGGTCTCATTTCGACGTCCTAAAGCTTGCTTACAAGTAGTATTCTCCCCCGGCCGACGAACACTAATTGATGTTTATCTTCCAGATCTTACTACTCTTGGGCTTATCATTCTTCACTTTATCGTCTGCCGACCGCCATGCCCTACCCCTTAGGCTTCGTGCAGTACCAGGAGCCTTCATTGAGGACCATGGGCTAGTCTTACCAATAACAAACAATGTGGAAATCAAAATTTCACTTCAGCCAATTGCTGATTTCTCCGGCCTGGCTACTTTCCACATACGTAAGATAGCTTCACTTCAAGTGCAGGTAACTCGTGAACAGTTAACGCAGCAGCAATTCTCTTTTTGACAGTGCACTTAGTTCTATCCATAATCAACTTTCTTCTTTTGTAGAACATAAACAAGGTTCACGACGAGGATGAATTAATGCTGTCGCACGCGTTATTTGGCATTGTAGATGTGATACTTTCACTTCTAAGTTCTCAGAATATCAGAATAACCTCAGAGCAATCACTCACAGATTTGACGCATCGATTCATGCCGTCAATACTATTGCCACTAATGTTCACGAGTTACAGAGAGCATTTCACAGCGTTAACTCAACCTTTGAAAACCTCTCCACAAAGCTCAATAATTCTAACCATTTCACAGCGCTCGCATTTAACATGCTATCTTACCAAGTGACAATTAATAAGATTATAAATTTTAACTCAATAACCAACTCGTTGATTTCAGCAACAGCAGGCGAAGTGCTTCCTAGTCTCCACATGACTTACGCCCTATTCTCCACAATATCTCCTCTGCTAATGTTAAGCCTCTTTTTCCTCTAAAGCAACGAATTCAGTTCTACTCTACTCTTATGAAGGTATTTATATTTAACGGTCAACAACGCAAATGTCTGATCTGAGAAAATATGATCAAATTACAATACACAGTTGTGACCTTCTTAATTACCGGGTTTCGCATATTCCCCAGGGATCGGGCAAAGACACGTCCCAGGCAGCACCTGCGACTTTGGCCTTTCTGGAGAATCTGATCATTTCCACATCATAGGAAAATCACCCTCAAAGGCTGACCAGAGGGCGGACCTATGAATTGCGATGATCTGAAGCCAGCCAATCAGGAAATAGCGACCTAAGCTGACACTTGGTGTTTGACACCAACCTTATATTTCTCTATGTGTGGATATTAGAATATTCTTATACCCATCACAATATGTATATATGTATGTATGTATGTACGTATGTATGTATGTATGTATGTATACCCCTGCAAAGGGACCACCTTGTCGTGGCACGGGGGCTTGAATTCCTTCCTTGGACAAGCCCACTCTGGATCTGGCCAGCCTCTCTGTCCCGTTTAGGTGATCTTCCAGCGGTGGGTTCTCTGAGGAGGGATGACTAAGCGTTCCTAGGTGCTGATCTAGTAGGTGGGGTCGCACCCCCCCTTGGTCCTCCCCCCAGGGGGGGTTACACCTGCCCACGTGTTTGCCATGCATGGCGCCCCTGTGCGCTGGGAGACACGAGTCCTGGAGGTTGAGCGATGCCGTGTATGAGTTCGCCCTGCGGCTAGCAACACGCCTCTTTGGTCCTCTATTCCAGCAAGACGGGTGGCCCAATCTCGACTTGGTTATGTCAATTGGGTGGTCTCTTTTGAACTGATCTTGCAAGTGCCATTAACCGCTCCTCATGTGGCATCTTCCCTTAAAAAAAAACATGACTGACACCCCTGTTGACAAACCTTGCATGAAGATAATGAAGGCTGTCGCCTTGGAGCCCTTCAAGGTCCTTGGTGATAAAAGTACAAAGATGGGTAGGGTTCTGGCGTCGGTCCAGAGAAAACCCATCCAAGCACCTTGGGCTGGACCCTCCAAACCAGCCCCAAGCTCTGACAAGTCTCTGGCGTCGGTTCAGACGACGAGTCAAACAAAAAATGGAAGCCAGACAGGACTCTCCAACCCTGCTGGTCCCACTGCCAAAACTCCGGCGACGGTACGGAGGACAGGCAACAAGAGGCCTCGGCCGGCTACGGACTCGGAAGGCGAGTCTGTAGCCCTAAGTCAGTTCCCCCAGTTTAGGGTTCCCCCTAATCCCGAAGGATTCGACAATGCTTACCAGATGGTACGGGCTCTGGAAACCCAGAGACAGTGCCGTCTGACGATTAGAATTGCCAGAGACAATGGCATGATAATCGTGCCAAGGGATCAAGCCACCCTCACCTTTCTCCAGGAGACTGACAAGCTTCTGGATGGGCGGAAGGTGAGCCTGTCGGCCCGGACTCCCGAAGAGAGGAAGTCCAAGATGATGCTTCTAGGCTTCCCTCTGATGTATGATCTTGAGGTCATCACCGCTCATCCCAAGGTGGTGGGAGCTTCCCGACTCTCGAAAGGGAAGCATCCAACCAGGCAAGTCTTGGCCACTTTGAAGGGAGCCCTAGTTGCGTCCTTGGACCTTGGCAATTGGGGCTCCTACAGCCTCAGGGCATACATCCCAGACCCACTCCCATGCTTCACGTGCCAGAAGTGCGGACACCACCAGGCCATTTGCTCTGCAAACCCGAAGTGTGGTGTCTGTAACCAGGCACACAGCACAGAGGTGTGCCTCGAAGCACACAAAGATGGCAAGCAGGACACCACTGCCAAGTGTCCCAAGTGCCATAAAAAGCACCACGCCTGGAGCCTTGGATGTTCCGTCAGGAAGGAAGAGGCTCTTCGGCGGCAAGAGGTCATTCCAAAACGACCAGACTTTGTTCCCACCCCTCCAAGCAGCACTTATGTCTGGGGGCAGAGCAAAGGGGTAAGGGCTCCCCCCTCCACCCCCTCCTAAGAGGAAGGAAGCACCGCCCAAAGCGAAACCACCACCGGACACCTTCAACACAAAGGAGTTTCCAGCTCTGGTGGACGTTTCAAGACGAAAACAGACCCAGAAGGGGTCTGGGAACACTTCAAAGGCTACCCCAAGAGCGGAGAGACCGACTCTGTTTACAGAGAAGGACTTGACGCTCCTGCTGACGACAGTCGTCACAGCAGTTGCAACAGCATTGGGGAGGACCAGTGAGGAGACGGAGAAGGCAGTCAAGGTCGCCATGACGGCAATGACTCAGACTGTCGCTGCCCTGAAGGAAAGGGACATGAGGCCCAAGGCCTCAACTCCCACTCCAACTTAGGGCGATTTTCCTCTCCCCACAAACCCCAGGGCAAGACCATACTGGCAGAGCCTGCGCCCGAACACCAAAGGGTGAGGAAGCCACAACCATCCAAAGTGATGGTCAAGGCAACCAGGGGTTCTCCACCTCCCAGGAGACCCAGCCCTACTAATGGCTCGACCTGTCCTGATGACAGCGACTAGTCAAGTGAGGAAATTACGCTCAGTGAGGAACTCACCAAGGAGTTGTCAGACTTTGAAATGTCTGACGTTACCCACACTGGGGCGTCAGACACTGAGATCGAACACCTCGACATCGCTGACATATTGGAGTCAGACTAGCACTATGGCTACTAATCTAAGCATACTGCAGTGGAACATCAACAGCTTTTCCTTAACAAAAGCTCTTCTCCACGCGATCATGTGGTCTCGGAACATTAATGTTGTCATGCATCATGAGACTATCGGGAATCTGCATGCTTCTCGGGATATCGTCCATTTGTGCCACTAAGTACGCAAGGCACCAGAGATTTGATTACCCTTGTGAAGCCGACTATCCCCTGATTGCCGATCCTTGCAGTGTGAAGGTGTCGAATTCCTTGCCGTTGAGATCCATTTGGCCGGGGGTCCCCTCAAGCTGTACAATGTACACAGCAGGCCAAAATGTAGGAGCTTAGATATCAGTGAAGTTTGTGCTGCTGCGGCACACAAGCCAATTCTCATAGGGAGAGATTTCAATGCCCACCCCCCAACCTGGCTCCCACTCAGAGACGTGATGTGGCAGGCTGCCACATAGCCGAGGTGCTAGAGTCGTGCCCCGACATTGCTCTTCTCAACAGCCAGGAGCCTACGCATGTTGGCGTGGGGTCCTTGACCTCACCTTTGTCACTGCAGCTCTGGTCGAGAATATTAGTTGGTGTGTGGACAACACTGCCATGAGTGATCATTATGGGATAGTCACCACCATCTTGGACGCTGGCCCGGCACCCGTGCCCTAGCACAATCCTCGATGGAAGGTGGACAGAGCCAACTGAAAAGCCTTCCAGGAGGCCCTGGCCAGGTGCCTCAGAACCAGTGACTTCTCACTTAATGATAATGTGGATATACTTGATATACGAGGCAGCCTCAGAGACCATCCCCAAAGCTCGTCCGTGGTCCGGGTGTTTCAAGGATGCCTGGTAGTACAATGATGAGATTAAAGAGGTCAACCACAGAATCAATCCCAAGAACCACTCTCTTCTGAGAGAGGCTCTCAGGGATGCTCAGGAAACTGCTAAAGCAGGAAAAGTGGCTGGAGTGGTGCTAGTCCTTTGGCCACCAAACCTCCCTTTCAGATTTGTGGAACCATATCAGACGGGCCACAAATCGCTCAGCCCCCAAAAAGACCCACCATGACCAGCGGTCGGGGGCAGAGAGACTGGCACTCGCGTTCTCTGCTAAAACAAGTAGCGTCGGCCCACCAGCAGAGTTGAGGACATGCCAAGAACTGCTCCCAGACAGGCATGCCCTCATCAGAGAAAAGGCGGTCGAGCCTGATGATGCAGATGTCATGTTCTCTCTAAAGGAATTACAGCAGACATATAAAACCAGTTCCTGGTCAGTTCCTGGTCAGCCCCGGGTTGTGATGGGATCTCCTACCCCATCATTTCCCAACCAGGACATGAAGGTGAGCTTGCACTCTTGCATCTCATCAACAAGTCCTGGGAAACTTCCTCGCTGCCACAGTGCTGGAAGAGGGCTGACATACTTCCTGTCCCCAACCAGCTGCCTGGGAAAGACAGCAGAGAAAATGGTACTGAATCAGCTCCAATGGAAATTGGGACCTCCACATGAACACCTACACAGGTTCACAAGGGGTAAGAGCACTGCTCACAGCATGGCCACCTTACTGAGCAATGCTCTCTGTCTAGTCGCCATGGTGAACGGACGTGTTTTTGCCTCCTCTCCACCGCTGCCAAACAGCTCAGCAAACCATGACACCTCGTGGTCCCGCACAGTCAGAGGGAAATCTGACTACCCATCCCGGGTCAACGGGGGCGAGCCAGGGAACTTCCCCGGTGCTTCCTCGAGCAGCTAGCTCGAGCTCTAACCCCCAGAGTGAAAGGGGACCCTTGGCCCAGGGTATCTGCCCGAGGAAACGGGCCCCTTGGCAGCGCGGGTCAAGCTGCCCCCCGCCCACGGTGATGGACACCCCAACGGCAGCCAGGGTAAAGGTTGCCCCCCCACCCAGGGCAAAGGGTGTTTTAGCAGCCTTAGCAACCACAGCAACCCCTCCAGTGAAAACAGTGAGGACAGTGAAATCAACTCAAATAGAAAAGCCATTTATCAGATCGGCAATATTACAATAGTGCTGAACACTATCTTGTGCTTCATTGCAACGAAAAAGCATGGGCACGGATGGTCCTGTGTGATCAGATTAGGATATTGTACAGCCCTGATGAGATCGATAACGCTCACAGTATTGTTTTAAACATATCAGACTCTGGAAAAATGAGAAACACAACCAGAGACATTAAACAGATGACAAATTTCATAGTGCATACCATGATCGACCAGTGTCTGAATAACAATAATATAGTGTTTGTTACAACGACAGACACTCCCGTCACTGATTGGTCCCCACCAAAGAAAACAGGTATTTCTACACCATTTGTGAAACTATTCCTTCATAAGAAACACCAAGATACACAAACCCAACCTGAACCCTCCTCCTTCAGCAGTCAAAATCTTATTGAATCTTGCTGATCGGAATGTTCTCCGAACAACAATCTGCACTGAACAGTGTGATTAAGCAATGTGTGCCTCCCCAGACGCAGGAATGCGGAGAGGAGGCATCCGTCACAACAACCTCAACCCCCTCCCACCACTCAACATCCGATCTCCCAACCCCCACCCATGACCAGTCCACATACGAACCTTTCCCATTTACATCACCTCCCCCTACCAGAATGTCCTCTACCTCCACGCCACAAGATAAGCACACACAAAACCACTCCTCCCCTACACCTTCCTTGGTAGTATCCATAACCAATGCATCTCCTAGTTCTCCCTCACCACCTCCACCCTCTCCTGACACCCCGTCCCCTCCATCCGTACCCACACCGAACAAGCAGACTCGCGACCTTGCTGACACGCCCGGCGCCACGCAAGCGTTTGCCGAGGAACGCCGATACATCAACAACTAGTGTGAGGAACGAAGCTTCTACACAAGTAACACCAAGAAGAAGCTACGTTAGAAATAGTAAAAGGAAGAATAATCAAAAACCTCTTCCACCCAACCGCAAATGGGAAGAGGCAACACATCACCACGTGCCTGGAGTCCCTGCCCCCTCTAATACCTCTCCTACTACACAAGCATCACCGCTCGTCATCAATAACTACGTAGAACGAGCGGAGACACATCAAACCCATCAGCAAGATGAGGAAGATTTCGTCACCGTTACCTCGAGAAAACAAAAAAGAAAAACAAGGGAGGAACGCAATACAGCAAAACCCCTACAAGATGCCGACCGTTCCAAGGTAGTATATTTATATATCACTAGCTGTCATCCGGATACAAACGAAGAAGATATTGAAGACTTCCTCGTTAGTAATTTTGACAGCATATCAAATGTTTAAGCCTTCAAAACTAAGATGACACATTAATATTATTCAAGTTTCACTGTTACTATAAGAGGCAAAGAGATAAATTCAGAACTTTTTATAGAATCCGAAGTGTTCCCTGATAACGTAAAGGTTTTCTTAAACAGAAACAAGCACAAAACCGAGCAGAATGTTTGACCACGCAAAACCGTCAGCACGGCCAGTGATTAGGTCAAAGAATATATCAATATATCAATGCACAATCTCTCCTCGGTCACCTTGAAGAAATTGTATTGTTAGTAAAGGAAAGAAATGTAGACATACTCTGTGTTAGTGAAACATGGCTCCACCAGGAAATGATAAGTAACTTTATCAACATTCCAAATTATCAAGTTTATCGATGTGATGCAGGGCGAGGTGGTGGAGTATGCATATTTGTAAGGGATACCCTTAAGTCAAATAGGATATCAACTACAACAGTTAATAATACTGCCGTAGATGATGTCTGGGTTACCATACAAAGCAACATGCTTCCTTCCTTCACTATTGGCGCCGTCTATAGGCATCCCCATGCAAAATCTGAATCTTTTGAATATCTTGAAAAGGATTATAGGGAAATGTCCTTAAAAAAGAAATCACTTTTTATCTTGGGTGACTTAAATGATGATTTAAATAAACCAAATGCTAAGTTAGCAAAGTTAATCAAGAAAAATAAACTAGAACAAGTGATCAATAAACTAAACAAGGATCACAGAAAACAACTCATCAATATTAGATGCCATAATAACGAATAGATTAGATATCATACTCCATACAGACGTCATTCCATGTCATGTTGCTGATCATGAACTTATTACGATGACGTTGATTATAAAGAAACCAAAGCGACCACCGGTTACAAAAACTTTTCGTGACTTCAATCACTATGACCCTCAGTCACTATGCGAGCTAATCATATCTAAAGAACCAACTCTATTAGATATTTTATCAACAGACAATGTAGATACCCAGGTAACCATCCTTACGGAAGTGATAAAAAGCAGCATAGATGCCTCTGCTCCCTATGTGACAAGAATCGTCAGACGTTCCCCTGCTCCATGGATTAATGA
The DNA here is from genome assembly GCF_977035675.1 of Penaeus japonicus. NCBI lineage: Eukaryota > Metazoa > Arthropoda > Malacostraca > Decapoda > Penaeidae > Penaeus > Penaeus japonicus. Next base: position 19,206,073 of record NW_028234431.1, read on the forward strand.
CGATATCAAGAGAGCCATTGCCGATAGGAATAATTCCCAACAAGCGCTCAAAGGAAACAGATTTGAGCCCGCCCTTCAGGCAATTTATAAAGTAAAAAAGAAAAATGTTAAGTCATTAATTCAATCGGCAAAGACTAATTATTTCAGAAATAAATTTGCTGAACATAAAAACAATTCTAGTAAACCATGGAAACTTAAAACATTAGTGCCTAACAAACAACACACAGATAATTACACATTCTATACACAACCCTGACATCTTAATAATTCCTTCGCACAATTGGGAAAACTAACTTATGAACAAACAATTGCCTCCACATTACATCAAAACACAGATCAGGCAAGGCTCATAACTGATGTTTTCAGACCACAACCAGTAGACGTAGAAACTATTATCCTAATAATAACTTCGCGAAACAAATGCGGTGGGAGCAGACGGTATTGCATTGCGCTTTATTAAGGATAGTCAACCTGTAATCGCATTTTATATAACGATCATCATTAAGACCTCTCTGGTTACTGGTGTTTTTCCGTCGCTTTGGAAACATGGAATTGTAACACCAATTTTCAAGTCTGGGGATATAGACATGAATAATTACCGCCCTATCACAATACTCCCAGTACTATCTAAGGTTCTTGAAAAAAAACAGTAGCAAATCAATTGATGAATTTCCTGGAGACCAATAACTTATTATCTAAAACTCAACATGGCTTTAGAAATAAGTTATCCACTGAAACAGCGTTGTTACAGATTACTGACCAAATTTATAATAACATGGACAACAATGAGGTAAATTTGCTCACTTTGTGCGATCTTTCTAAAACTTTCGACAGTGTCAACCACAAAATTCTTCCTAACAAATTAAGAAACCATAAAATCGATACCCATTGGTTTGAGAGCTATCTAAATACAATCGGTAAAAATTAAAGAGCATATATCATCACAACAACCAGTCTATTTCAGTGTTCCACAAGGATCTATATTAGGCCCAATCTTATTCACAATTTTCATTAATGATTTATCAACCATAGTCCATAACGGTCATCTGATACAACACGACGATGATTCTCAATTTCTCCATAGTAACTCAGTGAACAACTTAGATGCATTGATAACAAACACTCAAGACACTCTTGTTCAAGCAAAATGATATTTTGACATCAATGGCCTTAAAATAAATCCACAAAAAACGCAATGTATCTTCATAGGTAGTCGACAAAATTTAGCTAAAATTCCCATAGACACAAACATAGATTTCGAGGGCTGCCAAATTAAACCAAGCACTTCAGTAAAAAAAAAAAAAATCTAGGAGTACACTTCGACAGATATAAGACGTTTAAATCCCATGTTGATAACACACATAGGAAGGTAATGGGAACTTTAATATATCTTAATCATATAAAAAATCAAATCCCTACAGAAACAAGAATCACGGTTGTACAAACACTAGCTCTGAGCATCATTAATTAATTAACTTTGCTGCAAGAGTTGCATTAGGTAATATTAGTAAGTTCGATCACAACACCCCACATATTATTCAACTAAATTGGTTGAAAATTCAAACCAAATGCAGCTATGATACATGTGTTTTCATTCATAAAATCATTCATGGGAATTATCCACAATGGATCCTTGCTTTACAAACTGTAGGGAACACATCAGGTGTTCGAACACAAGTAAATTCTCTTTATGTCAAGAGATCATACACAGAAATAGGGACACGACAAATGCTAATACGTGGACCCCTGACCTGGAACCTACTACCTCATAATGTTAAAGACATCACTAACCTCAATAAATTCAAAACAATTAAAAAAACATTTTCAAAATTGTCAGTTGTGACATCGTATCAAACAGATGTACTGTATACTGATTACTTTTTTCAACAAATTATATATGTATTAAGAATAACCATTGTAATTTATGGAATAAAGTATTTGAATTTGAATTTTTGAATTTTAATTCGAGGAGTAGGTTCTTCCTTCTTCAATCTCGCACATCCTGAGACACTTGTTCCCTCCTCCTCGACCGGATCAGAGCTGGTAAGAGGGATGTTGAGCATACCTTTTACCTCTCCCATCTACACTGACTTCCTGGAGGAACGGCTCCCTAGACGTGTATCGGCTCATGGCCGACATTGCTCATGACACGGCCCAGATCCTCTCCAACACCCACACCTGCTCCCTCACCTACAAGCTTTCTACTCTCACCTCACGCAGTCCTTGGTCCCGCTTCTCCTTCACTGATGCTGTCACCAACCTGTCTTCCTTAATTTTGACCCTTCACCAACTCCAGCTCCTAGGCTTGGTCTGTCTTTTACCCTGTGTCCTCTTCCCCTTACCTCCATCGACATCATTTTTTCCTTCGACCGTTTTATATCTTGCCACAGAACCCCCTATCTGATGTCTCTCGAGTCCCTCCTTCATCCTAAACATTCCATCCCCAGGCGTTACCGTGAGGCCCTGCAGAGTCTACGCAGGAAGGATGTCACCATTTTGCCTTCTGACAAAGACAACTGGGTGGTGGTCCTCGACAAAGCTTCCTAATTGCAGGAGGCCCAGGATCTGTTGGACGACACCTCCACCTATGTTCCCCTGACCAGTAACCCACGGGAATGCATTGCTGCCACATTCCATCGTCGCTTGAAGCAGCTAGCGTCGGGTTACCTAGAGGCAAACCTTTACCAAAGGTTCAGGGTTATAAATCCCCGCCTTCCTCACTTCTATGGGTTACCCAAAACCCATAAACCTGGCGTGCTCCTGCGCCCCATCATCTCTCGAGGCTCTGTGGCGCACCCTCTTGCCTCCTGGCTGGCTCAGTCCCTCACTCCTCTTCTGGGCACCTTTTCTCCCGCTCATCTTCGCCACTCACAGGACTTCATCGCCCGTGTTCGCCCTCGACCATGATGGACGTCGAATCCCTATTCACGAACGTCCCGCTCGATGATGTCCTTGCCTTCCTGCAGAGGAATCTTCTTCCTGAATACCCCCGCGCTTTCTCTGCCTACTGACGTCTTTTTCCAGCTGATCCGTCTGTGTGGATTCTAACTCCTCTTTCGGAGGACGTTTCTACTCTCAGACCTTCGGTGTTACTATGAGCCCTCCTCTTTCTCCTGACCTGGCAAACCTGTTCATGGAGTACTTCGAGGCAGGGCTTCTTCCCTCCATCTCCCTTCGTCCTGCAATATGGCTGAGATACGTCGACGACGTCTTTGCTCTCTTCCTGGATTTCCTGGATAAGCTGAATTCTCTCTCTCCATCCATTCGTTTTAAGGTGTAATGGAAGGCCAACGATCAGCTCCCCTTCTTGGACACCTTAATTCACCGCTCAGGTGACTTTCTCTTTTTCAGTGTATAGAAAACCCATGCACAGCGGGATGTATATACACTTCTCCTACCACCCTCTCCATGTTAAGAGAGGTGTCGCCACTTCTCTCTTTCTCCGTGCTCTCCGCATGTGTGACCCGCAGCACCTGGATGGAGAGATCAATTTTCTACGTTGATCCTTCGGCAAGCTGGGGTACCCTCGTTTCGTCCTTGACGCCGCGCTCTCCAACGCCCGCCGCACCTTCTACCAAAACCCTCCCCCCAGAGAGACTTCACTTATTATTTTTTCCAACTCTCTACCCGTTTCACCTATGTAGAACTTCGGACATTCCCCCTTCTTTTGGCCAGTACTTTGCTAATTCTAGATTAGGCGTACCTTTTTCTAGTTATGAGGGCCATCGTTTACGAGATAGCATTCGTTGTGCTAAATTAGATGTTGAAGATGCGTTCCATAAAGTCCGTAAGTCACTTAGATTACTGAGAGAAGTTACCCCGGTTCAATTTTTAGATCTTTTGGCGTTTGCTGCTCATAGATCTTCCCTTAAAAGTCGTCGTCATCAAGCTTCTCTCCATAATAAACTTAACAATATTTGCTCACGGGGCCCTTGGTCGAAATTTTCTCTCACCGACTCGGTTGTTAATTTGTCGTCCTATACACTTTTTAGCTATGAAACTGAAATTTTAGGCTTTGAATTATTTTTGCTTCAAAACCCACTCAAGTTAACTGTTTGGATTACATTAAAGGCCTCGATGGTCTTATTGCTAAACAAAATAAGTGCTTTAACTGAGATGTTAGCTACCTTAAGGGAGTCATGTTAAATCCCATTCTCGATATATTTGATGAATTTAATGGTCTACCACGGCGTTATTATTTAGCGATCAAGTCGCTTAAACGTAACTCTAATATAGTGATCACCAAAGCGGATAAGGGTAGTAACGTTGTTATCATAGATAAAGTAGATTATGTCCAGAAAGCTCATCTCCTCTTAAATGATAGCACGACTTATCAAAAACTTCGGTCGAATCCTTACCCCTCGGTGACTGAGTCTTTTCGTAGAAATCTTAAACGTATTGCTGCAAAATGCCCCGATCCAAAATTTTTCGATCGTTTCAGGACTGTTAATCCGTCTATTCCTTATTTCTATGGTCTCCCTAAAACTCATAAGGACGGTATTCCGTCATGTAACTCGGTTACTCGCCCATTAGCGTCGTGGCTAGCTAGTAATTCATCGCCTCTTCTAGGTTCTTTCTCGAGCAATTATATTAAGCATTCGATGGATTTCATGGATAAAGTTCGTGATTTACATACCCACAACATGAAACTTGTAAGTTTTGATGTAGAATCCCTGTTTACAAATGTTCCTCTTGATGATGTGCTAGATTTTTTAGAACGTAAACTTACTGCAGCTCCTCATAAGATTCCCATTCCGATTGATCACTTTATTGAACTTGTTCGTTTATGCGTCTCGAATAACGTTTTTTCTTTTGAGGGAGAATTTTATAAGCAGACTAACAGTATTGCGATGGGTAGTAGTTTAAGTCCGGTCCTTGCGAATTTATACATGGAAATGTTTGAGACTGAACTCCCTCCGGGCTCGATTTGATTTAGGTACGTTGATGATATTTTTTCTATGTGGCCTGTAAACCGTCCGGGTTTCGACGATTTTTTGCGTAGTCTTAACACTCTTGCTCGTACCATTAAATTCAAAGTAGAATGGGAAAATGCTGGTAAATTACCCTTTCTAGATATAATGTTGCATAATTTCAATGGGTATTTAAAGTTTTCTGTTTACTAATTCTGTTGCTAATTATCTTCATTTTTTCTCATATCATCCTTTATCCATTAAGAAATCAGTAGCCTCGTCTATGTTTCTTAGAGCATATAGGATCAGTGATAATGAGTGTATTGATAGAGAACTTAGCATCATTATGGAGTCTCTTAAGAATCTTGGTTTCCCTAATTTTTTTCTTAGAACAAGCGCATTCATATGCGAGATCCAAATTTTATTCTTAAGCTAAAGTCACGCGTAAGGACAGGTCCGATAACTTACTCGTTGTTCCGTTTAATCAGTCACTCGATGACAAGCGAGTTATTTTAAAAAGTGGACATCGATATAGTATTCACTTATCCTAACACGTTGCGTAAATCTTAGATTAAACACAATGCGTCTAGCGCTTCTCTAGGCACCTCTTTAGGCATTTATGTTATTCCTTGCAAGGAATGTCCGAAGTTCTACATAGGTGAAACGGGTAGAGTTGGAAAAAAGAATAAGTGAACATGAACGCGATGTCAGGTACGCGAGGGAATCGAATGCTTGCTTTATTCACATGCGTGATGTCGGTCATCAACTTAATTGTTCAATTAATTCACAAATCGTCTAATGCGTATGAAAGAAAGATGCTGGAATCTCTCTTAATTAAAAAATTTCCAATATTAATTTGAGTGCTGGTCAATGGGGGTTGGATGATCTTACCTCCTTTTTAGTGGGAAAAGCTTTCCCTAGATTAATTGACCTTAAACATCCTGCTGTGACCTGATTCAGCCCTTGTTCCTGCGGGCATCCTTTCTATATATATTCTTGTCTAAATCTACTTCCTCTATTCATTTTTTGGATTGCTTTCGCCTGAAGAGGAACTTTCATGAAAAAGTTCGAAGCGTCGCAAGTTTCCTTTTTTTTAGTGGCAGTGTTATTAATTATGTTATGTGCACGTCACTGTTTTTTTTTTTTGTTTTTTTTTTGTGATTCATATATACACATATATACATGTTAAGAGAGGTGTCGCCACCTCTCTCTTTCTCCGTGCTCTCCGCATATGTGACCCACAGCACCTGGACGAAGAGATCGATTTTCTTCGTCGATCCTTCGGCAAGCTGGGGTACCCTCGCTTCGTCTTTGACGCCGCGCTCTCCAACGCCCGCCGCACCTTCTACCTGGATCCTCCCCACAGAGAGACTTCTCGCCTGCCTGTCCTCAGCCTTCCTTATACCGAGGAAATCCACTCTCTTCGCCGCTCGCTGCACCCTCTCAACTGCAGGCTTACCTTTCGCCAGGTTAACACTCTCCGCCGCAACCTGGTCCACACCCGTCCTCCTCCGTCTGCCAAGATAGGCACCTATGCCATCCCCTGCTCCTCCTGTGAGAAGCAATACTTCGGGGAGACTGGCGCTTGTCTCAACAAACGTGTCCCAACACAGGTACGCCGTTTCCAGGGGACACACCCACAACGCTCTCTTCTGCCACCAATGGGACACAGGACATCGCATAGACTGGTCAGCTGCCCGCATTCTGTTCCCTTCCGCTGATGTCCATGCCCGCAGATTGGTGGAATCTTCTCTTATCAACAGGCTGCCGAATTTCAATCTTAACAGTGTTTTTTCTCCTGCTGACGGTCTTCTATCCTCCCACATTCTCCGCTTGTTACCTTACCCCGGACACCCTTCACACAGACCGCCGGACCCTATGACCTGACATGACCTGCCCCGGTTCCGTTCGCTGTTCCGCTGCCGCCTCCGTTTCCGTTCTCCTGTCCTCGCTTGACCTTCTTGTACCGTGTTACTCCCCCCTTTACCCTTTTATATACCCTCTTGTTCTCTTCCTCCTCAGACCTGAAGATGGGATCCAGATGGATCTTGAAACTGGGTATATCTGCCATTTATCAACATGGAAGAGTGTTTTGCAAGTCATATACATATATATATATGTGTGTATATATATATATATATATATATATATATATATATATATATATATATATATATATATATATATATATATATATATATATATATATATATATATATATATGTACATACATACATATATATACATACATACATACATACATACATACATACATACATATATACATACATATATACATACATATATATACATACATATGCTAAACCTCGGAAAGAAAGCGGAGATCATCATGACAGTGCTGTTTACTGTATTCCCTGCAGTACATGCGAAAAAGCGTATTACGGCGAAACAGGACGTGGTTTCGACACCAGGATGACCGAGCAGACATCCGTCACCACAGGACTTCCAACGCCATGGTGGCACACGTAGATGAGGCGGGACATCTACCAGATTGGAAGGAAGCAAAAATCATAAGCAAAGGATTGCAAAAGCAAAGGCGTAAAGTTATGGAAGCTGCATACATCGCGACAACAGAAAATATGAACACCGCGTCGGGGAGATTTAAACTGTCCAAGGTCCCG
>NW_028234431.1:19221124-19233624 GCF_977035675.1 Penaeus japonicus
GCAGCAGACACGTATCGGTGTCATGGCTGCCTTCACCCACCGTCTCACAGCCAAAGCAGACCAAGACCAGGGAATACAGGCCACTCACACAGTCAGTCAGTAACCGCCAACAAACTGATGCCCATCAAGACAGCTGAAAGTCCTTCCTACCTGAATAGCGAGCCAGGCCACAGCATAGGACGTTGGAATGTCTTGGTAAAGAATAAATTTGCCAAGACGATATCGGTAGATCTGAGAGTTCGTATGAGGATTGCAACCACCTGAAAAAAAACGAGTATGAATATAATACATAAAATTGATATAAATAAAATGTATGACTGAATCGAGTATATCAATGAAAATGAAAAAGAAATGAAGCAAAGCAAATACAGCAATTCACAATTGAAATAAATAGAGTTTCCTTTGTTCGTGACAAAATATATGAGTCGGCGTTTGATGCCGCACATGTGAAAGGCGCCTCTATCAAATTTGTTCTGATATTTGTAGCCTTAATTAAAATTGCATTGTTTTATATCCAGTTAGTGAAATAACTAAGTTTTCGTTTCATTAACCTAGCAACATCTCTTATGTAATAATCATAATTAAAACATTTCACAACCTTAAAAACAAAAATATAACCTAGTGGCACGTATAACTACACTTATCAAAAAAATAAGAATACAAAAAATAACCCAGAAAAAAAACATTCACACTAAATCACACTGCGTCATAACCTCTAAAAAAATATCTACATCTAAAAATCTAACGTCGTCTACCTAATAAAGGCTGTCCATCTAGAAAGAAGTATCTGGAAATCCAACCTTTGACATTGTCCTCGCAGTGATTGGCCACCGCCAGAAAGGTATCCGAGCCAAACCCAGTGCCCAGGACAAAGGTCTCGAAGTGGTAGGCGCCCTTGGTGAGGATGCGCTGGAAGGGGACAAAGTGACCCACGTTCAGGGAGTACTTGTAGATTGTGCTGTAGATGTTGTGACGACCTGGGTGTTGGAGGGAAAGGGAGGGGGAGGGAAGGGAAGGGAAGGTAGTATTTTAGGACTCTGGATGACGAGGATCGGCATAAGGCCGAATATAAGCTCTGTATATCAGGTGGGGGATTTTAGTCATTGCATATTGGTTCTGAATTGCATTAAGATTACCCAAAATCGAGACCACAAACCATTCAAATAAATTTCATTCAAGATATGTAATTTAAAAAACCTTTATTATCGACGAAGTTGGCCATGGCGATGAAGTGAGCGCTGTGGATCCTGATGTGAGCCACGGAGTTGGGCCGCGTCCCGGGGAGCTGCTGGATGGCGTCGAAGTACTCGCCGGCCCACTCGTACACGAAGGACACCGTCTCGTAGTTGGCCATCTGCACCTCCGACGTCCCCGAGCCCGTCACCACGCTGACGTTGACCTTCTTGAGGGATTCGGCCACCATCAGGATCGGGGTGTCCAGTTGCGTCCTGGGGAGGGGGGGGGGGGTGATAGGGGGATGGGAATTGGGATAAGTAGCCTCGCTCACTTCTCTTTACTAGATTCTTCTAATCTTTATTCTCTAGCATCTCATTTTTTTTTCATACCCATGTCTAACTAGCTGCCCCCTTGCCTCCTCTCACTATAACCTCCAGCATATTTCTGCAAAACACGATTCATCCATCCCGCATTTATCCATATCCTTCCCCCTCAAGCAGGCCGGCGGGGGGCTCACCAACTCACCACATCTTCACATCAATGGGGTGCTCGGCCCGGATGACCTGGTGATGCCGGAGCGACACATCTCCACCTTCGGTCTCCTCAAGGACCTGGTAAACGTTGACCAGCGAGGAAGTGGTGGCGTTCTCGACGCACGTCAGGAGCAGCCTGTCTTTGGTGACGACGCCGAAGTCACAAGCCACGTCTCCGGTGACGGTATCCCAAAGAGTTGCCTGAGTGATGGAGAAAAGAATGTATACGATACTAAAACATGACGCATTTCATACAAGGTTAAACTATATCAAATTGAATCAAATTGAAATCTACAATGATTAATATAACAAAAAAATAACTAATAAATACAAACACCACGCACACATACAGACAACCATAAAAAGCAAGCAACTACTAGCAAGACCATAAAGCCATCCGGTAAACTAAATCCAAAGACACTCCCCGCACCTGCAGCGTCTGGGAATCGAGCGTGTAGAGGGAGACATTGGAAGTTTCGAGACGAGAGGGGGACGTGCCAAGAGCGTCATCTTCTGGAAGGGGAAGCCATAAGGAGGGGAGAGAGCGATTGGCCAAGGGAAAGACGAGAGGGGGAGAGAGCGATTGGAAGGGGAGGAGACGAGAGGGGGGGAGAGCGATTGGAGGGGAGAGACGAGAGGGGAGAGAGCGAGGAAGGGGAGGAGACGAGGGGGAGCGAGAAGGGGAGAGGAGAGGGAGAGAGCGAGGAGGGAGGGGAGAGAGCGATTGGAAGGGGAGGAGACGAGAGGGGGAGAGAGCGATTGGAAGGGGAGGAGACGAGAGGGGGAGAGAGCGATTGGAAGGGGAGGAGACGAGAGGGGGAGAGAGCGATTGGAAGGGGAGGAGACGAGAGGGGGAGAGAGCGATTGGAAGGGGAGGAGACGAGGGAGAGCGAGAAGAGGGAGGGGAGAGGGAGGAGGAAGGGGAGGAGCGAGGGGAGGGAGGAGAGGAGAGCAGAGAGGGGAGAAGGAAGAGGAAGACAAAGGCAGTCAGATAGATAAAGGCAAATGAAAAAAAGAAATACATCTCGGCCACCATATATCCAAACACACGGTCCCGGCTAAAACCAAGCGCGAAACAAGGTCAAGAAACGAGCGAAAAGGCCTCACTCTCAGAGTCCTCGTAGAGCGGCCATTCCAGCGGGTGGTCTCTCTTCGCTCGCGGGCTGAGCCGAAAGTCCTTTTCAGGGCTGCGTTCCGGCTGGCGTCGCTCTCGTCCGCCTCGCACTGGTTGGGTCGAAATCATTTTATTTATCAATTTTATCTTTTTTTTGTGATGCTTACGTATTTGAATGGGAGGTGTAGGTTTAAAAAGGCCTTACCGGGATAGACGTCGGAGGCCGCCTTGACGTAGAGTGATGCGAGGTCACTGGCTTCTCGAACGAGCCTCTTCTTAAACGAGGTTAAGTAATTATCTAAGGAGAGAGGCAATGTATGGTAAGTATTATGGCACAATATAGATAAGTATGAAGTGGTTGCAACGGCGTGATATTAAAAATGGCTTCCCATCAATGATTGCAAATCCTAATCATTTACATACTATATTTCATACTTTATGGTTATTGCAAATTTCCATTCTTCAGATGTGGAATGCTTTTAATTTTAGCCTTGAAAGAATATAGATATTTCTATCAGGGAAACCAACCCCAGGTCGTACCTAAGTCTCTGCTCTTCCTACTGGAAAACGGATTCAAGGTCTGCAAGATGGACTGCAAGAAGCCGCCGCCTGTGGAGTCCTCTCGCGTCGTCGGGAGATGCAACTCTGCTTCTGCATTGGGAATGTCTCTGCCAAACCAAGACACAGCAATGCAATATGTACAACTATTACATCGATATCAAATATACATAGAAAAATAAAACCAAAAACAGTTTATAAAAGCAAATTAAAAATAAATAATTTGAATTTATAGCATTCCTACCGTCCCCCCCCCCTTGGTTATAATCCACTTTTTAATCCTCATCTACTGTCGATTCAACAAATGGAAACATGCAATTCAACTTGTAAACGTGCCTTACCTGGGCCGACTGGGTGCAGAGAGTACATGGACCAGCAACAAGAGGAAAACTGGCGCTGAATGCAACCTCATCTTGTTGCTGATGTTGAGCTAGACCCTACGAGTGGGAGAGCCAAAGCAATTGTAGTATGGACGTCATCGAGCTTCTTATTAAAGAAACTGGCTATGTGACCATATACAGGCTTGTACATAAGTATACACAGGAATACATGGTGTCTCGGCACATCACTTCGGCGCTAAATTATGAATCGCAAAAGTACAGATGGTACATAGGACGTGGAGGAAGGTGACAGACATTGTTGCAGTTTCAAAACGATTTTCTTGAATTAATTACGTTTAATTACAATAGTCTTTTTAAGGCTTTCTAGATGCACATCTTCAACTCCTTGGTCACTGGCTGCTTATATGCAGTATATGCAATAGAGCTTGTAATAAACGTCCAGGTCCTATTAGTTTTCAAATACTGTAACACCAAAATGTTCTTTTTATTAATTGAATTAACGTCCATAACTTAATTCCGTAAAGAAAGTGGGCACTGCAATAACACTTCTTTATAAAACAAACCAAAAAACAAAAACAAAAAAAAATCCTTTCTTATAGCTTAGCCCATCCGAATGAATGCGAAAAGAGGATTTTGTCCGCATCCCTTCGTAAGCCTATCCCATATCTCGGGACTGTACCCTCTAACCACTGGGACTTTCCCGTTGTCCTTACTAGCTAAACAAATGCGCCTGGTAAAAAGTTAATAATATCGTTTCCTTGTTCATCCATCAGAAAATGACATGGTTTACATATTCGGTTATTGCAAAAGATAATGCACGCCTTTGGGAAAATGCAAAGAAAGATAAGCAAATGTAATCGATCGCCTTGGCTTCCACACCATCAGCGCTCCAGCAAAAGTCAGTCAGTACACCACTACGATATTCCGCCAAGATAAGAGCTACTACGGTTTCGTAACTTTAGAATGAATCGCCAGGTAGGTCTACAAGTTGTTTATTGCCAGAAGAAATATGGAGCGCCAAAAACACAGATGCCAGAGTGATCGCAAGTGTTATCAGCAAAACAGTAATACCTACAACTACTGATTCCATGCTGTGTACTTAGTGCTATATGAATGCCCAAAATGGGTTATGGTAATTATATACTCTACTTATCAATACGCTTTATAACGTGTATGTGTATACGTGTCAAAAGGCAAGTTGCATCGACTTGCACTCTGACCCTTCAAGATTTATGGAAGAATCTAATAACCTTTCATATCAAACTGCCACTTTCCCTGTACGCCACACGAATACTGAAGTGTTATTGAAGAACGGTCTTTACTCTATTCAAATGCACATATACGTTGGAAAGAACCTCCCAGCACAGTTGAAATAGTGCATAGCGTTCAAAGTGCAAAGAAACACGAGGTGAGAATCTTTCTTTTTCTTCACGGCACAGATTTATCCTGCATGATTGCATCCGCCAGATTCGAGATTAGCATGCATGCGAGGTGTCTCCTCCATTCTCTTGCTTTCGCGGCTGAAACATTTTCTGCCATGCGTTTGTTTAACTGGATAGGTTACCTAGCATTATCTGCAATAACTTACTTCTAAACTTTGTCTTTGAATTCTCTAGTCTGTTGCTGCAATGTGAGCGTCTTGTGTGGACATATATCGAACAAGGATGTCTATAATGTTGAACATGCACTTTCATTTCATTTAAACACGGAGTAGTGCGTGCAAAGAAAATCGCTTTATTTATCATCCAGAATGACAAACAGAATTTAATGAAGTAGAGATATTTTCTCCTTTGCAACGGCAGTGAATACAACTACTCTAGTCCTTACGAGGCATAAAACGTGAATTATTAAACAACGATAATAGCTTGATAACAGCCCGGTCACAAAGCACGCAAAAACACTGCAGTTTCCGCCTTTGAACTACTGGGCAATTTCTTCATTTTTATGGCACGAAAACACATCACTCACGTGTTTTGAATAATACCTATCTCGTCCATTGCGTGATCAAATATTAACTACCATTTCGAGGCCATCAAACGTCGGAGTAGTTATTTTAATTTTATTTTATTTTAAGCGGTCGTTTTGGGATGGCATTTAATTAATGTAATTATTTGTCGGTTTCAGTTTTATCTGTTTACTGATCCAATAACAGCGCTAATATAAAAGTCAGTAGAATGGTCGCGTTTACCGGCCTCAAATACCGAACAAATACAAATTAAATCATATTTCTATTTTCGCACCACTTGACTCAAAATCACCGTCGTTTCTGAACACACCATGCTAATTGATCAATAATACCAACTTACTTATACACAAGACACTATCATTAGGAAGAGAGCGTTAGGCGTATAATTTCGTGCCTTGACCCCGACGCCCAACGCACGCTTCGACTGGCTTCACGGACGGCGGTTTGGGTGGGGTCGCTGGGCGGCTGGGGTCGCTGGGGTCGCTCTGAAGCTTTCACCGGTTCGTTCGAAGTTCCGTTCTCTTTTGACACATTCGAATCTCAACGACTCTTTTTGTGGGTAAATTCGTGTGCAAAAGGATAAGGGCGTGGATAATGTTGAGAAACTTTGATGAATAGCTTTTATACTTCTCTTCTATGCGTCACGTTCATAATATTGCAAATAATTCAACCGAATGTTTAGATATGTTAGTCTTTCTGTCTGCGAGAGGAAGAATTTACAGCTTAAACACGTGAATATATGCAGCGTAACGTAGGCCTTCTCGGCTCTTATAGGCCTTTCCGTCTACTTAGCTTATCTTCCTCGAGGGATTACACTTGTCTCGAGTTTACCCGCTCTTATTCGCACTCCCGTTTCCAAATGCAAAGTTTAAATCTAGACGCATTTCTCAAGGATTTTAGGTTTCGCTCTGCCTAGTTTTTTTTGTTTTCTTTCTTTCTTTTTCTGTCTGTCTCTGTCCCACTTTCTCTTTCTGACGTGTTGTTTTGCTTTATTAACTTTATTGGTATCTTTTATTGCCATGTACTCACTACTTTTAGAATTAGTGAATTATAGTTAAAGAACACGATAGTATAGATCTTATTTCTTCTTTTTTTGTGAGAGGTGATCCCTTTACCTATTATGAGATGTTTCATGGATTGAATTACACTATATTGGAATTAAATCCATAGATCTAACGCCATACAAAAACAACTCTACATTAAAAGAAAAAAAAAATCCAGTGAAACATTCAGAAAGTAGATTTCAATATCTAGTATTACATACATGCATGGTATTAAATCTATGAAAAAGGTACAGAATTCAATCGAACAAACAATAACGAAAAATGAATTAGATTATACTGTCACAGAGCTTTACAATAAGCCTGACCGCGGGTTCAGTGTCAAAGCACGCTACGTTGATACTGGTGTAAACAGGAATCAATTCACATTCATTTTCAAAAAGCATTTGTTTTAATGAATACATACTTTTTCATCGCTACAGGTTCAATAAGAGTAATAATTCATGTAATCACTACTTGTTTATCAATTTCAGGGAAAATAAAATGTCAAGGTTAAGCTTTACTAATTTTCTGTTTATTATCTCCTCGCTTACTGATTCGGTTTTCTCTTTCTCTCTGATTCGTTTCTCTCTCTCTCTCTCTCTTTCCCTTTCTCTCTACTTCTCATTATATATATATATATATATATATATATATATATATATATATATATATATGTGTGTGTGTGTGTGTGTGTGTGTGTGTGTGTGTGTGTGTGTGTGTGTTTTGGTGTGTGTGCATATACATACATACATATATGTATATATATATACATATATATACATATATATTTTTTTTCCTACATGTACACACACACACACACACACAGGCGCCTACCCTGGGGGGGCAGAGGGGACAAATACTCCTCCTGGCCATCTCCCAGGAGGGGCAAAGGGGGCATGCAATGTCCCTAAAGACAGGCATGCAAAATGATAATCTTTAGATTTTTCTAGATTACCATATCTTAGTTGACTGCCATTATATTAGTTTCCAAAAGGCCAAAAAATAATTCCAAAACAAGAGCATCATCAAGAGATCCTAAATTGCCAAGGAACTAAACTAAATAAATAAACTAAAATCAGTAAAGTTGCAGAGGTAATCAATGCATAAGCGGGAGTAAAGGATGCACGCCAGCGATAAGCGATCGATTGCGTCTGTGCATGAGGATTCCACTCTCCTCGGCCTCCGCAGAGAGGGCGTTTAGTATAATGACACGACTTGAATCTTGGATACGATCTAGCAGCGATGCAAGCCACTTAGATAACATATTGTTTGCAGGTATGGACAGAGAGAAAAGGGATGATGTTGACATAGGAGGAATTGCAGGGGAGTTTGCAAGGGAAAATGAAAGGTTATGTGCCGTTTGATGTTTACGCATTAAACATGTTGGAAAAAAAATCATTTTAGTTCTTGTGATCTTTATTACTTTTTTTTTTTTACTATCAGTGCTATTGTAACAACAAAGCTTTAGACTTTAATTTCCATTGTGGAAAAAATGGCATTAGTTACAACCCAGCGCCCCTTGCCTTACACACACGTAGGCGCACCTGTATTTATATAAATTAACATATGTGTATATATGTATATATGCATGTGTGTGTGTGTGTGTGCGTGTGTGTGTGTTTATATATATCACCCTTTCCCCCCATCACCCCTTCTCCCCTTTCCACCTTCCCCCCACCCAACCTCTTACCCTTCTACCCTTCCATCATCTCTCCATCCATCCATCGCTCCCTCCCCCCTTGCCCCCCTTTCCATCCCTCCCACCCTCTACCTTACAACCTTTGCTTACAACCTTCCACTCCATCCCCCCTTCCCATCCTTCCACCCCTACCGCCCCTTCCCACACATACACACACATCACCTTCTCCCCCTTCTCCCCTTTCCACCCCCCCCTCCCAACCTCTTACCCCCTACCCCCCCTTTCATCCCTCCCACCCCTCTACCTTACAACCTTTGCTTATAACCCTCCACTCCATCCCCCCTTCCCATTCCCCCCTTCCCTCTCCCCCTTTCCCCACCCCAACCACCCTCCCTCCCTTCCTTCCTTCCTTCCCTTCTTTCCTCTCCCCTCCCCCTCTCCCCCACCCCCACCCCTTCAACCCGCCAACCATACCATCCAGCCCGACCGAAACGACCCAACGACCCTACGACATAACGAGCATCATGAACACCTGCCCCCGAATTCACAGGCGGGCATCTGGCGCACTGATATAACCTTGTCTTGCCTCCGCGAGATCAGATTAAGATTGTCGGGTCTCTCGCTTTCATTCTTCTTTCTTGTCTTTGTTTTGTCTTTGTCTTGTCTTTGTTTTGTCATGATTTTTTTTGTTGTTGTTGCTTTTTTTTTCCTTTTGTGTCTTGCTTCTTGGTTTTATATTGTTTTGGTTTTATTTTTCTTATTATTTTTTTCTTCACTTTCTTATTCTTTTCTTCTGTTTCACTTCATTTTTCTATCGTGTATTTGCTTTTGTTTTTTCTTTCGTGTTATTTTCTCTCGTTTTCGATGTTTATTCTCGTGGATTTTTCATCACGCCTTTCATTCTTCTCTTCTGTTTTGCCTTCTCCCTCGATTCTTCATTTTGTCTTTGTTCGTTCTTTCCTTTTTTTTCTTTTTTTTTTTTTGTCGTTGTAGTAGATTGTCGTTTTCTCTCTTCCTTTGCCATTTCCTTTCCGCTTGCTTCCTCTTTTCCGATATGTACATTATATATATATATATATATATATATATATATATATATACATATTTCTCTCCCTCTCTCTCTCTCTCTCTCTCTCTCTCTCTCTCTCTCTCTCTCTCTCTCTCTCTCTCTCTCTCTCTCTCTCTCTCTCTCTCTCTCTCTCTCTCTCTCTCTCGCTCGCTCTCTCACTCTCTCTTCTTTATTTTTCTTTCGTCTCCTTTTGTTATCCTTCCTTTTCTTCTCTCTCTCCTTTGCTTATCCATCCTCTTCCTCTCTTTTTCCATTTCTTCTTTCCCGTCACTCCTCCTTCTGCTCCCCGTCCTCCTCCTTCTCCCCTCTCTTATTCATCCTCCGTTACTTCTTTTTTTTTTTGTCTCCCTTTCCTTCACAACATTCTCTTATTGCTCCTCCTCTTCCTTCTTTATCTCGACCTTCTTCTTCTCTTTCTTCACCCTGTTCATCCTCCTCCTCTTTCTTCTTCTTCTTCCTCCTCCTCCTCTTCCTCCTCCTCCTCCTCTTCCTCCTTCTCCCTCGCACTATCCCTCGCCCTTCTCCTCCTCCCCTTCCTCTTCCTCCTCCTCCACCTCTCCCTCCTCCTCCTTCTCCTCCTCTTCCTCCTTCTCCCTCGCACTATCCCTCGCCCTTCTTCTTCTTCTTCTCCTCCTCTTCCTCCTCCTCCTCCTCCTCTTCCTCCTTCTCCCTCGCATTATCCCTCGCCCTCCTCCTCCTCCTCCTCCTCCTCCTCCTCTTCCTCCTCCTTCTCCCTCGCACTATCCCTCACCCTTCTTCTTCTTCTTCTCCTCCTCTTCCTCCTCCTCCTCCTCCTCTTCCTCCTTCTCCCTCACACTATCCCTCGCCCTTCTCCTCCTCCTCCTCCTCCTCCTCCTCCTCCAGCACCCCCCCCCCCTCCCTCCCCCGAGCCTTATTGCATATAATCTTTCGCACCGAATTAGTTTCTGCAGAAGCCCCGTGTTATGAGGTTTAGGAGGACACTAAGGAAGGGTAGGGGGTGTCTGTGTATTGGGAGAGGGGGGGGGGTGAGAAGAGGTGGGGAGGGGATGGAGAGAAGGAGGGGGGATGTGGGTGGAATGAGAGGGGAGGAGGCGAGGGGATTGGGTGTGGGGTGGGGTGGGGTGGGGGTGATGCGAGGGAGAGGAGGAAGATGGCGGGTGAGGATGCTGTTGCGAACGTTTCGTTGATGTTGCTTGCTTTGTTGTTGTTTCATTTTTTCTCTCTGTGTTTGTCTTTGTTTGTTTTTTTCTTTTTTCTTCTCTCCTTTCACTTTCTTTTTCCTGTTGATTATTCCTCCTCGTTAGTCTGTATGTATGTTCTTTTGTTTTTTTTTCTTTCTTTCTCATTTCCCTTTCTTTCCTCTCCCATCTTACTCTCTTCATCCCTTCATTTTCCCCCCTTCCTTCGTCCTCATCTCCCTCTCTTTCGCTTCCTTTCCTCCAGACGCATGTATCCGGTCATTGATTGCGCGAACGGCTGGCATCTGCATGTGATCCCTGTGCACTACGGCCATTATCGCGAACGGGGCCGCCTGTCTTATTGTTGTCTGTGGCGGGCGTGGTAGGAAGGGTGGGTGGGTGGGTGGGGAGCGGGGTACTCCTTTTCTGGTTTTGGTGTAATCTTTTTAAATCAATGTCTTCATGTTTTTTTTTTTTTTTTCTGTATCTCTTTTTTTTCTCTCTTTTTCTTTCTTCTTTGTCTCTCTCTCTCTCTTCTCTCTTTTCTCTTTTCTCTCTCTCTCTCTCCTTTCTCTCTCTATTTCTTCCTCCCTCCCTCCCTCAACCACTTCCCCTCCTTCACTCTTTCTCTCTTTTCCTCTCTTTTTTTCTCCCTTTCCTTCCTTTCCTCAACCCCCCACCCCCACCCCCTCCTCCCCTCTCTCTCTCTTCCACCCTCTCCCCTCCCTCTATCTCTCTCTTCCTTATCACTCTCTTCAGCCACTCCCGCTATATTTCTCTCGAAGCTCTTCTCCATCTCATCTCAACTGATCAAAAATTCATGATAGTTGCAGTCTCAGAGAACACAAGATGCAACTTTCTTTCCCGGGAGAATCCAGTCAGAAAGAAGGGAAAAAAAGAAGATGCTTGTAGCTTTCTTACATCGCCGAATATCGTCTTTTAAGCGAGTTTTTTTTTTTTTCTTTTTTTTTTTTCTTAGGACACATGGAGAGTTTTGGAAGAGTAGTTTTTTTTTCTTCTTTCTTCTTTGGGAAAACTGGATGGGGGCGGTTCTTGGGGAAAGCAGGGGGAGGTGGTTCTTTGTTCTTAGGGAAAGTAGTTGTTTTTTTTTTTTCCTTTCTTGTTGGGGAAAGCAGGGGGTATGTTTTCTATTTTCATGGAGATTGCAGAGTTTTTTTTTTTTTTTTTTTTTTTTGGGGGGGGGGGGGCCAGGGAAGGGGTTTCTTTCTTATTTGGGGAGAGCATATCTTATCTTTCTTTCTTCTTAGGGAAAACTTGCTCTTTCTTTCTTTCTCTTTTCTTTCTATTTTCTCTCTCTCTCTTTCTCTCTCTCTCTCTCTCTCTCTCTCTCTCTCTCTCTTTTACCATTCGTTTCCCTGTCTCACTCACTCTTCCGTCCCTCTCCTTCTTTCTTCTCTTTCCCTCATCCTGGAATTCTTTCCTTCTCTCTTTCTTCTCTTTTTCTCCCTCCTTGGTTTTCTTCCCTTCTCCCCTTCCCATATATTCTCCTTCTTTCTCTCTTTCCTTCACTCCATCACCTATATTTTTCATTTGCTCTTCCCCCCCCCCCCTTACTTTCCTCCTCCCACTGTCCTTCTTTTCCTTAATATTGTTCTTCTTCCTGTTCCCGCCTTCCATCACCCTCCTTCATTTGCCCCCCTTCCCGCCTGATTATTTCCTTTGCTCCTTCCTCATTCTCTTCTCCTCTTCCCTTCCCTCATTCCCTCATTCCCTCTTCCTCCTCTCCCTTCTCTCACCCCCCCTCCCTTGCCCCTTCCCTCCTTCCCGTTGTCTTCCTTGATTCCCCCTACTTTTCCGCCTTCCCTCTCCCTTCCCTCATTCTAAGCCTATTTCCCTCCCATCCTCCCCCTTCTCTGCTTTTCCATATCCCTTCCCTTCTT
>NW_028234431.1:19238624-19243624 GCF_977035675.1 Penaeus japonicus
AAGCCCGGAGAAGTCGTGTGATTAACTCTGCTCGTTTCTCCAGCAGACTGCCACGCCTTTTCCCCTTTGCCTCCTCTCTCCCTCCTCTCCTTGTTTTATTTTTCTTTGTCTCTCTTCCTCCTCTTTCTTCTTCCTCTCCTTGTTTCTTTTTCTTTGTCTTCCTTCCTCCTCTTTTCCATTGCCTCCCCTCTTCCTTCTCCCCTTGTCTCTTCTTTGCCTCTCTTCCTCCTCTGTTCAAGTGCCTCCCCTCTTCCTCCTCTCCTCGTCTCTTCTTTGTCTCCCTTCCTCCTCTTTTCCATTGCCTCCCCTCTTCCTCCTCCCCTTGTCTCCTTTTATTTGTCTTCATTCCTCGTCTTTTCATTTACCTCCCTTTTTCTTCTTCTCCCTTGGCTCTCTATTTCCTTGTCTCCCTTCCTCCATTTTGCCTCCCTTTTTCTTCTTCTCCTTGTCTCTTTCTCTTTGTCTCCTTTCCTCCTCTTTTCATTTGCTATCTCCCTTCCTCCTCTCCTTGTCTCTTCTTCTTTGTCTGTCTTCCTCCTTTTTTTCTTTGCCTCCTCTCTTCCTCCTCTCCTTGTCTCTTTTTCCTTGTCTCCCTTCCTCCTCGTTTCCTTTGCCTCCCTTCTTCCTCTTCTCCTTGTCTCTTTTTATTTGTCTCCCTTTTTCTTCTTCTCCATTGGCTCTGGTCTTCCTTGTCTCCCTTCCCCTTCTCCTTCGTTTTCCTTCCTGCTTCTTCTATCTCGCCTTCTCCTTTTCCCCTTTGTCTTCCTTCTTCCTCATTTCCTGAAATTCATTTTCTTCTACTCGTTTTCCTTCTTCCTCTTTCCACTAACCTTCATCTTCATCTTGTCCTTAGATTCCCTTCTCTCTTTTCTTTGTCTCTCTCCTTCCCCTGTTTCCTCACCTCCTTCTATCTACGCTTCCTCGTCTCCTTCTTCCTCTCCTCCTTTGTCTTTCTCCTTCCCCTTCTCCCTCGTCTCCTTCTGCAGGCCGTTTTCACTCACTCGCTGCTTCTCGAAAGATGTCGAATACAATGCAGAATTTATGGCTCTTTTTCATTTCATTTCATTTTATCTTCTTTTTCATATGTAGAGTTGGAATATGAACCTATCCGATACCATATCAGATTTAGATTTTCTTCCTTTTTTTCTCCTTCTTCTTTTATTATATTTTTTTGTCTTCATTTTCTAATTCCTGGTAACTACACTTGACAACATGAAGATAATAACTATTATCTTTAATATCGCTGCTACTGCGATGTTGTTGACATAAAATTAATAACAGAGGTAATACTGGTGATATCAACACTGTTATCATTGCTGTTATTTTGATACGCCTGTAATCAAATTAATTAGTACACCTACGTATTTTCGCATTAATAATGATGCCATTTATTAATCAACTAAAAAAAAAAATCAAGGAATTTCATTTTTCAAAATGTCAAATAATCGCGAGAAAATTGTGCAACATGAATTCAATATCATTCTCAGTATCTCTGGCCTTAGATTTCGATCTAGATTATGAAATGTTTATTCGGGAATGAGTCAGATTTCTTAAGAGATACGAAATTCGAATAAATCAATAAATAGATTCCTAGTTGTGAAGTAAGGCATTGCAAAATCCTGTTCATTTCGTCTCTGTTCTATCCTTAGCCCCATCGAGTCTTTCCTTTTCATTTGACGAAAAGGAAAGTGAAAGGGTAGGCGTTCTTAGATATGATATGGAAGGGGATCGAAGCTATTAGTTAGACGAATTCTTTTGCTCGTATTCTAACTGAACTAGATAACACTAAGTTCCTGAACAAATAACTTTTATGCTCCTGATTGTAATGCTATTTTTTTTCTTCTTTTTTTTTTTTTTTTTTTTTGTCTCTCTCTCTCTCTCTCTCTGTCTCTCACTCACTCGTACAATAGCTCCTTTATACTCCTGACCAGCATTAGCATTCATATCAAGTGACTGACCTTCTTCCCCCAAACACCAACTCGACGAAACAACGCCGTAGTGAAAACAACATCAAACCCAAACATTAAAGGTTTAACATAAACACTCATAAGTGTATAAAGAAGCTAAACACTTGATCTCTAAACTCATGTTCAAGGTTTAGCATAATCACTCATGGGGTATATAAAACGGTTAGATTCTTGATCTCTAAACTTAAAGCTTTAACACAGTCACACGTTGGTGTACCAAGAAGCTAAAAAAAAACTTGATCTCTAAACTTAAAAAAAGTCAAACATAATCACTCGTAACGGTGAGAGACTTGAACCCCCAAACTTCCAAAGCACTTTACTATCTATCCTCTAGCACCTACAGGTTAGAATTACAAACAGTTGCTGACAGCTGATCACCACGTTGCGCAGGACCATTAATGAAGGCACAGGTGGAGCAATCAACACCAAATGAACCATAAAACCTGACTACATATCCGGAAGCGAGATGCAGCTTCCGAATGACCCGCAATGGAGGAGACCGAGACAAAACTGTGACCGGAGTCAACTGTAAACTTGCAAGTCTAAACGGAGCGATTCGGTAGTGTAGTTATTTAGATACCTTTTTTGTAGAGATAGTGAGGAGGGTAGGTCACTTGATCGGTATCTAAATTGTGTGTGTGAGAGAGAGAGAGAAAAAGATATATATATATATATATATATATATATATATATATATATATATATATATATATGTGTGTGTGTGTGTGTGTGTGTGTGTGTGTGTGTGTGTGTGTGTGTGTCTGTAGAGAGAGAGAGAGAGAGAGAGAGAGAGAGAGAGAATAAAAAAAATAGAGAGAGAAAGAAACAGAAAGAGAGAGAGAAAGACAAAGAAAGAAATAGAAAGAGAGAGAGAAAAAAAAAGAAATAGGAAGAGAGAGAGAGAAAGAAAGAAACAGAAAGAGAGAGAGAGAGAGACAAATGCATAGACATAAACAGAGCCAGAGAGGTAAGTCTTAAGAAAGGGAAAAGTGATATGATGTCAAAATAAAATAGCTGTCAGATTCAGCTTTTTGCTCTGACATTCGCTGTTTATTACTGATTCTTGTGATTTGAAATTATGTGCTAAATTTTGTAAATCAAAATTAAAATTTTTATAATGTTTACATATTGTACATACCTTTTTTTTTTTTTTTTTTTTTTTTTTTTTACATCACTCTAAAACTTCCGGACAGAAAAAGAGATAAAAAAATAGTTATGAAATCGTAACTGTTTATCATATTGATAAAGCGAACAACGCCTCCCACAGTGCGCCATCATACGAGACTAACACCCAAGTCGTGAACAATTACTCGGGTATCAACAGTCCCCGGTCTCCTAAAGGCTCGTGGAATATTATACTTCATCATAACCAAGATATATGCTACATTCGGTTCCATTTCAAGTGACGGAATTACATTTGGCTAAGCTCAGGTTACAGCATTCTACACACAGCTTTCCTAGATTTATTTCGTAACAAGGATAAGGATTCATGTGCGTGTGTATATGTACAGTAGTTGTCTGATAAGAGAATTGCCATGGAGAGATACTTGCAATAAAAATAGTTTCGTGGTGCTCTGGAAGAAGGAGGCTGGATGTTCGATTATTTGCAACCTGTCATGCTACTTTCTTCTTTACTGATTGTTGCAATAAAGCAGGTTTATAAACATAATGATGCGCAATACACTCGAGGAATTAGGTGCTATTTGATGCATGGTATGCCTGTCTTTACACTTTTGCATTAGACTAAACTGCTGTGTTGATGGTTTGATCTCATAACTCTCGTTGCAAGCATGGATATTATCCTCTTTAATCATCGCGGTCTGCCTTCCTTCTCCACCTCACTATCAAACACACGATTTGAATGTACAAGGCTCGGTTGCTGAATCACCAGTTATTGTATGATACTCCAACCAATTACGGGGAAAACGGTCAAAAGTAAACCAAGATTTCTTACATATTTTGAGAAGACTGACAACTTTTGAAAAGCAAAACACATTTTTTCTAACACACACACCCTCGAAAAAGGGTACATGATACACACATAACATGTAATTACAGATATGAAAGCCTATTATTTGAAAAAAAAAATGATTACAGACTATATAATATATGAATTAAATTTCTTAGACTTTTTGTCTCATATTGTAATATCTCTTCATGTTATAACCATATCATATTATAAGCGTAAGAATGGGGAGGAGAAGGAATAAGAGGAGGAGGAGATGGAGAAGAAGGAGGAAGAGGCATAGTAAGGGCAGTAGGCCGAAATCTTACCTTCCCTTCTTAAGAGAAAAAACAAAAAACGAAAACACAAAAGACTTTAAGACAAAAATAAGAAAGAAGGAAGAGGCAGAGAAAGCATAAAAGTGGAAATATACAATAAAATCCAATGAAAATACAGATAACCAAAAAAAAAGAGAGATAAGGGCAAAGGAAAAGAGAAATAAGAGAAGAAGGAAAGCAATAAAACCGAAAAGAAGGGAAAAGGCAAAGG
Organism: Penaeus japonicus; assembly: GCF_977035675.1. Taxonomy (NCBI): domain Eukaryota; kingdom Metazoa; phylum Arthropoda; class Malacostraca; order Decapoda; family Penaeidae; genus Penaeus; species Penaeus japonicus. The sequence continues at coordinate 19,243,086 of NW_028234431.1, forward strand.
ACGATAAAAGGGAGAGGCGCAGAAGACGAAGAAGCCCATCTGAAGATCTCTCCTGGAATCTTCGAGGAAAATCAGGCAATTATTCAGAAAATGAACTATCAAGATCTAATCATTGCCAATCTAGCATAAAATCCAAGGGCGCCACAGCCTCCCGACGAGAATATGAACCTTAATGCAAGGGGTGATAAGGTCGTTATCCTCGTGGTTCCCATATTATTACGATTATTAAAAACGTCCTTCCGACAGAGGATTGGAAGGTCGAGATTAGAACGACTTCGCTTCGTCTTCATTGCCAGAGGGGGAGTAGGGGGAGGCTCATGGGGGAGGAGGGGAGGCTATGGTACCTCCTCCAAGATCCCTATCCCCTCCCCACCAATACCTCCACCCCACTCCCCCCACAGCTTACCCCCTTGACCCTCCGCCCCTTACCCAAGGCCCCTCCCCCTCTACCCCCTCGGCCCCTCCCCCTCCACCCCCCTCGGCCCCTCCTCCCTCCACCCCCACGACCCCCTTCCCCCCCTCCCCCAAGCCGCGTGCCC
>NW_028234431.1:19264197-19267407 GCF_977035675.1 Penaeus japonicus
GCGTTTGTAGTGTTGTGTGTGTTGGTTTGTGAGTGTTGTTCGTGATCTATATATAGTATTATATATATATATATAGTAATATATATTGATATATATGATTAATATATATATATATATATATATATATGACTATGTATATGTATATTTATACTCTATACGTTCTATATATTATATTATATATACATAGTGTATATATATATATTAGGGGTGTGTGATGAGTGTGTGGTGTTTGTGAGTGGTGTGTATGTGTGTGTGTGTGTATAGTTAATTGATATATATATATATATAGTATGATATTATAGTATATATTTATATATATAGTGATTTATATTAATTTATATGATTATATATTTATACAGGAGTTACTAGTATATATATATATATATGATATATATATATATATATATATATGATATATATATATCTTATATATTAGTATATATGATTAATTATAATACTGTAGTATATATATATTTGATATATATATATTATATATATATATTTATATATTAGAGATATATGTATATTACATTATGTATAATATAGTATATATATATATATATATATATCTATATATATATATATATATATATATATATATGTATTATATATATATATATATAACTATATATTATTAATGATGTAGTAGTATATATATATATATATATATATATATATATATGTATTATATTATATATAGTATATAGAATTATATATATTTAGACAATTGATATATATAAAATATCTATGGTATGTTTGAAATATAGAGGGTATAGTGTATCTATATATACATAATATATATATATTACCATATATATAGAATATATTTATATATATATATATATATATGATATATAGTTGATAATATACACATACAATATTACATACATGTGTGTGTGTGTGTGTACATATTTATATACGTAAGTGAATAAATATGTATATGTTGTTGAAAAAAAAGGAAAAGAAAAAATTCATAAAGTCATAAAGTTGACAATCACGCGACCATAACGAAGAATGTAAACAAACGCACAGAAAGACAGGCTGCAACCAAACCTTACATGGGCCTTCCTTCCCTCCTTCCCTCCTTCCCTCCTTCCCTCCTTCCCGCCTTCGCAGTATCTCCATCTGACTCATAAAACACGCCCTTTCCCCTCTCCCCTTCTCCCCTTACCCCTCCCTCTCCCATACCTCTTGTCCTCTCTCTCACTACCCCTCCCCTCCCTCTCTCTTCTCCTCATCCCCTCTACCCACCCTTCTGACCCTCCTCCCGTCCCCCTCCCCCTCCTCTTTACCCTCCCCCCCTCACATCCCTCTTATCCCCTCTTCCCAAACCGCTTTGACTCACCGTTGCTGACTCCCGGCCACGCCCACGGCCAGGGAGAGAGAGAAAGAGAGAGAGAGAGAGAGAGAGAGAGAGAGAGAGAGAGAGAGAGAGAGAGAGAGAGAGAGAGAGAGAGAGAGAGAGAGAGAGAGAGAGAGAGAGATAGGGGATGGTAGTGAGGTTGAAGAGAGAGAGGAGATGAGAGAGAGAGACGAGAGAGAGAGGACCGCGCAGAGAGAGAGAGAGAGAGTGAGAGGAGATGAGATTGGGAGATGATGAAGGAGAGAGAAGACGAAGAGAGAGAGAGAGAGAGAGAGAGAGAGAGAGAGAAAGAGAGAGAACGAAGGGTTTATAGGGAAGGGGGAAGAGTGGGTGAGGGGGGATGAAAACAGAAGGAAGAAGGGGGGAGTTGGAGCGATGAGACGAAGATGAGGTGGTAAGGGGGAGGTGGTAAGAAAAGTAACGGGGGGGGGGGGGGGGGGGGGAAGAAGATGAGAAGAAGAGGTGAAGGAGGGCCCGCCCCCCCCCCCCAAGGAGAGCAAGTGAGGATTAGGGAAAGAGGGGGAAGGGTTATAAGGGATGAAGCAAGGAAATGAGGCGTGAGTAAGGATAAATGAGGGAGCAAAAACATGAGAGGAAAAGGAAAGCAAAGAGATGAGGGACGAGGACAAAAGAAAAGAAACAGCAAAAGGAAAGATTAAGGGAGCAGGGAGCGGCGATCCTTAGGGAATCGCGTGGCACTCCCCCGACATCCATTCTCATCCTCCTTGGCACAGGGCCGGCAAAGGCTCACCCCTCCTCCTCCTCCTCCTCCTCCTCCCCCTCTTCTTCCTCCTCCTCCTCTCCCTCTTCCTCCCCCTCTTCCTCCCCGCCCCTCGTCCCTCCCTCTACGCGCTCCTGTTTCCTCCTTCCGCCGCCCTCGGCTTCCTCCTCTCATCTCCCCTCATTCTGGGATAATTATGATTGGACTTATCAAGGAGGCGCCACCTCTTCCTCCTTCATTCTGTGCATCGTGTCCTGTGATTCATGAGGTTTCTCCCGGAGTCAGGTAATTAGACCCCTCGTCTGATTACCTGTAAATTAGCGTCGTCTCCAGAAAGTGTTTTTTTTTTTTTTTTTTTTTTTTAAGTTTTGGTATAGAAATAGATAAGGGATAGATTTGGGGAAGTACTGGTTTATGTTAAAGTTACATAGGGTGAAAGTTACTAAAAGGATTGGTGTAGGTTACGTAAGGTATAGGTTTCTGAAAGTACTTTTATAGGTTTTATTTATATAAGATAAAGGTTTTAGGGGTATTGGTATACACTTAAATTATGTATGGATACAAGTTTTTGAAAGTAGAGATACAAAATACATAAAGTACAGGTTTCTGAAAGTAGAGATACAAAATGCATAAAGTACAGGTTTCTGAAAGTAGAAATACAAAATGCATAAAGTACAGGTTTCTGAATGTAGAGATACAAATTACATAAAGTACAGGTTTCTGAAAGTAGAGATACAAAATACATAAAGTACAGGTTTCTGAAAGTAGAGATACAAAATGCATAAAGTACAGGTTTCTGAAAGTAGAGATACAAAATACATAAAGTACAGGTTTCTGAAAGTAGAGATACAAAATGCATAAAGTACAGGTTTCTGAAAGTAGAGATACAAATTACATAAAGTACAGGTTTCTGAAAGTAGAGGTACAAAATACATAAAGTACAGGTTTCTGAATTTACCGTATAAGTAAAAGATATAAACATTAAGGAAATACAGACATTAGTTAAAAGATGCAGGTTTTGTGACATATTCACTTTCAGCAAAATGATGCGTGATTTTGTATCCACAAATGTAAATACTAGTTATAAGATTTAAAGTATAAGTTTGGGGGAAGAATTGGCATATGC
>NW_028234431.1:19267507-19275007 GCF_977035675.1 Penaeus japonicus
GACCCTATGACCTACATGACCTGCCCCTGTTGCCTTTCCCTTTCCGCCGCCGCCTCCGTTTCCGTTCTCCTGTCCTCGCTTGACCTTCTTGCACGTGTTTCTCCCCCTTCAGCCTTTTATATACCCTCTTGTTCTCTTCCTCCTCAGACCTGAAGATGGGATCCAGATGGATCCTGAAACGTGTTGTCTCAATTTCATAAATCTGTTTGTGGATAGTGGTTTATCTGCCATATATATATGTATAGTATATAATATATATATATATATATATATATATATGATATATATATATATTTATATATATAATATAGAGTATATTTTACATATACACATAATGTATAATATATAATATATATAATATATATATATATATATATATATACTATGTATATTTACATATAAATATATATCATATTATATATTATATATATCTATATATATATATAAAAATATGGATATACATATATATAATAATATATATATATAAATATATTATATATATATATATATATATAGTAGATAATTATATACACACACACACACATGCGCGTATGTATGAGTGTCAACAAACAAACAAATAAACACCTACAAACACTGAGAATGCTAGACCTGTTAGTTACTTCCAAGTGTCAGAAGATAAGGCTTGCAAATGACCCCACCAAAAGGGGAATAGGGACAAGGGGAAAAGGGGGAGGGGAGGTGAGGGGAGGTGAGGGGAGGAGGATGTCCTCAGGGTGGCAATGCATGCTGGGTCCTATGTCACACTATAATGGTACTCTATGTAGAAAGATGACCGTACGTTAAGCCATCAGTAAGTGCGGGAGTGTGTGTGTGTGTGTGTGTGTGTGTGTGTGTGTGTGTGTGTGTGTGTGTGTGTGTGTGTGTGTGTGTGTGTGTGCGTGTTTGCTACAACTGTGTACATGTGTGTGCTATGAAAGCGGACGCATTATTCTCCTTTCCAGGCAGGATTAGTTGCATAAACGGGACTGTAATTGATTAGTGTGAATGCTATACAATTATATATATGTCATATATCTATTTATATATCATATATATATATATTTATATATTATATATTATATTATAATATATATATATTGCTATATTTATTATATATATATATATATATATATATATACTATATATTTTTCACATATATATATATGAAAGAAAGGTATGAATGAGATGAATATCTAAACACGCAAGAGATGTATTTGACGCGTTTCGACGGAGGTCTTTTCTCAAAATACATTGTATTTTGAGAAGACTCCGCGAAAACGCGTCAATACATCTCTTGAGGTTTGAGATATTCAAGTCTATCCTACTTTCTTCAAGTTGTCGCTATGAATTGATTCCAATATATATATATATATATATATAAATCTAAATAAATATCTATATTAAATATAAATTATATATATATATATCTCTATATATATCTAACTTTTAAATATAATATATATATCTATATATATATATATATATATATATATATATACGTATTTATATATACATATAATATAAATCTATATATATATTCTATATTTATATATATATATTATGTAAGTATATATATATGCATATATATGTATATTATATAATATATATATATATATATATATATATATATATATATATATATACAACATTTATATACATATATATATATTATATATATATTCTAAATATATATATGATATATATATAATCTCTGATAAACATTTACATATATTTTTTTTTCTTTCTATCTTTCATACACTTTGTTTACATTGTATTATGTTACATGTGTATATATAAAAGTACGCAGTGGTTGACATTTCAACACAAAAGTGCAAATAGTTCCCCCCCCCCCCCGCCTATTTTCGCCAAGGTTTTGAAATATCGCTTTTACATATCCTGAAATAATATTTCAACAGTTGTTGTTACATCACATGAGTCACCCCTCTCTCTCCACGGCTCGTGAATGGCAATAAGTCTCGTGTTCAGTATGGTGTCAACGCAGCCATTTTGTTATTCTTTGTAATGTGTTGGCAATGTATAGTGACGGATATTTGACTCTCCGTCGAGTGAGTGTCGCTGTGATCTTTGCTGTTGCAATGATCTTTTTACGGATAATTAGTTTGATTGTAAGAGGTTAATAGTCTGGTAAGGTATGGTAAATCATGGCTTTAAAAGGATGTTTTCATGATCGAATTATTCAAAATTGTAGCTATGTTCGATCTTTTTTGTAGCCGCCCAGTGAATCTATCATCGTCTAGATATGAAAGAAATCGACTGATTAATCGAATGAATATTATACACATGTGATACGAGGACAATATACAGCCTTATAAAAATGACAGATGGTTTTCGGAGTTTCCACGTCCGGCAGTCGGACCATCGCTCTCCTGCACACCAGAGACGAGGAAACCGTATCACAATACTGTTGTTTAATGAGGTTACAAGCGCGTCCTCGAGGGAATGCAGGAAGCCGTGACTACCCCCCCCCCCCTCTCTTCTCCCTCTCTCTCCCTTCCCTTGCTCCCGTGGTGATCGTTTGTGTAGTGTGTGATGTGTGTATGTGTTTGTTTGTTTTGTGTGTCCGGTTGCCTGAGTGATTTAGTGTGGTGTGGGTTTGTGTTTTTTTGTGTTTGTGGTTTAGTGTGTGTGTGTTTTGTGGAGTGGTCCTTATATGTGTGGGGTTGGTGTAAGAGTGCCGTAATGTGGTGTGTGTGGTGTTGTCAGTATGTTGGATGCTCGGACGGAGTCGAACTGCTGAGGCTTCGCGCTGGCGGCTGCAACATGATGCTGTTTGTGCCATACGGTGTCTGTTGCAACGTGAGAGAACGGTCCGGCACGGCACACAGTGAGACTGCCACGTCCACGGCGTCTTCGTGTTGCCTCCCATACGTTCGTCTGATCATTCGCCTTTCCAGCCTCCGATTTCGACGATTTAAGATCTCGGAGAGCAATTAGGTATAAGACATGAGTTTTTTTCGCTCTCCATTATTTGCGCCCCTTCCCATCTCATGTTTCGTCATAATGGGAATATGTGAGGCGTACACTCTACGCGGCATTGTGGACAGAGTATACGAAAACTCGATGTCGCTTAGAATGTTTGATGCCGAGCGAGGATGTGAGCAGGCGCTGCAAATGCGAGTGGTCTCCCTCAAGTAACTGAGATCGGGCCTTGTGGAAACAGGAGGTGAGCTATTCGGCATGGAGAAGATTCGCAGCAATATAGTGCGACATAGCCTTGCTGAGTAAAAATAGTATGCTGTACAGATGTGTACTCACACACACACACACACGCTTAATATATAATATTGATATAATATTTATATATAGTAGGTATATATAGGAGTAGAGATGAGGTAGGGATAGAGAAGAGTTATAATATTTAATTAAGGTATGTATGGTATAGTGATATAGTGTTGTAGTGTTTTATGATATATATATGGAGAGTATAGTTAAGATAGAGTAGATTTTAGAGTATAGAGATGATATATATATATACAGTAGTCAGCATATAATTAAGAGACAGAATGTTATGTCAACGGATCGATAAAATGGGACGATAAAACAAACGTAAGAGACGCGCTAAGGTACTGTATGATCAAAGACCCCCCACTACATCCATCCATTGCAATGCCGCCCTTTCACATCCGCCGATAAACTACCACACTGGTAGCACCGACCCAAAAGGTCAGTGCGTGTATGCTTCAACCTGTTTTAGAAACGAAATTGTGTAGATCACTCGAATGACTATCAACTGTGTTTTTTAAGTAGTGTTACCTTCACAATGATCACCACTCGTACCCTTCCGATAAAAAATAGATAAAACTAATTATATCAAAATGGAGTATTAATTGGATAGGGCAAAAGGCAAATAGGCTTAACTCTGAAAAACGTTCCGTCAAAAAGTAGGAACTGTGTATGAAATGACGAATGACTTTCTGTAGGAGGATTATCCCTAAGCCCTAGGGAAAATTCTTATATAGATTGTAGTGGTATATAGTATAATATAAATATATATTATATATATATATAAATATAATATATATAGATATATCTGCGTATAAAATATATAGATAATATATGATATATATATAAATAGTAGAGTAGTGAGATTTGAGTAGCAGCACACAGCCGACAGCGAAACAGGGGCGGCGACGGATCACACGACACACAGGCAGCTCACAGATTTGATATGGATATATATAGTAGATATATATATATATAATATATATATAGTATGATATATAGGATATATATTTCGACACTCATTGGGAAGGGCACACACGCGAGCGACTCACGACACAGCACGAGCCGCACACATACGCCGAGCACACTCACACTCACAGGGGCGGGGGGCGACCAGCGACACATTATGACGGAGGAAGTTACATGAGTAGTTAATATATATATAATGAGTGAGATAGATGAGTATGGTGTATAGTAGTCTAGATATTTAGCAGTGTATCGTGATAGGTTAGTGAGTGGATAGAATAGAGGGTATAGTTTGGGATATATTTAGTTATATAGGATATAGTATAGGCATACACACACGCACAGCGACGACAAACACACACACATATGACAAATATATACGATATAGTTTATGCGAATATAATATCGAATAAAGATAGTGAGAAAAAATGAATTGTATGTATTATAGTAATATATGTGAGAGAGAATATAATAAAGATATAAGTGAGATTTTTATATATTTTTATATTCGTCATATACAACCGCTCGCGATTGACTTTTACCCCCCCTTCACCTCCCCCTCTTATGCCCCTTCCCCTTCCACCCTCCTTCCCCGTAACAAAGCCACTTTTTCTACAGACCTATGCACTAAGTTGGTTTAGTCTAACTTTATTACCTTTACGCGCTACCTGTCTGTTCTCATTAGGGAGGTCGAAGGACAGTTGTACAAAAAGCAAAGACGTCATAAGAGAACAGATAGATATACGGGGATATAGGTTTTCTTAATTGAAGAATGATACATTACACACACACACGAGCATACACCCACATATATACATTAATGTACGATATATTGAATATCTGTAAATTGTGTGATATATTTATATATGATAGATATATATATAATTATATAGAGGATAAATATATATATGATGATATATATATAAATACATATATAGAAATATATATAGCGATAGTGAGGTATATATATTTATAGAATATATATAATTATTTTATATGTATATATATTTAAATATAATATATATATATAATCGAGAATTATATAATATAATAGATAGGTAAGTATGTATGTAATAAATGAGAAATATATATATATATATATATATATATATATATAGTATATATATATATGATATATACACACAGCACACACACACACACACATGCGATATATAGTAATGGAGTATATATATATAGTGATTAATCGATATATATTATAATATATAGGATATATATATATTTTTAGGATGGATTTATGGTTATACATATATATATAATGATAGTAGATATAGTATATTTATTAATAGAGTAATATATATAATTGTCATATATATAAGATAGATATATATATAGAGTAGATATATATATATATTTATATATAGTGAGTATAGATAAAGGTGATGTAAAAAATATTTATAACATATAATATATATATATATAGTATATATATATAAATAATATATATAAGATATATATGAAGTATGTATTCTTTATTTTAATATAGTTATAGTTTTTAATGATATATATACTATAATTATATATACTTATATATATATATATATATGCTCTACACACACTACACATATATAATATATACATACATTGTGTGTGTGTACACTAATTCTATACGATAAGTGAATAAATGGTATCTCTATGTTGTTGATAAAGAACAAAAAAAATAAAAATTCAATAAAAGTCCTTTAAAGTTGACAATCACGCGACGCATCACCGCTAAGAATTTAAACAAACGCTAGAAAGACAGGCTGAACCTTACCTTACATGGCCGTCCTGCCCTCCGTTCCCGTACTCTTGCCCTCCTTCGCCCCTATCGACTTTCGCCATCTGACTCATGCAATTGCACGCCCTTTCCCCTCTCATCTTGCGCCCTTACCACTCCTCGTCCCATACCTCTTGTCCCCTCTCTCACTACCGCTCCCTCCCTCTCTCTAATCTCCTCATCCCTCTCCACCCTTCTGGTCCCTCCTCCCGTCCCCCTTCCCCCACCCACTTTAACCCCCCCCCACCTCTTATCCCCATCTTCCCAGAAGCCCGTTTGACTCAACCGTTGCGGACGCCCGGCCACCCCAACCTATGGGAGAAGAGAGAAATGAGAGAGAGAGAGCGCGGATGAGGAGAGGAGCCAAGTGCTCTCGAGTCAGATAGATAAGAGAGAGAGAGAGAGATGGAGTTGGAGCAGATTGTCGTCAGGAGTCTTGCGATGATGATAGTAGTGGTACCGATGAGTGGGAGGTAGCAGAGAGGAGAGAGAGATTGACACGGAGAGAGAGACGAGAGATGAGAGAGAGAGAGGGAGAGAGGAGAGAGGGGGGGGAATAGAGCGATAGAAGAGAGAGAGCGAGAGAAAAGAGCAGAGAGAGAGAAAGAGAGTTGAACTGAAGGGTTTATTAATGGAACGGGGGATGAGAGTTAGAGGGGGGATGAAAACAGAAGGAGGAAGGGGGGAGTTGGAGCGAGGAGACGAAGATGAGGGGGAGGTGGTAAGAAAAGTAACGGGGGGGGGGGGGGGGAAGAAGATGAGAAGAAGAGTAAGGTGGAAGAGAGTAAGTGAGGATTAGGGAAAGAGGGGGAAGGGTTATAAGGGATGAAGCAAGGAAATGAGGCGTGAGTAAGGATAAATGAGGGAGCAAAAACATGAGAGGAAAAGGAAAGCAAAGAGATGAGGGACGAGGACAAAAGAAAAGAAACAGCAAAAGGAAAGATTAAGGGAGCAGGGAGCGGCGATCCTTAGGGAATCGCGTGGCACTCCCCCGACATCCATTCTCATCCTCCTTGGCACAGGGCCGGCAAAGGCTCACCCCTCCTCCTCCTCCTCCTCCTCCTCCTCCTCCTCCTCCCCCTCTTCCTCCTCCTCCTCCTCCCCTTCTTCCTCCCCCACTCTTCCTCCTCCTCCCCTTCCTCCTCCTCCTCATTCGGGATAAATTAGATTGGACTTATCAAGAGGCGCCACTCCCTCATTGGCTCGTTCCATGATTCATGAGGTTTCTCCCGGAGTCAGGTAATTAGACCCCTCGTCTGATTACCTGTAAATTAGCGTCGTCTCCAGAAAGTGTGTTTTTTTTTTTTTTTTTTTTTTTAATTCTGGTATAGAAATAAATAAGGGATAGATTTGGGGAAGTACTGGTTTATGTTAAAGTTACATAGGGTGAAAGTTACTACAAGTATTGGTGTAGGTATAAGTTGCATAAGATATGATAGGTTTCTGAAAGTACTTGTAAAGGTTTTATTTACTAAAGATAAAGGTTTTAGGAGCATTGGTATACACTTAAGTTA
>NW_028234431.1:19280007-19281807 GCF_977035675.1 Penaeus japonicus
CAATAGCAGTATGACTCATAAAAAAACAAAAAGAAAAACAAAAAAAAATCACAAATACGATACAGCGCCATAAAACAAGACACAATTTAGCCGTAACTTCCACATGCTTTGGCGAGGAAAACAACAAAACATGCAGCAAGCGTTGGATTAATCCCTGTCAGTGATACAGCTCAAGTGATAGACACCGAGCATGTGACACTGGCATGTGACCGATGCGAAACGGAGAGATGAATAATGAATTGCAGGGAGATGTATTTTATTTTAATGCCAAACGTCAGGTATAGATTTATATAAATACTTGTTTTCGTACTTGCGCGAATGCACACACATACGTAAGCATGGACTTATGTATGCACGCGCGTACATACATATATATACGCACACACACACAAACACATATATATGCACACACTCTCGTATAACACACACACATACATACAAATACACAGACACATATATCTATCTATCTATCTATCTATATACATGCAAATAATTGTGTATATGTATATATATATGTACATAATATATTAGATATATATAATATATATTAAATGTACACACAACACACACACACACTCACACACACACACCACACCCATAATTATATATATATATATATATATAAATATATATATATACATATATGACATACACACTCATATATATACATAATACATATTAGTGATCATATATATATATATTTATATAAATGCTATATAGATATATATATATATATAATATATATTATAACACACACACACACCCATAAATTGATGATTTTACTAAGCTAGCTGACATCCGCATAGATACTAGATGACTAATCGCATCATAACAAAGTACAATGTTAAATATCCATAAACCAGTTAGAAAAGGGAGGAACGTGAAGAGAGAGAGAGAGACAGAGAGAGAGAGAGAGAGAGAGAGAGAGAGAGAAACAGAGAAAGAGAGAGAGAGAGAGAGAGAGAGAGAGAGAGAGAGAAAGAGAGAAAGAAAAACGGATGTGTAATTTCTCTGTTCCTGTTATCAATTTCTGATATCAGCCTTTTGGAAATTATTTACCCTCTTTAACCCGTGAATGATAAAAAGCCACACATTAGAAAACAAGAATAGTTCATTTAATGTAGGACAGTTGATCGCAGAAATGAATCTAAGTAAGTTTTTATCCATGGTGCACATCCTTGCAAAATTAATACAAAGCAACCAAGCGTGCCAATTATCTATTGCATCTCTCTGCACGAATCTCATCCCAAGGATACCTCACTGGACTCCACTGCCGCCCTCACCACGTTCCTCACCCACTGCCCTTCTCAATCCCATCAAAAGTTTAGTTCCGGACTTTTACTCGTTTATCATTATATATTTTGTTTATTATTATCATTATTTGTGTTATTAATGTTGTCATTGTTATAGTCGTTGTTATCATTATTACGTTCATCATCATTGCTATTGTTGGTTTTGTTATCATTTCTTTAGTATCATCATTATCATTATTATAACTACTATTTGTCTCTTCTTTCTCATCACTCTCATCTATCTTCTATCATCATGTTCTATATTTCATTCGCAAAGGAAGAACCTCATCTGTTCATAAGCAGAGTAGATCAAATCTCTTTCAATTATTCATTTTCATCAAGAGTTATTTCCGTCGAAGCGGCAAGGCTCCGCTCGCCCCTCGCACACTAATTCCAGTCGATGGAATTATACGTTTTAAAAATATTCTGATTGCCGCCACATGACTGATAAGGTTATCACAGGTCATAATTGAAAAAGGGAGACAATATTTGGAAGCAGCAAAAGATA
>NW_028234431.1:19304407-19309407 GCF_977035675.1 Penaeus japonicus
CTCAGACCACCATAATCACCCAAACATCAAACCCCCAACCCCCACCCTCCACCCCCACCATACCCACACTCCACACCCACCAAACCTCCAAATCCCTCCCAAACACAAACCGCCCAACCCCTCACCCAACCCACCCCCCCCCATTCCCCAATCCACCACACCCACCCTACACCAATCTAATATACCCCCACACCCCCCACCCCCCCCCATTCAACCCCCCCACCCACAACACACTCCCTACAATCCCTACTTTCTCCAATTAACACCACCACCAAACTACACCACAGCCCGAATCTCCCGATAAAGTGAGTAAGCATCCACAAAGGGCAACTAACGTCTGTGTACACGACTCCTCCACCCTCAGCAACAGAAAAAGAAGAAAGGGAAGATGAAGGAGAGAAAGAACTAGTAATAAAGATAAGGAGAAAAGATTAACATAAAACCCTTTCCATCTCTTACCTTCTCGCACCCCCACTGCTTCGTCGACCACCCCTAACTGCATACTCATTCTCTCCTCACCCAAATTGCCCTCTCTATAAGGAAAGAGAGATATAATTGTGGTTTGTTGTGATAGAGATTGTTATAGAGGATAGTGTGTATGTTTTGTTTTGTGCGTGTGTGTGTGCATAACCAAGGCTACAGTTGATAACCCAAGTCATGCTCTAGTGTTTTGCAACTATGAGCTTTAAAGTCAAGAATGATTTATCAGTACAGCAACACTGCCATCAAGGATAACAAACGCCACACGAACCATATTAACAAGAGCACATACACACACATAAAAAACACACATATATATACCGGGATTAAGTCTATCGCACAGCGCAATTCTCTACAAACATACATCAATTCGACACAAACACGAAATCGCCTTTATTACAGTCTGTTGAAATTAGAGTAATTTCAGAAAACGGTTTAATTACGTGAAAACATGCAATTATCGCTCCTGGGTACTAGCGGATTAAGGTCGGTATTCCCGGTGGCTTGCGCTGCTGCCAGATAATGAGACAAAAGTGATGCGATGCAAATATACATGGTGGTGATGGTGATGATGGTGATGATGATGATGATAATGATATCTATGCTCTCATTCGTAACTAAGTCAGATTAACAAAGTTGAACGTGTGTGTTACGACTTAGGTAAATAGCTACACCCACATAAACACTGACAGGCACACAGACAGACCGATAGACAGGTAGGAAGCCAAACACACACACACACACACACACACATACACACATTAACACACACACACACACACACACACACACACACACACACAAATAACATGCATATTCACATAGACACACACACACACACACACACACATATACTGTGTGTATATAAATATATATATATATATATATATATATATATATATATATATATATATATATATATATATATATATATATATATATTTATATATATATATATATATATATATATATATATATATATAATTATATATATACATATAATATTATATAAATATACATATATATATATAAATATATAATATATATATATATATATACATCTATATATATATATATATATATATATATATATATATATATATATATATATATATATATACATATATAGTGTATCTTAAACTGCATGCTGTATCTCCCCCTCGGTCTATCTTCCTAATCGTCTGTCTGTCAATACGGCTTGAGATAAGTCAAACGGTGTAAGTATAACGAGGATATAACAAGAAGAGGATGAGAGGGCGAAATAGCTCCCCAAAGACGCCCCTCTCCTTCCCATGCCCCCCCACACCTACCTACCCCCCCCCCCCGTATTCCTACTTCCCCTATTCGCTTCCCCCGCCCTTTCCTCTCCTCCCCGCCCCCTCCTCCTCTCCCCGCCCCGATATTCCCTCCTCCGCTCCCCTCCCTGTCCATTCCCCTCCTCTCCCTCTCCTCCCTTTCCTCCCCTATATCCCCCTCCCCTTTCCCCCTTACCCCCCTCGCCCTCTCTCTTTCCCCTCCCTTGTGACGACCTGGTAATCTGCTACAGTAAACGTATCTCCAGGCTATCATTCCCCAGGGACAATGTGCGTGTCTGTGTGCGTGTGTGCGTGTGTGTGTGTGCGTGTGTGTGTTTGTGTACTCTTTGAATGTGTGTAAGTGTGTGTGCATGAGTGTGTGTGTCCCTGTGTGCCTGATTGCATGTTTATGTGCTTGTCTTATGCGTGTGTGTGTTTGTGTGTGTGTTTGTGTGCCTGTATATACTCTGTGTGTGCGTAAGTGTGTGCGCAAGAATGTGTGTGTCCCTGTGTGCCTGTTTGCATGTCTTTTATGCTTGTTTTTCTTGTGTGTGTGTGGGTGGGTGGGTGTGAATGCGTGTGGGTGTTTGTCTGTGCGTGAATGTGTGTGTTTGTGTTTGTTCGGTCTCGTATTGTTATGTATGTATGAGTGTATTTGTTTTTCATAAATGTGTTCACGACCATGTGCGTTTCTCTGGGTGTGTGTTTATGTGAGTGTGTGTATGCTTTCCTTTGTTTACGTACTTGTGGGTAAAGAAGCCTTTCTTTTAAAGTGATATGTACTTTTCATATTCAAATTTCAAGCTCCTAATATTCATATTATCAGCAGTAGAGGTATTACAGTATCTTATTTCCAAATTTGTATGTAATGTTTTTTTGTTATTATTATCATTGTTATTATTGTTATTGTCATTTTAGTTATCAACTATTCATCCTATATATTTATTACTATTACTTTTATTATTATTATGATCATTTTCAATATCATTATTGTTATGATTATCATTATCGTAATCCTTATTATCACTATAACTATCGATATCATTATTGTTATTATTAATATTATCATTATCACCCTACTTATTATCACCATTATCATTATCAGAATCATTATTATTATCATCATTATCATTATCATTACCATTATTATTGTCATCATTATCCTGATTATCATCATTATGACTCTTCTTATCATTATCACCATAATTACCATCATTATCACTATTATTCTAATCATTATGATTTATTTGTTATCATTATCGTTATTATCATTATCATTATTATCATTACTATTATCATCATTACTATTGTTATCATTATAATCAATATTATCATCGTATAATATTAATCATCATCATCACCACCATTAACATTATTATTATCCTTTCATCATCATTATCGTAATCATTATCTTTAATGTTATTACTATTTCTATCATTGCCATCATCATCATTATCAGCATTATTGTTGTTTCTATTATCATTAACATTATTATTATCATCATTACTATTACCAGTATCAGTAGTATCACTAATACTACTTCTATGATTATTATTAACATCATTATCAATATCAGAATTGTTATTACTGTTATTACTAAAGGTATCATTACCATCATTGTTTCTATTATCATAATCATTACTACCACTACTTCTTACTTCTGCTACCACCCTTAGCCCATTGCGGATGGGGATAGATTCGCTTGTGCTTGTGACTGTGAGTGCCATAGTAAAAGGCATCCCTATTGGCACAGGAGCACATTTTAGACACTGAGTATGGATTGAGTCACTTTCCTCTTCTCGTTCTGCCTGCACATCCTTCATCGTCAACTTAGTGGGTGCCAGTCAAGAATCTCTCTCCTGCTGGTGCTAGAAGAAAGTGATGCCATCTAGGTTTTGGACGTTAAGTTAGCTTAATAAAGCTTACTACTGATAGTATTAACATAACCATGAAAAACAGCAGTAGCAACATAGGATTATCATTATTACAAATGCATATAAACAAACACACACAAGCACGTATAGTCACATAATTCACACGCGTTCCTAAATATATATGAAGTTCTTTTTGTTAAATGTATAACTGATGCATAACTGATACTTTAAATGCCCAGGGAACACAAATAACCTTTTATTATTCTTTTTATAACACGAACAAAAGAGTTCTGTAAAATCGTCTTTTGGGAAATTGTCTTTTCTTGTCAGAAAAAAAAACTAATTTTCATTTTCCGTTAAAGAAAAATAACACAAACTTGTTTTGTTCAGTGTTAGGTAGGAAGATATTACTCCTTTCGTGTTGATTTGATGTGTTTTGATCGCTTCCTTTATGAAACAAGCGTCATGACACTATGTATGAATATATATATATATATATATATATATATATATATATATATATATATATATATATATATATATATATATATATGCCTATCTAAAAACTATCAAAATAGTAGCAGAGGCCAAATTTCTTGGCTCAGAACTGCCTCTGACCACACGTAACTGCTCTATGTAGCCTATCCATGTAGCTTTGATAATGCTATAACTCCCCTTACTAACATCACATCCCATTAATTAATAAGATACAGTTTTTCATCCTTTTCATATACAATGTGTGTGTGTGTGTGTGTTCCCACTTCTATATCTACCCCTCCTAGACATCACATTTACATTTTTACATTATTTTGAACAACATTTTAGAGAATTCAATTTTATGAACTGAAAAGTAAAATCAACCCTGTCTGGCATCTGCCATAACGTATTTAAACTTTTGAAATATTTTTTTTACTTTTATTTTTTATTCATTTAGATATAATCAGCGTTAACTGCACACTAAATCGAAAGCTTGCCGGATGCTTGTTTGACAGATATCACATTCCAAGTCAACATATTCGGTTCCCTGTCCTCGGAATAACAGAACATTCCAGAAACTGACTATTATTTTCCCCGCGTATCTGGCGGATATATTACGCGGGAAACCCATCCCTCGTTACGCTCTTTCAGGGCGGAGGGAATAGAAGGAAAAAATAAGTATGTATCTTTAGAAAAAAAAAAAGTAATATTCATCTCGAGTACCAGTTGATAATGATCTACATCTAGTCTAAAAGGATAAAAGCTGCGAGGCTGCAGTAATGAAAAAAAGACAGTCGGTGAAACCATCCCACTCTGATGCCAGACAAGTGTGACGCGACCATGGCCTGAGGAGCCAGGCCTGGTGTCCGAATCC
>NW_028234431.1:19314407-19316907 GCF_977035675.1 Penaeus japonicus
AGGAGGGAAGAGGAGGGAATAGAGGGGAAGAGGGGAGGGGGATAGAGGGGAAGAGGGGAGGGGGATAGAGGAGAGGAGGAAGGGGATAATTAATATTGATATTATAATTTTTATTGCTGTTTTTACCATCATCATCATCATTATCATTATTGTAATTTTTGTCATTATTCCCATAGCTGGAATATGGGAGGAATAGAGAGAAAGAGGAAGAAATAGAAGGACGGGGGAGAGGGGATGCAGAGAAAGAGGGGGAGGGAGGGGGGAGAGCGAAAGAGGAGAGGGGAAGCAGAGAGGGGGGGTGGGGGGCTCATCAGCCAAATCTTCCACCGGTGCGATAAGGCCACCCCAGCGGACCAGGCCATAGTTAAGTGCCACTAGAGGGCTTTTCATGCATACTTAATGAGTTCAGAGGGATTGCATGGAGTTAGTGGAGTAATCTGGAGTGGAGGCTTGAAGGGAAGGTGGAGGGGCGGGATAGAGGGGGGGACGGGGAGGGAGGAGGGGCGGGATAGAGGGGGGGACGGGGAGGGAGGAGGGGCGGGATAGAGAGGGGAATGGGGAGGGGGGAGGGGCGGGATAGAGAGGGGAACGGGGAGGGGGGAGGGGGGAGTGGGAGGGAAGGGATGGAGGGGGGAGAAGGGGGGAGGGGAGGGGAGAGAAGGGAGGGAAGGGAGGGTAGAGGAGGGAGGGGAGGGATGGAGGGGTGGAGGGAAGGGTTGGACGGTGGAGGGGTGAGAAGGGGGAGGGAAATAATGGAGGGAGGATTGAGGGCTAGGGCGGAGAAGGAGGGGAAGGGTGAAAGAGAGGGAAAGGGAGGGTGACGGGCAGAGGGGAAAGGTGAAGGGGAGGGAAGGGGATTGGCGATTTCAGACCGGATGTGCCGTATAGGTGACCCAATTTCTTCCTATTTATCCTACGCCAAAGGAGGAAACTATGTTTTTAATTGTCTTTACTATTGATTTTGTCACCAGGAGTGCATGAAAATTTATATCTGGGTTAATACTGACTCAGTTTATTAGTTTTTAGTGTTGGACATAAACAAAAAAATACACAAACTTCATTATAAAAGGTCAAAATATTTTTTTTCTTCTTTTCCCACTTCGTAGTCATGCACAGCGGAGAGATAGAGAAGAAGTCATGCACAGATACCCACATTCAATAATACATATCTCATTATCAAAAGTTGAACTCTTTTTTTTTTTTCTTTCTTTCTTTTTCAACCATTTCGTAGGCATGAAAAGCGACAGAATAAAGAAGAAGAATATAAATAAATAAGACAAATAAAAATAAGGAAGAGAGAAGAAGAAGGATAAGCAAAGTCATGCACAGCAAGGGGTCGGTCAGTGCAGCTGTTCGTTTCAGTAAGTTGGGGAGGACGAGGACTGAACATTATTAACACGATAATTGTATCAGTGCCAATGGTGTTCCCAAGGACGATCAAATAATAGTGCTAATAATAATAATGGTAATTATAATTATAATTATCATAATGATAATAATTGTGATAATGATTATATGACTACTACTACGAATAATGATGATAATAATGACGATGATTAAAAAAATAATAAATTCATACATAAAATTCATAAGAGATAGAGAGAGATAAAGAGAGAGAGAGATAGAGAGAGAGACAGGGAGAGAGAGAGAGAGAGAGAGAGACAGACAGACAGAGACAGACAGAGAGAGAGAGAGAGAGACATACAGAGAAAGACAGAGAGAGGGAGAGAGAGGCAGACAGACAGAGAGAGAGTCGGGGATCAGGTGAACGGCCTTTTTAGCTATAGACACCGAGGGACCATTTACACTGGGCAAGACAAATATTCGTCAGACTCCAGCCACGTAAACGAGACAATATCTTCAAGAAGTCTTGGAGCTGAGAATAGGGCAAAGAGGTATAAACATAGAGTTTAATATCACTATGAATATAGTCATTACCATCAATATTATTACCATCATTATGAAACTGTCATTATAGAATAGAAAATGAATGTCAAAGAGAAAGGTGATTAAAACCAGACTGCACTTAAAGTATTTCCAGACACTCATCTTAACCGAGACACAGAATGATGACTAACCACTTTTAGATGCATCATTACCATCATTATCCTCGGCTCTATATCCAATTATTCTTTCTAAAGATCGACATTCACAAGCAGCCGGGGGTCGTGCTTGCAAAGATGAACCACGCCCAAGGGTTAATATATCCTGAGGCATCGTGCGTCCAGAGGGAGGTCAGGAGGCCAAGCAATATTGCAAGGGAACTTATTTTGCAGGTCGAAGTTTAGATATGAACATGCAAGAAAACACTGAAGTTGCAGGCTGAGCGTTGTTTCACGGTGAACCATATTCGCGCGTATGATGAACGGCAATAACTTTGCAATAGTTGTCTTGTTTTTAGTGACTTTTGTTATGATGATTTTCATTAGCATCTGTCACTGCCATGGCTATTATCGATATTATTGTTATCACTGATACCTTTTATTATTGTCGTGATTAT
>NW_028234431.1:19331907-19341616 GCF_977035675.1 Penaeus japonicus
TTATTTTCATCGTTATTGTTGTCATTATTATCATGATTGTTATGATTTTCATTATCATTATCCTTATTGAGAACCAGTATCGTCTCGAACACAGGCACATAACATACGCTCTTACGTCATCATTATCGTCATCATCATCTCCATTCTCATCATTGTTCTTTTTCTTGTTATTATCATTATTATCATCATCCTCTTATGACTGTTCTTTTTCTCATCATTATCATTATCATCGTCTTATGATTGTTCTTTTTCTTGTTATTATCATTATTATTATCATCCTCTTATGATTGTTCTTTTTCTTATCATTATCATTATTGATATTTCTGCTGATACCGCTGTCCTTTTTTCTTTCTTTTTTTTCTTTTTTGTGGGTGTGTGTTTTTTTATCATAGCGAAAAATAGAATCCTTTTTATTACTGTTGTCATTACCATTCTTGTTATTCTTGTTATTATCATCATCGTGATATCATTGTTATTATCATCATTATCATTCTTGTTACAGTTGTTATCATGGTTACTCTTATCATTAGAATGATCATTATAGTTATCATTCTGACTCCTTGCAACCAGTACTGGTCTCTTCATTGTTAATAGTAGTAGTAGTTACAGTAGTGGTTGCAGGATCACTGATAGTAGCATATCAACATCATCATCATTGTTGTTAACCGTATTAGTATGATCTTATCATTTTTATTATCTTTGTCAGTGTTATCAGTCTCATCATTATTGTTTTCATCATCATTTTTATGGTGTTTCATTATTATTGTTATCCTCATCATCATCATCTTCTTTTGTTATCACCTTTTGCTTCGTGTTCCACCTTTTCTTCATCATGATTACCATTATTGCTCCATCAATACTATGATTTTTATTCTCATCATCATCACCACCATTATCATCACTATCATCATCCTCATCCTCACTATTATCCTAATTATTTAGACATTAATTATATCAGCATTACGCTTGTGTATGCATGTATATGATTGGATATGTGATCATTAAACCTCTCTCTCATGCAAATGGCATTCGATCGAGCAATAGCTCACTCAGTTTCGTGCAAGTCTTGTAATCAAGTGACCCGCGTTCGAAACCCATTCAGTAAGCCTTTTTTTTTTTTTTTTTCGCTATCATAATCGGTGATAGTTCTATTGTCAATGCTATTATTGGCATCATTATTATTATTTCGATTATATATCTATCATCATTATTATCATTATCATTTTCACCATCATTAGTATCGCTCATATTATTGAAACGCTTACTATTCAAGCATTATCGCTATCATATTCTTCATCATTCCTATCATTATCATCATCATCAACATCATCATCATTTTCAGTTTCAGTTTACTATTATCATTGATATTATCATTACTATTTGTATTATCATCATGATCATTATCATCATCATTACTTTTTCTTCCTGATATCCTTATCATCATCATTTTTGTAATAACAATAATTATCATTAATATTACTATTACCAATATCTTTATCATTATCATTATCCTTATCATTACCATCATCATTACCATTATCATAATCATAATCATCACCATCATCATCATCACCATCACCAATACCATCATCATCACCATCATCATCACCATCACCACTCACATCATCATCACCATCACCACTCACATCATCATTACCATCATCATCACCATCACCACTCTCATCATCATCACCATCACCAATACCATCATCATCACCATCATCATCACCATCACCACTCACATCATCATCACCATCACCACTCACATCATCATTACCATCATCATCACCATCACCACTCTCATCATCATCAACATCATCATCATCACCAGCACTTCTTTCATCATTACCATCATCATCACCATCATCACCATCATCATCACAATCATTATCTTCATCATCATCACAATCATCATTACCATCATCATCACCATCACCACTCTCATCATCATCAACATCATCATCATCACCAGCACTTCTTTCATCATTACCATCATCATCACCATCATCACCATCATCATCACAATCATTATCTTCATCATCATCACAATCATCATTACCATCATCATCACCATCACCACTCTCATCATCATCAACATCATCATCATCACCAGCACTTCTTTCATCATTACCATCATCATCACCATCATCACCATCATCATCACAATCATTATCTTCATCATCATCACAATCATCAATTAAACGCAACCATCATCATCACCATCACCACTCTCATCATCATCAACATCATCATCATCACCAGCACTTCTTTCATCATTACCATCATCATCACCATCATCACCATCATCATCACAATCATTATCTTCATCATCATCACAATCATCATTACCATCATCATCATTTCAATTGTTAATATCAACATGATATTACCTTTGATTTTTTTTTTTCTATCATCGTTACTATCGTTGTTTTTATCATCAATGGTGTTGCGTCTTTGATTTTATTATTTTTATTGCAATTATTATTATTATTATTATTATTATCATTATTAAAACTATGATTATTATTATCATCATTATTGATACCGTTATCATATTAAGATAAATATTATTATTATTGTTTTTGTTGTTATTATCATTATTACTATTACTGTTATCATTATCGTTAGTATTATTTTCATTGTTATTGTTATCATTATCATCATGATTATTATGATTATCACTAATAATATCATAACAGAACCAATATCAATGCGCTCTTACGTCATCATTATCGTCATCATTATCGCCATTCCTCTTATCATTGTTCTTTTTCTTGTTATTATCATTATTATCATCATCCTCTTATGATTGTTCTTTTTCTTGTTATTATCATTATTATCATCATCCTCTTACGATTATTCTTTTTCTTATTATTATCATTATTATCATCATCCTCTTATGATTATTCTTTTTCTTATTATTATCATTATTATCATCATCCTCTTATGATTATTCTTTTTCTTACTATTATCATTACTGATACTTCTATTGATTCCGCTGTCCTGTTTTGTTTTGTTTGGTTTTTGTTGTTTTTATCAATAGTATTGCTGTTGTCATGGCGAAAAATAAAATCCTTTTTATTACTGTTGTCATTATCATTCTTGTTATTCTTGTTATTCTTGTTATCATTGTCATCGTTATTTTATCATTGTTACTATCATTATTATCATTTTTGTTACAGTTATTATTATGGTTACTCTTATCATGAGAATGATAATTATTGTTATCATCGTGAAAATTAAAATCCTTTTTATTACTATTGTCACTATCATTCTTGTTATTATCATCGCTATTATATCATTATTATCATCATTATTATTATTGTTACTGTCGTTATTATGGTCACTCTTATCATGAGAATGATCATTATAGTTATCCTTCCGACTCCTTGCAACCAGCACTACTCTCTTCATTGTTAATAGTAGTAGTAGTAGCAGTAGTGGTTGCAGGATCACTGATATTAGCATCAGCATCACCATCATTGTTGTTAACCGTATTAGTATGATCTTATCATTTTTATTATCTTTGTCAGTGTTATCAGTCTCATCATTATTGTTTTCATCATCATCATTATTATGGTGTTTAATTATTATTGTTATCATCATCATCTTCTTTTGTTATTACCTTTTGTTTTGTGTTTCATTTTTCCTTCATCATAATTACCATTATTGCTCTATCAATACTATGATTTTATTCTCATCATCATCACCGTCATTATCATCACTATCGTCATCATCATCCTCACCATTATCATAATTATTTAGACAGTCATATTAACATTATGCTTGAGGATGCATGTATATGATTGGATATGTGATCATTAAAACCCTTTCTCATGCAAATGTTAGTCAATTGAGCAATAGCTCATTCAGTTTCGTGCAAGTCTTGTAATCAAGTGATCTGCGTTCGAGCCCCATTCAGTAAGCCGTTATTTTTTTTTATTATCACTATCATAATTACTATTACTGATATAATTATCATTATCATTATCATTATCACTATCATTACCATTATAATTATCATTACCATTACCATTATCATTATCTTAATCATAATCATCCTCATCATCACTATCATCATCGTCATCACTCTCATCATCAAAATTATCATCATCATCATCATTATCATCATCACCACCATCATCTTCATTTCTATTGTTATTGTCAACATAATATTATCTTTGAATTTTCCTGTTTTATCATCGTTTTATTATTTTTATTACAATCATCATTATCATTGTTATCATTCTATGATTATGATTATCATCATTATCAATGTCATTATCATTATCATTGTTGTTATTAACATAAGGATTATTATCTTTATTGCTGCTTTTCTTATCATTGTTATTACTATTATTATCATGATTATTATTTTCATTGTTATTTTTAACATTACCATCATAATCATTATGATTATCATTATGATTATCATTATCATCATTGAGAACCATTGTCGTAGAGCCTCAAACACACGTACACAACCATACACTTATGTCATCATTATCATCATCATTATCGCCATTCCTCTTTTGATTTTTTTTCTTTCTTTCTTTCTTCTTATTTCCTGTCAAGTGCCACGAGTTCGCGATCCCTTTATCAAGCCGTTGAACATTATTTTTTGTTGTAGATATATCAAATTATCCTTATCGTTATCATTACCATTACTATCATCATTATTACTTCATTATAATCATTTCCGTTATCGGTTATTGTCATTATATATGTCATCATCATTATCATAATCATTAATTATATCATTGTTTTTATTATCAATATTTTCATTACTATTTTTGTTATCCTTTTTATTACTTTTACTATTGTTATCATCATAATCATCCTCATCGTTATCAATATTATTACCACTATTACCATTGTTATTGTTTTTTTCATTATCATCATTATTATTGATAGCATCATTATTCCCATTGTTATTGTTATTATTATTATCATGATTATCATAATTATCATCATTATCATCACGCTCCCTTGTGTTTGTGTGTTTGATTGAGAGTGTATACAGCTGAGGGATTAATAACTATAGAGACAGATAAACAGAAACACATACAGACTGATAGAAAAGAGCCCTATGATTAACAGACAGATAGAAAACCTTGACGATCAGCTGACAGACAACAAGTTTTTCGGCGCCCCAGTGAAAGGGACGTGAAGGTAACCAGATAGACATGCAGAAAAGGAAGAATGAAGAGCAGATAACACACATAAAAGCAAGCAAACACGTAACACTACACACAGTCACAAAAAAATAATTTGTCAGGAAAAAGAAAGAAAGAGAGAAAAAATAAACACAGAAAATAAAGTACCAAGACATGGATAAAGACGAACTTCCATGAAGTGATATAGTCATTTATCCAGTAAGTTCAGACAGCGACAGAAGGAAGTGCAGCAGTGTGCATGCCTTCGTGTGTGTGTGTGTGTGTGCGTGTTTGTGTGTGCGTGTTTTTGCGTGCGTGTTTGTGTGTGTGTGTGTATGTGTGTGTGTGTGTTTGTGTGTGTGTGTGTGTATGTGTGTGTGTGTTTGTGTGTGTGTTAAAATGACACCCGCGAAAGCTAACAGAAACAAATGTAATAGCGTTCATACCTTCGTGTGTGTGTGTTTACATGTGCGTGTTTATGTGTATGTGTGTGTGTGTGTATGTTAAACGCACGTCCACAGAGCCTACGCGAAAGATGTCCTTTTGTGAAATCTTACCCTTGGCTGGAACGAGGTAGATCAGGGCCTATCGAGAGAGACCCTTGGCTTGCCATTCTGTTATTGATGCCTTAAGGTTCCTTGGGGTTTTATGCCATTTAAATACAGTATTATTTCACACCTTCATTTTTTTGTAGGTATAACATGTGTTTGTATCAGTGTTGGGGTGTACTGTCTTTCACACATATACACATAATATCTGTATACATACGTATGTGTGCATGGGAGTGTGTTGGTGTCTGTATGAGAGAAAAAAAAAACTGTATGTATGTATGTGCACTTCTATGTTTATGGGAAGTAAATTCATCTGTGTATCTGCACATGAAGCCATGCCCTCTTCCATCTGTCTTACACATTTAATTTATCGGGGAACAGGGAAGCGAGAGAGAGAAAAAAGAAGGAGATAGCGAAGGAAAAGGAGGAGGAAGAAGCGGAAGGAGAAGGAAGGAGGAGGGAGGACGAAGAAGATGAAGAAGAAGAAGATGAGCAGGAGGAGGAGAAAGACGAGGAGGAAGAGGAGGAAGGGGAGAAGGAGAAGGAGGAGGAGAAGGAGGACGTGGAGGAGGAAGAGGGGGAAGGGGAGAAGGAGAAGGAGGAGAAGGAGGAGGAGGAGGAGGAAGAGGAGGAAGGGGAGAAGGAGGAAGAGGAGGAGGAGAAGGAGAAGGAGGACGTGGAGGAGGAAGAGGGGGAAGGGGAGAAGGAGGAAGAGGAGGAGGAGAAGGAGAAGGAGGAGGAGGAAGAGGAGGAAGAGGAGAAGGAGAAGGAGTAAAAGGAGGACGTGGAGGAGGAGGAGGAGGAGGTGGAGGAGAGAAGAGGCACACTTACGTACTTCCATTAACATCTTCTCAGACCGGGTTTTCAAGAAAGGCGATTATCTCAAGCATCAAGGAGTGCTTCCGTCTATTCAGAGTCTGGAATGCCCTCACTGCATCAGTAATTACGAGGGGAAATAGAGGTGGAGGCAGGCAGGGGGAGATGGTTATTAGCTTATCATCTTATTACCGCCATTTTCGTGCGCTGGATACCCGGTGTGGTGCTCTTTGGCGGGAGGGGAGAGCACGAGAGATGGAGGAAGCGAAAAAAATGTATATGCATATGAATGCACTTACATAACACATATATGTATCTGTTTATATTTCTATCTATCTATCTATTTATCTCTCTCTCTATCTATCTGTCTCTCTCTCTCTATCTATCTATCTATCTATATATATATATATGTGTGTGTGTGTGTGTGTGTGTGTGTGTGTGTGTGTGTGTGTGTATATATAAACAATTATCATAAATATGTATCTATGTGTGTGCGTGTTATGTTTATATGTATCTGTTTTATATGTATATCTATCAGAAATAAGCAAAAAGAAAGAGAAAAACAGACAGGCAG
This sequence comes from Penaeus japonicus, assembly GCF_977035675.1. Classification (NCBI taxonomy): domain Eukaryota; kingdom Metazoa; phylum Arthropoda; class Malacostraca; order Decapoda; family Penaeidae; genus Penaeus; species Penaeus japonicus. Next base: position 19,339,005 of record NW_028234431.1, read on the forward strand.
AGAAAGTCATACAAACACGTAGTGTGTTTATCGTTTCCCACAATTGCATTCGGGTGTTTATGCAAGCAATAACTACACTCGAGAGGTAGATATAGAGCAATTTGAAAGTCAATATGGAAAATAAACACTAATATTATGGCTTGCAAATACCATTGAAATTGTTATCAGTGTAATCTGAATGACTAAGAAATTAACACTATTATCGTTCTATTTTTAAGTGTATGAGAATTGGTGAATTTTGAAAATCTTTACTTCATGGCGAATTTTAGAAAATACGATTGTATAAGCTTTTATTTATATCATTCATACTGCAAGGCATATCATTTCATTTTTTTAAAATAACCTTTGCGTATTTCAGCAAGGGGTTTTATACACGTGCATAAAAAAAAAAAAAAAAAAAAAAAAAAAAAAAAAAAAAAAAATATATATATATATATATATATATATATAAATATATATATAATATATAATATATTATATATATATAATATACTGTATATATATATATATATATAAATATATATATATATATATATATATAATATAATATATATATATTCTTTACAAAAATGTTAAATCAGTAACATCAAAAATGTTCTTCATATCTACTCTTTCTCGTTGCTTTTTTTTTTTTTTTTTTTTTGGGGGGGGGGAAGGGGGGAAGGGGAATAAGAAGGGAAGAGAAGGGGAAAAATGAGGTGGTAAGAAAAAGGAGAAGGGAAAGAAGAAGAAGAAGGAGAAGGAAAAGGAGAAGAGAAGAGGGAGAAGGGAAGGTTGCAGGGAAAGGGAAGGGAAGGGGAAATAGAAAAGGAAAAGGAAGGGGAAAGATAAAGGAGAAGGGGATTGGAGAAAGAGGAACCGGAAGTGAAGAGGGGGAAGAGGATGGGGGGGGGGGGGCGGGTATCAGCTGCAGTGGGATAATCAAACCTTTTAATTTTCTTCTGTAAGCCTAAGATACACGGATAAAGTCAAGAATGAGATAAATATTTTTTTTCTATCTCAAAACAGCTAGAATTCTTAGACAGAATGGAGACTTGTGTGTTTGTGTGTCTGTGTGTTTATTTGTGTATGTGTTTGTTTGTGTGTGTGTGTGTTTATGCGTGTGGTTGTGTGTGTGGTTGTTTGTTTGTTTATTTGTTTGTGTGTGTGTGTGTGTTTATGTAAGTGGCTGTGTGTGTGTTTGTTTGTGTGTTTGTTTGTTTGTGTGTGTGTGTGTGTGTTTGTGTGTGTTGGATGTGTCAATAACAATGACAGTAAACTAGATTTTAATTGTCATAATAATCATAACAATGATATTGATATAATGTTCCTGGAAAAATATAGTGATAATGAAGAAAGTGATAACAATGATAATGATTCATTAAAATGATGATGATAATGACATTGATGATAATGACAATGATATTGATAATAAAAACGATGATGATTACAATGTTCATTATAATGATAGTAATAGTAATTATAATAAAGCAATAAAAATGATAATGATAATGATAAAAATAATAATAACAATAATGACAATAATGATAATAATAATGATAATAATGATAATAATAATGATGATAATGATAATAATAATAATAATAATAATAATAATAATAATAATAATAATAATAATAATAATGATAATAATAAGAATGATAATAACAACGATCTTAATAGAGATAATGCTAATGATGATGACAACACTGATGACAACGAAAATAATAATGAAGACTAAAATGATAATAATGAAAACAACAATAATAAAGATAATATTGATAATGATAATAATAGAGATAATAAGGATAATGATAATAATAATGATAACAATCATAATGATAATGATGATAAGAATGGTAATGAAAGTAATTATAATAATAATAATGATAATAATATAAATAATACTAATGATAATATAAATAATATAAATGATAATATAAATAATACAAATGATAATACAAATGATAGTAATGATAAGATAGATAATGATGATGATAATAAAGATGTATATAACATTGTATATAGTATATATTCACAAAAATGAAATAACAAACAACAAAAGTCATTTTTATACGCTGAATATACACACATTTTTATCAGCTTTTGTTCACAACTTTGACATCATAATTCTACTTCTTATCACAGAATCAGTACTTTTTATACAAACATTGGGCGAGGCTTGAACTGTAATCTTTTATGAAAAAAAGTTCACAAACGAATCTCGTACCGATATAACTGCATTCATGTTTTTTTTTTTTTTTTTTTTTTTTTTTATTCTTTCTTTCTTTCTTTCTTTGTGTTATTGGTGTTTGATAATTTTTTTGTCATAGTGTTAGCAAACTTTTTTTGTTTTTTTTTCTGTATTTGAATGATATAGTTACGATAAAATAGCTTTGTTATTTTATTGCATTTTTGTCGCTTCGCTTTATTAGATCACACTCCACTCCTCCTGTATATGCGGAGATAGATAGAGAGATAGGCAGATGGATAGATAATAATAGATAGGTGGATAGATAAATAGATAAATGGATAGATAGATAGATACGGTAGACAATAAATAGATAGATAATATAGAATTGATAGATAGATTTGTTATATATACATATACATGTGTGTGTGTGTTTTGTGTT
>NW_028234431.1:19346716-19349216 GCF_977035675.1 Penaeus japonicus
GTGTGTGTGTTTATGTGTGTGTTTATGTGAGTGGTTGTGTGTGTGGTTGTTTGTGCGTGTGTTTGTGTGTGTGTTTATGGGTGTGGTTGTGTGTGTGTTTGTTTGTTTGTATGTGTGTGTGTGTGTTTGTTTATTTGTTTGTGTGTGTGGTTGTGCATGTGTGTGTGTATGTTTGTTTGTGTGTGTGTGTTTATGCGTGTGTCTATGTGTGTGTTGTGTGTGTGGTTGTTTGTGTGTGTGTGTTTATTTGTTTGTGTGTGTGTGTGTTTATTTGTGTGTTTATGTGTGTGGTTGTGTGTGTGGTTGTTTGTTTATTTGTTTGTGTGTGTGTGTTTGTTTGTGTGTTTATTTGTTTGTGTGAGTGTGTGTGCTAGTTTGTGTGTGTGTTTATTTGTGTCTTTATGTGTGTGATTGTGTGTGTTAGATGTGTCAATAACAATGACAGTAAACTAGATTTTAATTATCATAATAATGATAGCAGTGATATTGATATAATGTTCCTAGAAAAATATAGTGATAATGAGGAAAGTGATAACAATGATAATGACAATGATTCATGAAAATGATGATGATAATGACATTGATGATAATGACAATGATATTAATTATAATAATGATGATGATTGCAATGTTGATTATAATGATAGTAATAATAATTATAATAAAGCAATAATGATAATGATAGAAATAATAATAACAATAATAGTAATAATAATGATGATAATGATAATAGTAATGATAATAATAATAATAATAATAAAGATCATAATAGAGATTATGCTAATGATGATATTAACAATGATGACAACGAAAATAATAATAAGGACAAGAATGATGATAATAAAAACAATAATAATAATAATAGAGATAATAATGATGATGACAATAATAATGATAACAATCATAATGATAATGATGATAAGAATGGTAATGAAAGTAATTATATTAATAATAATGATAATATAAATTATACTAATGATAATATAGATAATACTAATAATAATATAGATGATAATAATGATAAGATAAATAATAAAGATGATGATAATGAAGATGTATATAGCATAGTATATAGTATATATTCACAAAAATGAAATAACAAACAACAAAAGTCATTTTTATACGCTGAATATACACACATTTTTATCAGCTTTTGTTCACAACTTTGACATCATAATTCTACTTCTTATCACAGAATCATTACTTTTTATACAAACATTGGGCGAGGCTTGAACTGTAATCTTTTATAAAAAAAAAAAAAAAAAAAAAAAAAATCACAAACGAATCTCGTACCGATATAACTGCTTTCATGTTTTTTTTTTTTTTTTTTTTTTTTTTTATTCTTTCTTTCTTTCTTTCTTTGTGTTATTGGTGTTTGAGAATTTTTTTGTCATAGTGTTAGCAGACTTTTTTTGTGTTTTTGTTTTTTTTCTATATTTGAATGATATAGTTATGATAAAATAGCTTTGTTATTTTATTGCAGTTTTGTCGCTTCGCTTTATTAGATCACACTCCACTCCTCCTGTATATGCGGAGATAGATAGAGAGATAGGCAGATGGATAGATAATAATAGATAGGTGGATAGATAAATAGATAAATGGATAGATAGATAGATAGGTAGACAGATAAATAGATAGATATATAGATTGATAGATAGATTTGTTTATATACATATACATATGTGTGTGTGTTTGTGTGTGTGCGTTTGTGTATGTGTGTGTGTATGTATGTATGTATGTATGTACATATGTATGTATGTGTGTGTATATATATATATATAATATATATATATATATATAATATATATATATATATGTATGTATGTATGTATGTATGATGTATGTATGTATATATAGTATGTATGTGTGGTGTGTGTTATATATATATATATATATATATATATATATATATATATATATATATATATAATATATATATATATATACTCCATATATATATATATATATATATATATAATATATATATATATATATAAATGTATGTATGTATTATTATGTATATATATATGTTATATATATATATATATATATATATATATATATATATATATATAATATATATATATATATATATATATAAATGTATGTATGTATGTATATATGTATATATATATATATATATATATATATATAAACATATCTATATATATGTATATATATATAGATATATAGATAGATAGATAGATAGATAGATAGATAGATAGATAGATAGAGATATATATAGATATATAGATACATACACACACAAGGGTTTTTCGTGTGCCTATATGTGTTTGTGTGTCTACATAAACACACATTGCCATGTATATATCCCACGGACACACATTTGCACACATGTATGTCGCTATCACAGAGCCTCTTTGCGAGCCCCCTTAGTGTTCTTTTGCACAATCAAGAAGAACCAGTAGGTGTAAAACCCGCAGTAAAGGCATTTTATTGCATACTCTTTCTTCGCAATCGGCAATAAACTAAAAACTTG
>NW_028234431.1:19391716-19396716 GCF_977035675.1 Penaeus japonicus
CTTCACCCACGTGGAATAAGTAAATAGTAAGTCAGTGACGCAATACCTTTACCCTTCGACTCAATATGGAGGATGTTGCATAGTGTCTGGGAACATGAGGTCGCTATCTAAAGGATTGATTGAGGTAGTATTTGTGTTGTTATGATGATTATTGTTGTTGTTTTTGTTGTTGTTATTGTTTTTGCTTTGTTGTTGTTTTTTGTTGTTGGTGGTGGTGTTTTTGCTGTGTTGTTGTTAGGTTGTTGTTGTTGTTGTTGTTGTTGTTGTTGTTCTTGTTCTTGTTCTTGTTCTTGTTGTTGCTGTTGTTGTTTGCTACTATCGCTGTCATGATGAGTTATTTTGTAAGCGTTATCATTTTCATCACTGTTGTTGTTGTTATTATGGCTCTTCTGTTCTCATGACTATTATTATCATTGTTATTATTATTACCATCATTAGTGTTTTATCATCATAATTGTATCGGTATCATCATTATTTGCATTATCATCATTACCATTATGATTGTAATTATTAACCTTATCATCATTACCATTATCATTTTGATAATAATTATTACAATCACTACTTTTACCGTTATTATTGTTATCATAACCATCATCATCATCATCATCATTAGTATCAATATTATCATTATTTCGATCATTATTCGATCATTACTGTTATCATCATTATTATTGATAAAATCATTATTGTTGTAATCATTATTACCATCAATACTATCAGTATCACTATCATTATCATCATAATTATTGTTATTAGTAGTATCATTATTATCATTATCATTATTGTTGTTATCATCATTATAATCATTAGGGTTATTATAATGATAATCATTATTATTAAAATTATCATTACTATTAGAATTATTCATATTATTATCATCATCATTATTATAATCATCCCCATCACCATCTTTATCATCATCATCAACACCACTACCATCATAATCATAATCATAATCATCATTATTATCATCATCATCATCATCATCCCCATCATTATCATCATCCCCATCATCATAATCATCATCATCGTCATCATTAACATTCCCGCGTTAATGGTAATGACAATTAATAGTTGTTCTTGTCACCATAACAATTACGGTCATCATCTTTACATCACTATTGGCATCACCGATGCTGTTCTTGCTTTATCATTATCAATAAAAAAAAAATAATAAATAAATAAAAAACATTCTCAATAACTGCAACACTATCCTCATTCTCACCATCATGACTTCTCCCATCACCATCGCCATCAATTCATTCTATTTTCCATTCCACTTCTCGTATTGGAAAAGAATAACCACCGCTATTTATTTCACTCGCGTTTCTCTTAACACGTTCTGTTGCTGAGTTGAATGAAACGCTGGTCGAGACTGTGCCAAAAACCGCGGTTACGTGACGCGGAGGGAGAGGGAGAGGGAGAGGGAGAGGGAGAGGGAGAGGGAGAGGGAGAGGGAGAGGGAGAGGGAGAGGGAGAGGGAGGGGGGGGGAGGGGGAGAGGGAGGGGGAGGGAGAGGAGAGGGAGGGAGAGGAGGGGAGAGGGAGAGGGAGGGGGAGAAGGAAGGAGAGGGAGAGGGAGAGGGAGAGGGAGGGAGAGGGAGAGGGAGGGAAGGGGAGAGGGAGAGGGAGAGGGAGAGGGAGAGGGAGAGGGAGAGGGAGAGGGAGAGGGAGAGGGAGAGGGAGAGGGAGAGGGGAGGGAGAGGGAGGGGAAGAGGGAGAGGGAGAGGGAGAGGGAGAGGGAGAGGGAGAGGGAGAGGGCGAGGGAGAGGGAGAGGGGATGGAGGGGAGAGGGAGGGGGGGAGAGGGAGAGGAGAGGAGAGGGAGGGGAGGAGAGGGAGAGAGAGGAGAGGGAGAGGGAGAGGGAGAGGGGAGGGAGAGGGAGAGGGAGGAGGGGAGGGAGAGGGGAGGGAGAGGGAGAGGGGAGGAGGGGAGAGGGAGGAGAGGGAGGGAGGAGGGTGAGGGAGAGGGAGAGGGAGAGGGAGAGGGAGAGGGAGAGGGGAGGGAGAGGGTGAGGGAGAGGGAGAGGGGAGAGGGAGAGGGAGAGGAGGGAGGGAGAGGGAGAGGGGAGAGGGAGAGGGAGAGGAGAGGAGAGGGAGAGGGGAGGGGAGGGAGAGGAGGGGGGGGAGAGGGAGGGAGGAGGGGAGAGGGAGAGGGAGAGGGAGAGGGAGAGGGAGAGGGAGAGGGAGAGGGAGAGGGAGAGGGAGAGGGAGAGGGAGAGGGAGAGGGAGAGGGGGAGGGGGAGGGGGAGGGGGGGGGGGAGGGGGAGGGGGAGGGGGAGGGGGAGGGAGGGGGGGAGGGGGAGGGGGGAGGGGGGGGGAGGGGAGGGAGGGAGAGGGGAGGGAGGAGGGGAGAGGGAGAGGAGAGGGAGGGGGAGGGGGGAGAGGGAGGGGGGAGGGGGAGGAGAGGGAGGGGAGAGGGAGAGGGAGGGGAGGAGGGGAGGGGAGGAGAGGGGGGAGGGAGGGAAGGGAGAGGGGGAGAGAGAGGGAGAGGGAGAGGGAGAGGAGAGGGAGAGGGAGAGGAGAGGGAGAGGGAGAGGAAGAGGAGAGGGAGAGGGAAGGGGAGAGGGGGAGGGAGAAAGGGGAGGAGGGGAGAAAGAGGGGAGGAAGGGGAAGGAAGGGGAAGGGGAAGGGGGAAGAGGGAGGGGAAGGGGAGGGGGGGGGGAAGGGAAGGGGAGAGGAGAGGGAGAGGGAGAGGGAGAGGGAGAGGGAGAGGGAGAGGGAGAGAGGGAGGGAGAGGGAAAGGGAGAGGGAGAGGGAGAGGAGAGGGGAGGGGAAGGGGAAGGGGAAGGGGAAGGGGGGGAAGGGGAAGGGGGGGGAAGGGGAAGGGGAAGGGGAAGGGGGGGGGAGGGGAAGGGGAGGGGAGAGGGAGAGGGAGAAGGAGAGGGAGAGGGAGAGGGAGAGGGAGAGGGAGAGGGAGAGGGAGAGGGAGAGGGAGGGGGAGGGGAGAGGGAGAGAGAGAGGGAGAGGGAGAGGGAAAGAGGGAGAGGGAGAGGGGGAGAGGGGGAGGGGGGGAGGGGGAGGGAGAGAGGGAGAGGGAGAAGGAGAGGGAGAGGGAGAGGGAGATGACGAATGAGAGGAAGATGGAGAAGGAGAGGAGGAGAAAGAGGAAGAAGGGATAGGGAAGGAAGAGAGGGAGAGGGAGAGGAAGAGAAAGAGGGAGATGGAGAAGAGGAGGAGGAGGAAGAGGAAGAGGGAGAGGAAAAGGAAAAGGGAGAAGAAGAGAAAAGGGGAGAGATATGGTGGAGAGGAAAAGGGAGAGGAAAAGGGGGAGAGATATGATGAGGAGAAGAGGAGATAATGGGACAGGAAGAAAGAGACGGAGAGGAAGAAGAAGAGGAAAGGGGGGAAGGAAGAGAAATAGAAAGAGGGAGAGGGAAAGGAAGAGGAAAAGGGAAAGGAAGATGGAGAGGGACAGGATGAGTGAGTGTGAGAGGGCGTAAGAGATGGAGAAGGAGAAGAAGAGTTAGTGGAAGAGGAAGAATAAGAGGGATAAAAAAAGAAAGAGAAAGGGGGAGAGGGAGAGGAAGAGAATGAGAAAGAGAGGAAGAGGGATTGGAAAAGGAGTTAGAAGAGTTAATGGAAGAGGGATAAAAAAAGGAAGGGACAGGGGGAGGGGGAGAGAAAGAGAATGAGAAAAAGAGAGATGGGGGGAGGGAGAGAGAAAGAAGGAGAGAGAGAGGAGAGAGAGAAAGAGAGAGGAAGAAAGGGAGAGAGAGAGAGAAAAATAGAGAGAGAGAGAGTGGGTGAGGGAGAAAGAGAGAGAGAGAGTGGGTGAGGGAGAAAGAGAGAGAGAGAAAGTGGAAGAGAAAAGTTAACACTCAGATAAAAAAGAAAGAAAAGAAGAAGCAAGCAATAATAGAGAGACTGAAGGGAGGGGGAGGGGGAGGGGGTGAGGGGGTGGCAGAGAGGGGAAGGCTGTGCCAAAGTGGTCAGCCGATCTGGCGTTGTCTCTTTCTTGGAGGAATGTTGCGAGGGCGATTCCCAAGGGTGCACGTGACGAGGCTGGGCTGGGGGTGGGAGAGGGGGGGGGGCGTGCGCACGTTTTCCTTCCCTTCCTTCTCTCTCTCTCTCTCTCTCTCTCTCTCTCTCTCTCTCTCTCTCTCTCTCTCTCTCTCTGTCTGTCTGTCTATCTCTCTCTCTCTCTCTCTCTCTCTCTCTCTCTCTCTCTCTCTCTCTCTCTCTCTCTCTCTCTCTCTCTCTCTCTCTCTCTCTCTCTCTCTCTCTCTCTCTCTCTCTCTCTCTCTCTCTCTCTCTCTCTCTCTCTCTCTCTCTCTCTCTCTCTCTCTCTCTCTCCCTCTCTGTTTCTCACACCGTCCCATCTATGCCTTGAACTCGGATGACCTTAGCATATCCGTTGAGATAAGATTTGAAATATGTAATCGAAGTTGACGAAATCTGTGCTCCCGTACTTGAGGACCGCTATCAATATGCGGTGTTTTGTGCGGCGCTGTTCGTGTCTTAGTCTCAGTAACTGTCTATGTCTGCCTTTGTGTTTCTTTCTTTAGATACATATGTACATATTCGTTATCTCTCTCTCTCTTTCTCTCTCTCTCTCTCTCTCTCTCTCTCTCTCTCTCTCTCTCTCTCTCTCTCTCTCTCTCTCTCTCTCTCTCTCTCTCTCTCTCTCTCTCTCTCTCTCTCTCTCTCTCTCTCTCAATCTATCTATCTCTCTCTCTCTCTATCTATCTATCTATCTCTATCTCTCTCTATCTATCTCTGTCTCTCTCTATATATATATAAATCTATTTATCTATCTGTCTATCTATCTATCTATCTATCTATATTTTTTCTCTATATCTCTTTCTCTCAATAACATAAGTTTCTCTCCCTCTCCCCCTCCATCTTGCCCTCAAAACTCACGGAGTCACTCAACAGCCAAAGGGCATTTCTTCTACAATCTCCCCTCTCCTCCTTCTTCCCCTCCCCCCCTCCCCCTTCCCCTTCCACCCCTACCACTCTCTATGCCTTTGTTTCAACCCTCCCCCACCTTTTCCCA
>NW_028234431.1:19404216-19406716 GCF_977035675.1 Penaeus japonicus
GCGAGTGAGTGATAGTGAGAGTGAGAGTGAGAGTGAGAGTGCAAGTGAGTGAGTGAGTGAGTGAGTGAGTGAGAGTGAGAGTGAGAGTGAGAATGAGTGAGTGAGTGAGAATGAGTGACTGACTGACTAAGTACTTAGAGTGAGCGAGTGAGTGAGTGAGAGTGAGAGTGAGAATGAGTGAGTGAGAATGAGTGACTGACTGACTGACTGACTGACTGACTGACTGACTGACTGACTGACTGACTGACTGACTAAGTACTTAAAGTGAGTGAGTGAGTGAGTGAGTGAGTGTGTGTGTGTGTGTGTGTGTGTGTGTGTGTGTGTGTGTGTGTGTGTGTGTGTGTGTGTGTGTGTGTGTGTGTGTGTGTGTGTGTGTGAGCCACAGGAGAGGGGCAATGTAGAAGGATTGATTATTAGTTTTGAAGAACAGAGCCCATTAGGCAAACAGATTTTATCTATTTCTGATATAACTTGTGATGGTCAAAACTATACATATGTATTGATATTTCAAAATGTCTTGATTGTATGGTTTGAAATAAGTTCCACCTTGTATATTATATAATACCAGGCTGTTTTTTCTTAAAATAATCACGAAATGTCACACAAAAGCAATTAAAACAAAACTTTGATTAATACTACTGACAAAAGAGAAAGGAGTATTGTAAATTTGGTAGATCTGAAAATTACATCCTTATCAGACATTGAGTTAACATACTTTTCAAAATTAGAGGCCCAGCTCTGTTTACTTTTATCTCAAAGATCATGTCATGTTCATATATAAGCATTTCTTTACTATCATGGATATATAAAACTGTTCTTATTTTCATTACTCATGCCAATCCGAACACATGTACTTTTTTGTATATGGTAAACACCCAACACAATGATAATCAAGTAGGATTAGCCTCTTTGAAGTCAAAATGAATGATTTTAAATCTTTCTTAATAAGGATGATAAGAATGATAAAGGACTTTTTTATAGCTCCAAAGTTCCTGTTTGAGTTTAAGTACAAACTTTACCCTCATTAATCATTACTCAAAATTTTATAAGCAAAACATCTTTGTCTCGAAAAAGAGAAAAAGAGACTCGGTAACAATTCCACCACTCAGACCGACCGGTTTTAGGACATGGAAAAGCATCATTAGGTGACAAACCTTTATGAAGAAATATTTAACACAATAAATATATAAAGTGAGAACTCAAACTGCCACAAATAAAACAGAAAATGCTAAATATACATAAACAAGAAACATAAATTCTATAATGTAGTAATGAAGTAGTATTTATTCATTACACGAAAATTACCAATACACTGGTACTTCTCAGTAAAACTACAAAATTAATTACAAGAAAGTTTAGACTGAAGAAGAAAAAAAGAGAGATGGTTAGCACATAATCTTATTTTTTCCCACTTCAAAAAGGTGACAAGCAAAATTGTTGATCCATATAAAAAAGTAAAATATGTCTCCTTACCAAAATCTTCATAAATGTCCTATATACACATTTCTATTCAACACTGTAGTAACAAATTAATTCAAACTCGTCATTCAAAAAGAGTGACACACATTCTTCACCTTCTGCAAATGCTAGAGAAGCACAAGCATTTAAGATTTCAACAACTGCATGATACACTTCCTCCATGCGTATGAAATTTAGTATTTGTGGAATATAAATAAAGGTTAAAAAAAAAAAATAATAAAATAAAATAAATTCTAATACTTCAAGAGCAACATCATGTTTTGACATTTTCATTTCTATAGACAAATACTGTATTGCCTTTCACATTTCAAAAAGACCTTCAACATCGGAAAAAAAAAAAGATGTACATGAAAACTCAGAATCAACTGCAACAACACACAAAAAGTCCTTGCAAAATATTTTACGGGTTTTATCAACATACTTAAACATACACGCACACAAGCACACATGGACACGCTGACTTGATAAAAAGGCTCTTGATTCATATATATATATATATATATAGAGATATCTTGGCATGCATGTATAGTCTTATTGTCACTGGAAGTTATCAATTCACCAAAAATAGCAATGTAGAGATACAGCTTCTCTCACCTTGATTATCAATGTACTACTACTTTGTGCTTCTAGTGTGTTTACATGAGACGACTCTGCAAACTGTTTTTTGGTATCATTCTGAAATGTTTTGCAAGATGCGTTCTCTAAATATAATCATATTTAAGATGGCTTATCTGATGATACTTGTATTACAAATATCTTAAGAAAAAAAATGTTCATAAGATAAAAGGTAAATTCTGTTTAGCAAGCACATCTGCAAAACTCAATGCCCTTATTTTTTCTCTATCTCTAGAGCCTCTTGGGTAAATCATCATCATACATTGGATTGATCTGTCTGAATACAATGTTGCTAGAAGTTGCATAAACACACCTTATGTAAACTGAGCTTCTGTATCTCTCAAGATGGAAAAGAGAAGAAGAACTGGGAGAGAGATCGCTTTTGATCATTTCCATCTCTGTCAAG
>NW_028234431.1:19409216-19424216 GCF_977035675.1 Penaeus japonicus
AATATTCTTTTTGTGTCTAGTACCAATACAAAACTTACAAAATTACATTCACACCATGATAGTCTAAACTTTAATAAAGCCACAGTTAAAACTGATAACACCCAAGGACCTGTGTGGTACTCAGTAAAACACATACTGAGTGGTCTACTAACCCTAGATAGTCAACAACAAAGTTCCTGCAGCATTTAGGTTTTTGGTGGTTGTTTCATACTCAGGTCATTCCTTCATCCTTACCAATTACATCACAAACAGTTGAGTTAACACATTAAACTCCTTGAATTATTACTAAATAAGGCATGTAAAGGGCATGGAATCAAGAAGGAAACATTATATAATGGTTGAAGTAAAATTAATAGGGGAGATGAAGACTAAATTGGGTGATGAACATGATGGTATGAGGAGCCCAAAAGTATGGTATGTCATCAAAGAATATTTTCCATACCCTATGCATTCTGAAAAAGCATATTTACACTACTGGGCATTTGAGGAAACATTTCACAAAATTAGCATCTGGAATATGTGAGAAAGTTTCTGTTTTTAATATATTAGAGCAGAGAAAAGGCTTCCAAACACAATGACTAAATCAGATGCTGATGAAAACATGCATTACATGATAAGGAGAACTGTACAGCAATAGCACAATCTGTGATACTCTCTCATATCACTCCATTCACACAATCTAAGGCTTAACCTAGGCACAGTCTGTCTTTCATGAACTTACAAGAGGAGGGAGGAAATAAAGTGGGCAATGGGGAGGGAAAGAACATTTGTTTCTATACTTTGGCGACAGAACATGTATTGGGACCCAATAGCATCACTGCTGCTGGGTAATGGAATGGATCTGCTGTGTCACAGAAGCTTCTATGGAGATCTCACTGCATCTTTGAAATCTCGAACTTGGAAGTGACAATTTCCTGAAGGAGAAAAGAAGTATTAGTTTCACCCTAGATATCAGAAATGAAAGACAAGACAAATGCAACACAAACTATAACACACATCATTGCCATAAAAAGTATTCCAAAATAATGAGAATTATAACTATTGGCCTGTCATACATGAACATGCAAATTAAACAGAGCCAAATATCAATGTAATATGCATTTTCATAGTAGTACATAATCCTTATAATAGATATATTGAACCATTTACCTCATCTGAGTCCAGAATGGGAAGAGCACTGAAAGAAGAGCAGGAAAAATACTTTAATTGATAATCATTATTAATTGATAATAACTGATTACATTTTCTCTTATCTTTATCCACAAAATACATTAGAGAAAAATCATGCATAAAACAAATCTGAGAAAACTATAGAAACTTACCTGTCAGCAATAGAGGAAGGGATATTTTCCTCAACCCATTTCAGATCGTCCTCCTGAAAATTGAAAATCACCATGAACAATCAGGGAAGAAAAGTCATAGACACATATAAAAAAAAATCAGCAAAATATCTAGAACAGGGAAAACTAATCATATCAACATAGCATGCAATAAGCCAAGTAGAATACACAACGCCTTATTTCATCGTAACGCACCACAGAGCGTGATTCACGAGGTGAAGACGAGGTCGAATTGCGAGTGTTTCGGAACTTCATCGTATCAGAAATGTCAGCCATCAGCTTCTCAGCCTCCTCTTCATCATCCGCATCAGATCCATCATCTAACAAGGGTGAGAAGGCAAAGCGCTGGAAAGAGAAGGAAAGAGTTGAGTGATTTAGTACTTGTAGATAAGAAAAGACAGTGCTTTCCCTAATCTTCTTTTCCATCTTTTTGTTCATTCTTCTTCTAACTCCCTTTGTTTCTCGTCATAAACTCTACCCTGAACCCAATCCCAACATGCCCAGTGAGAAGCGGCAACCCCCTACGCCGGGCCTATGCAATATTGCATCGGAAATGTCACACTGGTGTGTCACCCCATCATCAGGCATTTAGCCGTGTCACACGGGTGTGACACACCGTCATCATTGGGTTAACCTGTTAACGACGGGGCTATTTTGGCTCTAAATGGTCAAAATGCCAGGTTATTTCAAATGCCTAACGCCTCGGGATTCTCACCTGCACTGGCTGCGGCCAAGGGCACGCCAGCCAGGAGGATAGCCACGAAGAAATATCTCGTCCCTGTCAGCTGACCCTGCCACCACTTGATGTGGCATCCTGTTACCCGTCGTTAATGGGTTAACTATGCATCTTTCCTCCACCCCTCATCTAACATCACATTACCATCCATTCATTTTATTCAATATTCTGCTTGTAACTTTGGTCGCACTACATCCTTTTTTGTTTATTCTATGACTGTTTATCATAGCTACCTCTAAGTTTAGATTGATGCCTAATAAATACACCAAAAATTATAACATTGTTTGGGTCATAGCATGCTATAAGGCTATAGTGAAAATTAATGTAATGTAACTAAGATGGAAAGGTAGAGGTAACATTGGAGGTAGAGGTAACAGTAAAGGTAACATGGAGATAGAGGTAACAGTAGAGGTAGAGGTAGAGGTAGAGGTAGAGGTAGAGGTAGAGGTAGAGGTAGAAGTAGAGGTAGAAGTAGAGGTAGAGGTAAAAGTAGAGGTAGTATTAGATGTAGAGGTAACACTAGAGGCAGAGGTAGAGGTAGAGGTAGAGGTAGAGGTAGAGGGAGAGGTAGAGACAACAGTAGAGGTAGATGTATAGGTAGAGGTAACAGTAGAGGTAACAGTAGAGGTAGAGGTAGAGGTAGAGGTAGAGGTAGAGGTAGAGGTAGGTGAAGGTGAAGGTGAAGATGAAGGTAGATATTGATATTGATATTGACACTGATACAGATAAATAGACAAATAGATAAATATACAGATATAGATAGATTTATAGATAGATAGATTGATAGATAGATAGATAGATAGATATATAATACTTAAATTGATGGACAGATAAATTAATGGATAGATCAACTGATAGATAGAAACATAGCCAGAAAAATGGATAGATCAACGGATAGACAGATAGATAGATAGATAGACACAGATAAAGATATAGATGTGATACAACTCCTTGAACTCACTAAACTAGGATATTTCCTCAACTGCAAACCCCATAGTTTACCTGGTTGTTATTGGATGGCCGCCAGAGGATCATAATCACCAGGAGGACCACAGCGAAGAGGACATGCCAATAAGCATCGTCCACCCACAGCTCCTTCCAGTCGGTAAGACATTTTTCAAACTGGTGGTACCTGGTGAGTGAAAGAGCACTTATTGCCTGTACATCATTAATGGTCCTTGTTATTTAGGACTTATTTGCAACATTACATTGGTCCAAGTTGTATTCATTTTGGGTGATTGGACTTAGCATTAAAGGAAATCCTTTGAATAAATGCAAATAATCTTACTCAAGAGTAAGATTACACCACACAAAAACAATATTCCTAATAGCTCAACATACTCACACAAAACATGTTCATTATATAAATAATCATGAAATGAAACAAATAAAAATATTGCTTGTGTAAAAAGAATATATTTCTAAAAATCAATCTGCCTCCTATGCTTTTTGTTCAGCATCTGAAGTCTCCATCCATATCCAACTCTTTTCATTCTCATTTATTCAATGTTATTCATGTTTCTTGGATGAAGAGTTGTACTTCAAAATATTAGACTCAAGTGTTTCAGTGAAGAAAAAAAAAATGTTTATAAATATATAATTTTTTCTAATCAATAGTGTCTTCTAGACACACAAAACATTATTGAGTAAAATATAAAGGGCATTTTTATCAATCCATTTCTAAACATGAATGCTAGCAAAAATGCAGATTTTCCTCTGGTGTTCAATTCCCATCCACTTCATCTTTCATAATTATGGAGTGCATCCAATTACCTTCATTATATAACTATGCAATCCATATAACAGATGTATAAATCAGCAGGCACTCCAAATTCTTCATACACAATTTGAGTTACTCACCTGATGGACCACACCATGAAGATGACCGAGGCTATGACAGCAAATGCAAGTGTGTTGGTGAAGTGCCGGTAGAGGGAGAGCTTGACCAGGTTGCGTCTCAGGCGAAGGATGCGTGTGGTTTGCACAAGTCCGGTGAAAATCCAAAGACAGATGGCAGACTCCAGCAGGGATAGAGGCAGGGAGGCTAGAAGGACCTGGAGAAGGACATCAGGGGATTCTAACTATGGCAAAAAAATATACACAACTTATTTTCTTATATATTGCAGATTTTATACATCATACAGATAATACAAGCATAAGTTATAACAGCAGTCAGCGGTATATTTGAATATACTTGGTTCTCTAACATTAAATGCCACAATTTTCATGAAAATATGACTTTGAAAAATCTTAAATATACTAATTCCTTCAGTGACAAATTAACCAAATACAATCAAGATACTCCTGTACTTCCATAAAAGATTACCTGTTTCTGAGGATCACTTCTGGACTGTAAGGCTCTTGTACATCCTTCAATGCTTGAAAGGACAAAGTAGAGTAGACCAACCCCAACAACACGGTGCAGGATCACACCTAAGCGTGGCCTGGAAAGTCAAACTATGCTTAATTTCATTCTGATATACAGATTACAAAAAAGTAATTAATATATGCCATATTATTCATTCTCTCAAGTGTTTTACATAGCATATCTCTTGTATATAATACTGATATGAAGTGCAACATGGTTCACAAGCATTGCAAAACTAGTGTTCTTTATTCAATACACTACAGTACCCCTTATAGATGATGGTGATGTTGATGATGGTGATGATGGTGATGATGGTGATGATGATGATGATGATGATGATGATGATGATGATGATGATGATGATGATGATGATGATGATGATGATGATGATGATGATGATGATGATGATGATGATGATGATGATGATGATGATGATGTTGATGGTGAATATATATACAGATAAAAAAAAGAGACATGGCACATTTCACTCACTTGACAATCCCAAATCCAAGTGAAACAATAATGACCAGCATCCGGGCAAGAGTGCGCTTGGCACAGGAAGCCAACTCAGCCAAAATGATGAGGCCGGGGACGCTGTACCCATTCTGGTTAATGCTGCTGTATTCAGCTGTGAACACAGCTTTTTCCAGCATACCTGCAGAGATGGAGATCCAGGGTCAAAGGAGTTTATGATAAGTGAATAGGGATGGGGAAAAGGATGAGCGAAAAGCCAGGGGGGTGGAAAGAAAAAACAGTAATAGTAGTAATAGTACTAATAGTAGTAATAGTAGTAATAGTAGTAATAGTAGTAATAGTAGTAATAGTAGTAATAGTAGTAATAGTAGTAATAGTAGTGTTAGTGGTAGGAGCAGAAAGATAAAAAGAAGGAAGAAGATAGAGAGCATGAGGAAGATAAGAAGGAGGAAGAAGATAAACAGCAAGAGGAAAATGAAGAGGAGGAAGAAGATGAGGAAGCAAATGACAAAAAAGTGATAGAGATAGATAGTGAAAGGAAGTTTCAGAACATTCATTAACGGAAGTTGTACAACAAAAGAGAAAAAAGATCCTTACCAAGCAAGATAACCGTGCCAATCCAGTACTGCACACGGAGAAGTTCCCTCCAATGCATGAAGGAGACGATGAGCCAAGCCAGGCCATAGATAAGGTACACCACACACATGGCCACGTAGAAGCCAAGCAATGGCCAATCTGCAAGAACGACCAGTAATTCAGTGTCAAGCCTTCCCTAGGACTCAAGGAGCTTGCGTGAAGGAGATCTCATCTGATGACATATCACACTTTATGAGTGCCAAAATGACAATGGAAATAAAAATCTATACTATGATAGTACCAGTTCTTTCATATTTCAATATCTTTATAGATATCCATACATCTTTTACTATCACTTAATTACTGTAATTGCTTTCTTTCATTCATAAAAAAATAAGAAGAAAAAAAGGGCCGTTTTTATCATAATCGTACTAATAATCAAAACAATAATCAAAATAACAATAATAATAATTAAATAAAATAGTCAAAGAAGCCATTAGGCTAAATCAACTGAAAATCTTCACTGCTACATACCTACAGCCGAGAGGTAACCGTAGTCACTCCTCATCTCAATATCAATCTCTGCAATATACGAATCGTTGCCCATCACTTCATCAGCAACTGCCGTGTGGACCACCAAGAGGTAGACACCATCGAAGGGCAGGATGGCCACCGGGTGTTTGGTCTGGGCAGCTCCTCCAGCACTGATGTCGTTTGCCGAAACACCTTTAACGTAAAGGAGGTGCCAAATGGAGTTATTAATATGGACACATGGGAGCCATTTACAGATTTATCTCTTCTTTGAGGATCTTTTAATACCATATAGAATGTTCTATAACAAAATTATGATTATAAAAACAATTTTCAATAATCGTAATAATGCTGTTTTGTTATACTTTGGTGATTTTCTCGCACTATTTGGGAATATTCATCAATAAAATCAGAAAGCATATTGACACTTTTCAGGTTATTTTACGCCAGAAATAGTATCTGAGATAAATTCAACTTCATATCCAGAGGTCTTTTTATAAGACAGAATTTAAAAAATCCAAATTCTACTAAAAAAAGTTGTAAAAATATTCTGTACATCTGAAATACACATATGAACAAGAAGTCCCAGCTCTCTGTTACCTGATTTTGTTACAGGTGCATCTTCAGTTGGTGCTGTATCCCCTGCCACTGCTCTTGCAGCTGCTACGTGAGCCTCTTTAGCATCTGCATCTGACTTCATTACCAATTTTGTTTCCAGGTCAACTTCATCCTAGGATTAGACAGTATAAAATAAACAAGTGAAAGATACACTGAAAACTATCCATAAGAATATTCACAATAACAAAATAGAACTACATGATATAGCAGAAACAAAAAATGCAAAAACTGAAGGGCTGTGCATACCAAGATGATGTTGTCATCACAAGGAAATCTTTCTGGTTCTGTCTTCACAAATCCTGGTTCGTAAACCTTCCCATCTTTAGATTCCAGGACAAACTGACCTGGGTGGTTGAAGTAATTTTTCAACACTGTATCCTTCCCATCCTGAAAGTGAGAGTAGAAGCAATGTTAAATACATATTCAATACTAAGGGCACTCAGTATTTGATTATTTTTTCAAGTTAGTGAGAAAACATCAAACAGTTAAATGAAACTATGACTAGAAAATGATGGTTCATTTTTTTCTGTTTTATTTTACTTATTTACCTGTTTCTCATCCACCTAATACTTAATTAGTTGTACATCCATTATTTGTCTTGAAATATTGCCATTGTCAAACACAATACAACAGGAAGTACAATAGGAAGAAGGAGAGGGAAGGAGAAAAACAGAGGGTGAAGGTAAAAGAGGAAATGGAGAGAGGGAGAGGGAAAGGGAGAGGGAGAGGGAGAGGGAGAGGGAGAGGGAGAGGGAGAGGGAGAGGGAGAGGGAGAGGGAGAGGGAGAGGGAGAGGGAGAGGGAGAGGGAGAGGGGGAGAGGGAGAGGGGAGGGGAGGGGAGGGGAGGGGAGGGGAGGAGGGGAGGGGAGGGGAGGGGAGGGGAGGGGAGGGGAGGGGAGGGGAGGGGAGGGGAGGGGAGGGGAGGGGAGGGGAGGGGGGGAGGGGAGGGAGTGAGAGAGGGAGGGGAGGGGAGGGGGAGGGAGTGAGAGAGGGAGGCGAGGGGAGGGGGAGGGACTGAGAGAGGGAGGGGAGGGGAGGGGAGGGGGAGGGAGTGAGAGAGGGAGGGGAGGGGGAGGGAGTAAGAGAGGGAGGGGAGGGGGAGGGAGTGAGAGAGGGAGAGGGGGGAAAGAGAGGGAGAGGGGGGAAAGAGAGGGAGAGGGAGAGGGAGAGGGAGAGGGAGAGGGAGAGGGAGAGGGAAATACCTATGAGATGATAGCTTCAGCCGAGGGCACAACACAAGGTGACCCAATTGCCATGGCGATGTACGCCATCGGTCTCCTCAGGCTACAAACAATAATTGACCACAAAACAACAAATATAAAGCAAGTTGCTTATGCCGACGACCTGGCCGGAGCAGGGAAAATTGAGAACATAAGGAAGTGGTGGAATCTCATTGAGACACATGGCCCTCCACAAGGATATTTTCCGAACGCCGCCAAATCGGTTTTAATTGTAAAACCGGAATATCTCGGACAAGCCAGAGAAGCCTTCCGAGAAACAAACGTGATCATAAAGGCCGGCGGTGAAAAACACCTTGGGGCAGTTCTTGCACAACAGCAGCCAGGGAAGAATACATAATAAGGCAAGTGGATGAATGGAGAAGGGAAGTGATAGAGCTGGCAGAAATCGCAAAGAAGGAACCGCACTCGGCATATACCGCCTTCACCTTCGGTATCAAACACAAGTGGAACTTCTTAATGCGAACTATACCTAACATCGAGCCTTTACTTTCACCACTTGAGGAAGCAATTGTAAAGCACCTGATCCCAGCACTATCAGGTGGAAGAAATCCCACTGCCAACGAGAGAGCCATACTCGAACTTCCGCCAAGGCTTGGGGGACTCGGCATAACAAACCCGTGTAAAATAGCGGACATGGAGTTCCAAAACTCTGTCAAGCTCTCAGCCAGCCTAACTCAAGCCATAATAACGCAAGAAACATATACACAGCCTGATACAACACAACAAAAAACAATCAAAATGGAAATTACAAAAAATAGAGAAACAAAGCAGAGGGCACAACTTCAAGAACTAACCTCTATAATTACTGAGGATATGAAAAGAAGAATGAGTATGGCACGCGAAACCGGCGCCTCTAACTGGTTGACCAGTCTCCCCATCAAAGTCAAAGGGTTTAGTTTAAACAAACAGGAGTTTGTGGACGCACTTGCCCTGAGATATGGTTGGCCAATAGAGGACCTACACCAGCACTGCACATGCGGTTCGGCTTTCGACCCCAACCATGCCATGACGTGCAAGACGGGAGGCTTCGTTTGCATGCGCCACGACGAGGTGAGGGACGTGACTGCACAAATGCTTGGCGAGGTGTGCCGCGACGTGAGGATCGAACCTCACCTCATCCCCACAGAAGGGCGCAACTTCTCACTCCAATCCACCAACACTGCAGACGACGCCAGATTAGACATCAGTGCCAACAGTTTCTGGGTACGAGGGCAACGGGCCTTCTTCGACATACGAATCTTCAACCCTATGGCCACGAGCAACCGATCCCAGGAACTCCTCTCTGCTCACACCAAGCATGAGAACAACAAAATGAGGGAGTATGGCGAACGCGTCCGAGAAGTCGAGCAAGGTACTTTCACACCACTTGTATTCACGACTTCTGGGGGAATGTCACCGAGAGCGACGATATTCTACTCATCCCTTGCACAACAGCTTGCAGAGAAAAGGCAGCAACAGAAGAGCGCCGTCGTTGCATGGATGAGGTGTCGATTGGCCTTCTCACTACTACGGTCTTCACTGCTCTGTCTACGAGGAACAAGGAACAAACCGGCAATGTACACTAGTCTTAAGGATTTAGATATAGAGGAAACTGTTATAAATAGTAGAATAGAAAGAAATATGTAATTGTAAGCAAAAGTAATAAAGGTTAAAATACATCCCTAAAATAAGTTGGATGTCGACCACAGCCATTGGCGAGGACGGGGCCAGTGGACTGTTCTGTGAAATATTATTACACATATATTTCACAACACAGAGACTCGTTTGAAACGAATAGGAGGTCGATTATTTCTTTAAAAAAAAAAAAAAAAAAAAAAAGAGGGAGAGGGAAAGGGAGGGAGGGAGGGAGGGAGGGAGGGAGGGAGGGAGGGAGGGAGGGAGGGAGAGAGAGGGAGAGAGAGAGAGAGAGAGAGAGAGAGAGAGAGAGAGAGAGAGAGAGAGAGAGAGAGAGAGAGAGAGAGAGAGAGAGAGAGAGAGAGAGAGAGAGAGAGAGAGAGAGAGAGAGAGAAAGAGAGAGAGAGAGAGACTCATCAAAATACTGAGAAAGACACACAGAGAAAAAGAGAGAGAGAGAGAGCAATCAAAATATTGAACCAGACACAGAGAGAAAAAGAGACAGAGACATAAAGATAACAAGAGAAGAGACAATGCAATTCACGAATTAAAAAGAAGATACAATCAAGAGGCGTTAACCAAAAGTAACCTTACCTCTGGTATGACGTACTCATTCCAGCAAGGCGTCTTCCTTAGCATCCAGGTGATTTCAATATCCAGCGGTCTATTGGTTGGTTTACACCGGACCTTAATGTTGATTTTGCCACCTTTGAACATGCTCTTCTTAACTCCAACATATTCATTTTCCTGCAAGATATATTTTTTTTTCCATTTAGACAGCCATCAATATCTATTTTCTGATGTGCTCAATTGCCCACTCAACTGTCAGTGCATGGGAGTTCTCTCAGTGCACGTCATGTATTACACATCATGATTTTTTTGGTATAATCACAAGTATGTATTCATAGGATCGGTCAGAAGACATTGTTTCCATCTATCAAACAAGTTTAACATATTGAAAATAAAATGTTAATCAATTTGTAAAATGTATAACAATAATTGCAGATGATAATGATCATTATGTATGTATGGTTTGTAGACCTCTCTGGCAATTTACCATCAAATAATGAACCAGTTCAAGGTCTATCCTTTCCAAATATAAATTATGGTCTGTTAGCCTTTGTCAGAGAGCCAAAGTGCCAAAGGGGCACTGCAATCATTTTGCCACATCTATCACCAAGTTTATTTAATAATTTTATTGTCAATTATCATTACTATCACTATCATTTTTTATTTTATCATTAGTATTATAATTACTGTTCAAAATATCATCATTGCCATTATCATCATCATTATCATCAATGTCATATCATTACAATCATCATTTTCATCAATGTCATATCATTACAATCATCATTTTCATCAATGTCATATCATTACAATCATCATTATCATCTTTGTATCCTCATTATCATCTCTCGCTATTATCAACTGTAATCATTAATCCTTATCATCAATAATTACCATCAATTATTATCATCTACTATTATCATCAATTATCATCATCAATTGTTATCATCAATTATCATCATCAATTGTTATCATCATCATTTTATAATCATCATTATCATTACTACTATGTACCTAATCATCATTATTATTATCATCACTACTATGTACCTTTTTTGTAACCAAGCATAGATACCATAAGAAAAAAATATTTGTAAAGTCATTACATAATTATATATATATATGAAAAGGTTTTTAAAAAACTAAAGCATCAAGTTTAGACAATATACAGAGTAAATGAATGACAGTATGTCATCCACATTATCTAATTTCCCTTTCCTTACTTTCTTCTTCTATCCTATCCTCTGTTTTGGCAATGATAGAGCAGGATAAGGAAAATATATTATCATCCCCCGACTCTTTGTCATATCAGCAATTATCCAAAACACAACTGCTTCAGGTGATATCACGGCCTCTGCACTTTATGCTCCAGCAAAGGCCAACAAAACTCCCACTATTTATATTCTGCCAAGATAGAGCTTGAACTGGTTTACAATTAATCATTTGCAAAGTTTATAAGTTCCTTCTTACTGGAATATACTTAGTGGCTGTTTGTTGATTGTTTCTGGAGTATGAAGCACAGCATTATTTGAAAAACTGATCCATAAATTTTGATTAGCAATTGCAGGCTTAACCTTAAATTGTACAATTATCTTTATATATGCAACTGAGGGCTTTCATTCGGAAAAAGTCTCCATTGATAAAATTTTGGTACAAATGAATATCTGGTATGCATTCTTAGTAGTTTTAGTCCTATCTATACCAGCAATTTTTGCAGATGGGGCGGATATGAAGCATACTAGGGAAAATGCTGGGAAGTAACCAAAAAAAAATCTGCTAATATCATGCAAATAAACTGATATTAAATTTCTAGGGGGCCCTACGCATTATAACTATATGAGTGTCAAACGATGGACACCATGAGTGCTATAGCTTCATTGTTTAACCCATTGTGAACAGGTCTCATGACATACAGTGCTGATTAGGCCTGAAAGACGGGTGTCAATGTATACATGTTGCATCACTGGAAACTGCTTACAGTAGAAGCGCTCTCACAACTATGAAGCATTACGACTGTAACAGTACTAGTTTCAGAGCTACAGCTTTCCAAAGTCAGCCTAACCCCTTGTTTTGTGATGGATTTAAGGAAAATATTTGTTAGGCAAGTCTGCGCTGCCCAGAGGGCAGAGATACCATTTTCCCTATCCCTCTAATTTTTAGCCAGTGCCAGCAGCGGCAGAAATCACCTGCCCTGACTGCCAGTTAGGTCATTAGGCGCCCTATCTGAATCGGGCTAACAACCTTCATAGTTTCAACATTTGGCCAAAAACAAGGAAAACATTTGCGACACACTTTCTGGCAAAAAATAGAGTTTGGCCTTTTTTCCTTATGGTGGACTACAAGCTCTATCTTACCAGAACATATCTACCATCACAGAGTATTTAACCCCTTGCAAACAGGTGGCAATATGTTGACACCCTGAGCATTTTGAACTATTTTTGAAGCATGTAAGGTACCACTACCAGTCAGGCTGTTTTGAAGAGTGGCACCAGGAGTGAGAAAGAGGAAGGGTATATATATTTGTCAATAGTTTTTATTTCTTTATTACAATAGAGAAAGTGTTCTGACAAACTCTATATTTCTTCCTCCATATATTAGTGATAGTGATGTCACATGAAGTGTATAGCATATATTCCTCTGATTTGGTGACTAAACTACAGGTATTATATGTCTACACATTGCCAGAGCATACAAGCGTCCACTATAAATCTCACAACATGAAAATACAAAAAAAAGTGGATAAGACTTTCAGTGCTCTAACATATAAATGATCACAATTCTCCTGCATTCCAGCAAACTTGCCATCTGGCATGCCCACACTAATTACATAGACAATTTTTGTTTTATTCCAATAATGACTATGAGTGGCTCCTTTTTCCTTATTCATTCCAGCATGTTCTCTTTTGTTAGCATACTTCAATCAGAAACATAAGTCCAGTAATCATCATGGTTTTCATGCTCTAGAAAAGGCAAATGACCCTCCATTACATATATTCTGTCACAATGGAGCTTCAACTAGTTCCTTTTTTTACTAGTAAATCACCAGGGAGGTTTACAAGCTCTATCTTCCTAGTAAAATATATGGAGATTTGATAAACTCTGCCAAAGTATTGAAGGCACAGAAGCCAGGTAATCACTTAAGTCACTGAGGGTATAATTTTGATGTGGGTTTACCCTGTCTTCCTGCAAATTATGTTAACACCTGATGGTGTAGCTTTGTTGTCCATTATGGTTGTTAAATTTGTTTTCTAAATCTCTATACAGTCCTCTTTAATATGAATTATTATCAAACAGACAAGAATCAGTTTCCATAATAGAAGTTGTTGCTATTGGAGATATGCCAACTTTGAATTTCTATATTTCCCAAAATGGCAAATTAAATGTTTATATCTGTCCTTCTCTCTATTACAGCTTTCACTTCACTTTACAGCCGTCCCTCCGATAGCAAATACTCACAAGGGCCCCAAAATAAAAAAATAATTGCATGATGCGGTAAATACGTAGGCTGATAGGGAGTAAAAATCCTCCCTCCTAATAAAACTTAAAGTTGGACTTAATTAGGAACTAACTGTCCTTACCTTTGACGTTGAGAGATGCCAAATCCCTTGCTCTGGGAAAGCGGCCACTACTGCGGCAGATAGAAGCGTTAGAAACACAGTCTTCCTCATTTTTGTTGCACTTGACTTGCTCTTGTCATATCTCGGTAGCCATGAAGCAGACGTCAACAAACAGTGAAGAGTCTTGGAAACTTTTAAGGTGGTGTGGGTAACGGAGAGAAAGATATTTTGAGGGTTTCAAATATCTAAAAGAAACTCCGAACCTATTTTGTTTGGGTTTCGGACCTTATACTTCTTCTTTATGGTTCGTGCGTCTATTGTCGTCGACGTCTATCCATGAGAATTTGTATTTGCGTGAATTCGACTCTATATTCCTTATTTGGATTAATCACCCTTTATAGTATTATCATAAATACTATATATTATTTTCTAGTAATTGGTTATATTATATATCGTATAAAATCTCAAACACATATCAAATATTGCAAGTAATTCATGATAAGTCATCTTCGAACTTACAGAGCTCAATTCAAATGGAATATCGATGCAACTTTTTTATTACGCACATTGTCATTGTACTCATGATAATGTTCGGCTTAGGAAGGAGATTAGTTAATTCTCGTTTGAAAAATAAAAAAAAAGTAAGCTACAAATGAACTGCACACAAACTGAATATCGATTACACGACACAAAAGTGCACTGCAAACTTTACAAAAGTTCGATGTGCATAACGCCACGTAATCAAAGTCTTGATCCTTATGCCAAGAGACACTCACACTCATGCGTTCTGTTATTTTATTTTCAATGGCACTCTTATAACGTACTAGAGGCACATTTATTGTAGTGGCTACACAAATTAGTTCAACTAAAAAAATAAATAAATAAAAACTTAAGCAAGTCGATTAATGCAGCTTTGGCACAAATCATTTTTTTAATATAAGTTCATATAGGTTAATATAAGTTTATATAAGATATAAGTTTTTCCAACTGTCGCGTGGCCAAGGACACATAAATGGGGTGTATGAAAAAAAAATATACATAATTTTTTTCTGATTGTTGACACTCGAAGATAAGAACGATAGGAAGGCATCTTATGAGACGCTGTAAGCTTCCAAGCGTATATGTGCTGCAAAAATACATATGCATGTACCCCCCCCCCCCCGTCTGTTGAAATCAGAGTAAAAATGGGGGTCATAATCCCCCTTAAACGTGGTCACGCCACTATCCTCTTAAAACATAAGACTTTTCAAGAGAGATGAAGAGGCATATAAAAATAAAGAAAAGAAGATAAAGGGGAGAAACTGAAGGGCGCTGAGCAGCACTTGATGTTTGTAAGAACAATTTTATGAAAAAGTCATGCAGATTACTCGAGGGA
>NW_028234431.1:19441716-19474216 GCF_977035675.1 Penaeus japonicus
TGTATGTATGTATATATGTATATATATACATATATGTATATATATGTATATATATATATATATATATATATATATATATATATATATATGTATGTATATATATATATGTATGTGTATATGTATATAACAATAATGCGTTCATGTTGTGTGAGGGCGTGGCGGTGGGTGGGTGTGTAGTAAAAGAAAAAGTCAAGAAAGGGAGGAGGTGTCAGATGAAAGAAGGGAAGAAAAAACAATGAGACAATCTAGATGTTGATACTGCATCTCCTTCTTTATCAATCGTCTGCTGGTTCGGGGTCGCCACAGCGGGCCATGCGTCCCGACCTCGCCCTGTCCTCTGCATCTTCCTCAGCCACACCAGCCGCCCGCCATGTCCACCCTCGCCACATCCATAGACCTCCTCTCTGGCCTTCATCTCCTTCTCTTGCGCGATGACTCCATCCTCAGCATCCTTCTCCCTGTGTATCCTGTGTGTCGCTCCTCTGCTCATCCTCGAACCATCGCAATCTCGCTTCTCTCACTTTGTTCCCGAGGACGAGCGTCTCTACCTGGGTTGTCCCTTCAGTCCGTTCGTTCTATCTTCAAATCGCTCCCTGTCTCTTGTGTGAGTGCCACTGCCTCCAAACCGCACAGCATAAGTGGTCTCGCAACCGTTTTGGAATTTATTCCTTTCATTCTGGCAGATACCCTTGTAACATGAGTCTTCCCTGTGACTCCCCCCCCCCTCTTTATCTCTCCACTACACTCCAGGTCTGTCTGTCCTCGAGTGATGAGTTGCGTCGAGAGAGGGAATGAGTTGAAGTGTGAGTGAATGGGTATAACAACTTTAACTAGATACATACGTCATTCTCGAGTCACTTATGACTTTGAGACATGAACTGAGAATCCCTGCACAGAACCTGCATGTTAGTATTACTATTATCTTTTTTATGCATATTATTGTCATTATCATAATTATTACTATTGTTGTTGTTATTATCATTATCATTATTGTTTTTATAGTTATCTTTGTTGTTAATTTCCTTATCATCACTGTTATCATTATTGAAAATAGTTTATTTATATTGTAATTATTGTTATTATTTCCATTACATT
Organism: Penaeus japonicus; assembly: GCF_977035675.1. NCBI lineage: Eukaryota > Metazoa > Arthropoda > Malacostraca > Decapoda > Penaeidae > Penaeus > Penaeus japonicus. The sequence goes on from NW_028234431.1 coordinate 19,442,812, forward strand.
ACAATATTCTTATTGTTGTTGTTGTATCATCATTACTGTTATCATCACCGACATCATCATCATTATTAATGTCGTTATTATTGTCTTCATGATTATTACATCCATGATGGGTTTTTTCAGTATCATTATTGTCAATATAATCATTATCATTGCAGCATTATCATTATTACAATTGTTAAGGGAAGATTTTTATTCTAAAAATCTAATCACATGTTCCTTCTCATGACATCATGAACACACACACTCTCATTCTTTCCTCCTCCTCCTTCTCTTCCTCCTCCTCCTCCTCCTTCTCTTCCTCCTCCTCCTCCTCCTCCTCCTCATCATCATCATCATCACCATCACCATCATCATCATCATCATATTCATTGCTGCCAAAACAATGTCTTTATTGTCATAACTGTCACCGGTTTCGTATATTCGCGTTTTGTTATTGTGAGAAAAGGAATTTATAATATTATATATTGTTTCTTGCAGTGCAATAAACACATACATCAACATCATCATCAATATAATAATTATTATCCCCTTCCTCCTCCTTCTCTTCCACATCATCCTCATCCTCGTCATCGTCATCGTCATCGTCATCGTCATCGTCATCCTCCTCCTCCTCCTCGTCATCGTCATCGTCATCGTCATCGTCATCATCATCATCATCATCATCATCATCATCATCATCATCATCATTTAATTATTACTGATATCGATATAACGTATATGTATACATGTATAATAATGAATATGAGATCATTAAAACCGTCCCTCATGCAAATGATAATCAGTAGAACAATAGCTCACTCAGTTTCGTACAAGTCTTATAATCAAGTAATCCGCGTTCGAGCCCCATTCAGTCGCTAATTATTTTTTTTGTTGTATTTATATCAATATTAATATTATCGGTATTATTATCATTACTATCATTATTATCGCTATCATTATGATTATTATCATTATCATCATTTTCCTTATCGGTTACAGCCATTATCATAATTATATTGAAATAATTGTCATCATTGTTCCTATTATCACTATCATTATTATTATCATTATCATTGTTATTCATACCATATTGTCATTATCATTATCATTTTCATTAGTAATAGCATAATTATTATTGTTATCATTATTATCATCATCATCATAATTATCAGTACTATTTATTTTTTCTTGTCATTATTATTGTTACTAACACTATTATCATTATCATCACCGTCATTACCTATCATCCTCCCTCTCCCCCGTCTCCTCCTCTTCTTCCTTATCATCATCATCACCATTATCATCATCATCACCATCATCATCACCACCGCCATCATTCCTATTGCAATTTTTAACACAATATTCCTTTTTCTCATCATTGTTATTGTTGTTTTTATCCTTATTGTTGTTGTTTTCTCTGATTTTATTATCATCACTACGATTATCATTATTATTATTATCATTACTTTTATCATTATCATTATTGTTAGTTTTTGTTTTTTTATTACTATCATTATCAATGTTGTTATCAACGTGATCATTGTCATTTATTTTGTTGTTATCATTATCATTATTAATAGTCATGGGTATCATGATCCTTTTTAGAATTATCGTTTTCATTATTATTATCATCGTTATTATTATTATGTTCTTAAAAAGCAAGTTTTTACTCTATCGCCCCAAAATGTATCCGAATTTTTTGCATATTTTACATAATTATACATAATCAGGTGTATGTTTCTTTGATTGGGCTAGTCATAGAACACCTCTGTATCTCAATAATTACTAGAAATATTCAAGAAAAAACACAACATTTGCATATTTTGCGTGATTATGCAAAACTACTAAGAAATATCAAAATAAGACATAGCCTATGGCGCATAACTCTACGAGAGCTTTCGTCAAAATGTCAAAATGCGAGTTTGCGATGCAGGGGTTTCGATTCCTTGGGCTTAAAGTGACCCCTGAAGGTACACTACAAGATCCTGAGAAGGTATGTAGCATTGTGGACATGCCACTTTCGCGAAATGCAGGGCGTGTCACAGGTTTCTTTAGGAAACATATACCTCAATGTGCTGCTATAACAGCATCATTGAATCAGCATTTCAGTTGGGTACTATTGAGCGGGAAACATTTCAGTCTTTAAAAGACGAACTAGCTTCGGCCTCTGTACTGAAGAACCTTCGATTTTACTATCCCTATGAGGTCATACAAATGCTATTAGTGCATGTCTAATTCAGAGGGACGCTAACTGCATCTGCAGTTCCATTTTTTTCTCTTGTAAACTCCTTGGAGCAGAAACACGTTAGTCTGCAATAGATGCCGAAGCTCTGGCTGTGGTAGAGGGAGTAAGGGCGTTTGATTCTTACATTTATGGTAGACAATTTATCGTCTACACTGATCATCGCCCATTGCTATACGTTTTTACGAGGAAGACAAAAAGTCCTCGTATGTCACGCTGGGCTTATGAACTGTCTCATGATCAGTTTTAAATCATCTATAACCAGGGAGTGCAACACAAGATACCCGATATGTTGTCTCACTCTATAGGATAGGTCAATCTTGCCGATGTTGACCCTATTGCAATGCAGGAGGAACAAATTAGAGATTATCGAGTATCTGGAGGAAAGGACCGTGCCGAAAAAGAAGCTGCCTTTAGCTCTGGAGGAATTTTCTTTGCAGAATGGCGTGAGTTACCTGGACATGTGGTGCAACAGTTAGTAGTTTCTCGCTCATTACGCACAGCTGCCTTGAAACTTGCACATAACAGTGCATTCGCTTCCCATCCTGGCATATTTCGAATCTGTTAAAAGCCAAGGGACCTATTTTATTTCCCTAACATATTGCAAGATGTTGCTTCATGTGAAACATGCCAGCGACGAAAAGGATACTCCACATTGGGTCCCTTTGGCTGCTGTTCCAGAGGTGTCAGCTCCATTTTGAAGAAAAAAGTCAGCTGATCTTGTAGACTGTGGCGTCGAATGGGGGATATAGGTACATTCTTGTCTTGACTGACATCTTGACTGACAGTTTTTACAATTGATTCCGGTCCCTACCAAGGAAGCAGAGGTGATTGCAGAAGCTATTTATAAATTACTTTCTGACAATTTTTGGTCCACCGCGGCTTCTGCAGACACATGGTGAATGGGAGTAGCTCACCGACAGATTGTTTACTCACGTGTGTGATATAGTCAAAACAAAGACTCATCTTACCATTGCATATCACCCACAGACTAATAGGATGGTTGAAAGGTCTCATAAGATGGTTAAAGAAACATTAGGGACTCTAACTGAGCGACATCCTTCAGAGTGGCGTCAGTATGTACCTTAGGTCCGGCTAGCGTTGAATACTGCATTCCATCGCTCGGTAGGTGACCAGCCACTATATCTCCCTATGGGTCATCATGGTCATTCCCTGTAGGTCTCTCAAATAACGTGACGTTTGCATCAGATCCCACAAAAGAGTTTCATGAGGCTTTGCAGGAAGCACGGTATATTGCAGTTGAAACGTCGCGTCAGGCACAGACTAATGGGCGAGAAACTATAATAAATGAAATAGAAAAGCCCCTGAAATGGATGTTGTTTCATGATCCTTTTAAAAAATTTCCGCAGGATCACTGGTTCTCCCAGGATTTTAGGTTCACGCTAGGATGGGCCAGATCGAATTATTAAACGTGTCGGACCTGTAACTTACATCACCCAAGATGTAAACCACCTTATAAAGGATGCATATTACATGCTAACCAGATAAGACCTTCCAGGACACTTGAGGAATTAGTATTTGTGCATTCCTCTGGCCGACAGGATGTACCAGTCGACCCAAGTGTTGACATACGGCAGCTAAATCATGAGGATACTGACACAGATCCTCGGGAAGTACCGCTTTTATCCTCCGTGCGACCTGTTGAGCTGCAACACACAGGTTTTCCTGTATAGTTTTATTTTAAATGTGTAACGCTTTGTATATCATTTTGGTTCTCTTATGTTTATAACTTTTTACAAATGTTTTTTTCATGTTCAGCTTTAACTTTAAGTTGTACTATTTATTTCATTTTGTATTTTAGTTCTCAAGGTCTTAGTTTTAAGATTATTCTTATTTTGTGAGCTTTTTTTAGTTCCTGCATTTGATTTTTTGTTTCACCGGTTTGATGTTTTGTTCTAACCTAGCAGTTAACAGATTTCATGATAATTTTATGTTCCTTTTATTTCTTTTATATATGTTGCTCTATTCTTTTATATATATATATATATATTTTTTTTTATTAAGATAATTTTATTGTTTTAGGAGTTCTGGCATTCTCTTTAAGGACCGGTTCAGTATACACTGCTTTTATAATTACTGCCTTTTCATATCCACAGTTCCTGCCACTGCGAAGGAGCCGAGGACAACGGCCCCAGCCATGTATTTTGGACAGGTCACAGGTCACCCATTCCCACCGTTTAGGAGATGAGGGCGGGGCGAGTCGTAGCTGCGATGGACGAGGCGCACCAGATAGACGAGATGGGCGGGAGGAACGTCGGCAGTAGCTCCTGGACGTCCTGGAGATGGGAGTGTTAGTAATCGCTTCGTCGCTATTATTCCGATGACGGCTTCGTCATCTCTGCGCCAGATCGTCATGGGAATGGGCGGGCGGGGCCGGAGCGGAGCCCAGGGATCCGTCCAGAACTCGAGGCGAGTGGAGGCGACGCCCTGGCATTCACTACCGGGCCATGGGAGGGGTTGTCTAGATCGAGTCTGCAGCCGGGCATCGATGCCGGAGCAGCATATAAGCAGAAAAGAGGGTGGCGTGAAACAGGTGAACCTTGCAGACGATCTCCTGCGCTGCGCTTGGATACTGAACTAACATGACCAATTAAAAATGTTCCCCATCAATATTACTGACGCCCGGATATACGGCAGACGTATCTACGCAGAAAAAAAAAACACACGAGTAGTTCTAAAAGTAATTTTTCGCGGGATTTAGTCCGTATAGGTGATGGCGCAAACCTGTGGAAAAGCCCGCCAGCCAGCCACAGACAGAGAGATACACCTGAGACATTGAGAGGGTACGCCGGGACTCGCCAGGACAATACGTTGTCGCCATCTTTGGTTTATTTGTTTTAATTGTGCTTTTGTAACAGTCATCTCTCGCCAGCGGATTACACCTGTGAACTGTGAGCCGATATTAGAAGGTAAAGATAATTACATCGGCTGTCTATATGTACGCTGCCACTCGCGAAGTATAACACCAGTTCATTGTTTTATTTTGTTTTTCCGATATTATTTTCTTATTACTTTTTTAGTTAATTCTCGACCAGTAAAAGTTTATCAAAGTGGTGGGCTACAACTGTGGCCAGCAAGCTGGTTATAACTAGTGCCAGCTGGTGGTTTACAACTGATGGCACTGGTGATTCACAACTGAGAGCAGTTGTTATAACCACTCGATGCCCTGGTTGTGATCCGGTGATTAAGAGACAGACGTTCACGTGCCATGGTCTTTATTATGGACTGTTAATACACTAGACTTTGGCCGAAGACCAGAGGTCAAAGCTGTTCGCTCTAGTCTGTCTGTCTGACCTCTCTGTCCTGATCTGTCTGACTGTGATCATAGCATGTCCTTATGCACCAATCTTCAGTCACTTTCTACGCCTTAAGGCCTTCCGTTAACAAACACAGCTGCCGAGAGAAACTAGTGTTCCGAGGCGGAAACGAACACAGGAGACAGGAAGCGTCAGGTCAAAACACACTGCCATCGATATTGCATTGAATTAAGTAGACATACATGATCAATGTCTTGGGTCACATAATATCAGTATCAGTGCCTTACATCTGTTGCACATTCAGGAACAATTCTGAGTGTTGATATGTTCCAGTGAATTTGCATTTGTCGTCAAATCTTTACTATAAGTACTCTCATATATACATGTACACTTACACAGACATAACTGGACGAGCTCGTATGTCATTACCGTCGTTCACACACACGCAAACACGCACACACACATACACACACACACACACACACACATATGCACGTACATACCCACGCGCATAAACATACACGTTTACACACATTCGTACGTGCTTGAATACTAGATCAGAAAAAAGTCAGAACTTGGGCTTATGAAAAATAATGGGTCGAAAATGCAGGACAAAAATATGTTTATCATTCTGTCTGTAAAAGTAATGTTATATTGAGTTGTAGTTAATGAGCGCAGAAGAGATTAATTGAAACACGATGAAAATTCCCGTGGAGTTATAAGGTGTAGATGTCCGGTACTGGCCTCTCCAACTGAGCCAACCGCGACAGATTGATGATGATGATGATGATGATGAGGGGGAGGAGGACTGGGATCATGATAATGAAGAAGATGGTGATGGTAATGGTGATGATGATGGTGATAGTGATGATGATGATGATGATAAGGAGGAGGAGGATGGGGATCATGATAATGAAGAAGATGATGATGGTGATGGTTATGATGATGATGAGGAGGAGATGGAAGAGGAGGAGGAGGAAAATGATAATGAGGAAGATGATGATGATGGTAGTATTAATGATAATGATGACAGTAATAGCAACAATGATGACATGTAATGATATTATCAAAACAATAATCCTCACGCTAAGAGTTCTAATAATAATTATAAGAGTAATTCCAAAGATAATGGAAGTGATAAGGATGATAGTTATATAATAGAAATTGGCAATATACCTTTTAATGATCATGATATCGGAAAAAAAAATCAACGGGGCATTTCATTAGAAGGCTTGCACGAAACTGAGTGAGTTATTGCTCGATTGACTGGCAGTTGCATAAGGGACGGGGTTAATGATCACATATTCACTATTATACATGTATACATATACGTTATATTGATATCGGTAATAATTAAACAATGATGATGATGATGATAATAATGATGATGATAATGATAATGTTCGGAATAATAAAAAAATATGATGACGATAATGCTTAAATGAAATGTTGATGGAAATGATAATGATAATAACAGTGATGATTAATTAATAGAAATAACAATAATGCTACCAACAATAACATTGACAATAGAACTACTAACGATTATGTTTGCGTCAAAAAGAAAAAAAAAAGAAAGGTTTACTGAATGGGGCGCGAACGCGGGTCACTTGATTACAAGACTTATACGAAACTGAGTGAGCTATTGCTCAATTGATATTATATTGCATGAGAGAGGGTCTCAATGATCTCATATCCACTTATGTACATGCATACACAGACGAAATATCAATATAATTAATGTCTGAATAATTATGATAATGATGATGATTATGATGATAATGATGATGTTGATAAGTATAAAATAATGGAAATTATGATGAAGAAAGAGTAAAAAACACAACAACTATAAAGGTAAAAGCAAAAATGAAGATGATAAGGATGATAATAATGATAGCCATGATAATGATAATGATGTTAACAATAACAGTAATAATGATAATCACCATAATGGTGATGATGATGATGGAAACAATAGTAGTAGGAATAATAACACAGACAAAGATAATAAAAATGTCATGGTAATGATAATTATAATAACAATAACAATAATAATGATGAACACCATAATAATGATGACGATGAAAACAATAATGATGAGACTGATAACACTGACAAAGATAATAAGAATGATAAGATCACACAAATACGGTTAACAACAATGATGGTGATGCTGATGCTACTATCAGTGATCCTGCAACCACTACTGCTACTACTACTATTAACAATGACGAGAGAAGTACTGGTTGCAAGGAGTCAGAATGATAACTATAATGACCATTCTCATGATAAGAGTGACCATAATAACAACAGTAACAAAATCATAATGAGGATAATAACAATATATATATATATATATATATATATATATATATATATATATATATATATATATATATATATATATATATATATATATATATATATATATATATACATATAAACATATGCATACACCGATCTAATATTCATATCGTTAGTGTCTAAATAATTTGGCGATGGTAATGCTAATACTGGTGATAGTGATGGTGATGATGATGATGATGAGGAAGATGAATTGGATGATGGTGATGATGATAATAATAATGGTAATGAAAATAATTATAATAATTAGAATAACGATGATAACGATATAAAAAAAAAGTAACAATGATGATGATAATGATCATGATGATGATACCAATAATGATGATCATGATAGAAATGATAATAATGATAATGATAGCAACAATGATGTCAATCATTTTATTATGATTATCATAATGATGGTAACAATTATAATAGTAATAATGAGAATAGTAAGAGCAATACTAATGATTATGAAAATGATAATGATAATAATGATGATAGATATATAATCGAAATAACAATAATGATACCAATAATAGCATTAACAATAGAACTATCAATTATTATGATAGCGACAAAAAAGAAAAAGAAAAAAAAATTGACTGCTTACTGAATGGGTCTCGAACGCGGGTCACTTGATTGCAAGACTTGTACGAAACTGAGTGAGCTATTGCTCAATTGTTATTGAATTGCATGAGAGAGGGTCTCAATGATCTCATTTCCAATTATGCACATGCATACACAGACGAAATATCAATATAATTAATGTCTGATTAATTATGATAATGATGATGATAATGATGATGTTGATAAATATAAAAATAATGGTAATTATGATGAAGAAAGAGTAAAAAACATGATGATAATAATGATACCCATGATAATGATAACGATGATAACAATAACAATGATAATAATAAACGCCATAATCATGATGATGATGAAAACAATGGTAATGGGAATAATAACCTTGACAAATTTAATAGCAATAATTAGATCATACTAATACGGTTAACAACAATGATGGTGATGCTGATGTTAAGATCAGTGATCCTGCAACCACTACTACTACTACTACTATTAACAATGAAGAGAGCAGTACTGGTAGTAAGGAGTCAGAAGGATAACTATAATGACCATTCTCATGATAAAAGTAACCATAATAATAAAAATGATAAGATCAAACAATACGGTTAACAACAATGATGATGATGTTGATGCTACTATCAGTGATCCTGCAACCACTACTGTAACTACTACTATTAACAATGAAGAGAGTAGTGCTGGTTGCAAGGAATAAGAATTATAACTATAACGACCATTCTTATGATAAAAGTAACCATAATAACAACAGTAACAAAATCATAATGAGGATGATAACAATGATAAACAATGATGATGATAATAGTAACAAGAACTACAAAAATGATAATAACAACCGTAAGAAAAATGACTATAATATTGACGATGATAGCAATGATACTATAGAAATGAAAAAAAAGAAAAAGAAAATCATAAGAAGAAAGGCGATGATGATGATGATAATGATGACGTAAGTGTATGGTTGTGTGCGTGTGTTCGAGACTCTACGACATAGGTTCTCAATGATGATAATCATAATGATAACCACGATAATGATGATAACAATAGCAATGAAAAGAATGATAGTAAGAATAATGATAGCACTCCTGCTACAACTAATAATGATGATAATATTATCACATAATTTTACTTTTTCATCACTGTTATGATTGTTATCATTATTGTTTTTTGTTATTAATAAAGTAATTATTATCTTTTTTGTTGCAGTTTTTGATATTATCATCATTATTATCATTATTGATGTCACCATCATTATCATTAGTAGTAGCAGTAGTATTATCTTCATCATCGTTATCATTATCCTCATTTTTATTGCTATTGTTATCATCATTATCATTATAATGGTTATAATTGTTATCTTCATTATCATCTTCATTTTTGTTATTGCCTTGTGTTTTTTACTCTTTCTTCATCATAATTACCATTATTTTTAAACTTATCAACATCATCATTATCATCATTCACCACCATCATCATAATCATCATCATTATCATAATTATTCAGACATTAATTATATTGATACTACGTCTGTGTATGCATGTACTTAATTGGAAATGAGATCATTGAGACCCTCTTTTATGCAATTACAATTCACTTGAGCAATAGCTCACTCAGTTTCGTACAAATCTTGTAATCAAATTATCCGCGTTCGCGCCCCATCCAGTAAGTCCTTAATATTTTTTTTTTTTTTTTTTTTATCATAATCGTTAATAGCTTTATTGTCAATGTTATTGTTGATAGCATTGTTGTTATTTCGATTATATATCTATCATCATTATCATTACCAGTTTCATTATTATTAGTATTGCTCTTACTATTCTCATTGTTACCATTACAATTGTTACCATCATTATAATATTCATAAGAAAATTATTGTCATCATCGTTACTATCATTATCATCATTATCGTTATTACTATGATCATCATTATTGATATCATCATAATCATTGTCATCATGTTCGTTACCGTTTTCCTGATATCATTACCATCATCATTTTTATAATCATAATTATCATCATTACGATTACTATTAGCATTAGCATTACCTTTACCTTTATCATTATCATCATCATCATCCTCCACTTCCTCCTCCTCCTCCTCATATATATATATATATATATATATATATATATATATATATATATATATATATATATATAATAATCAATCCTATTGTTATTATCAACATATTATCACAGAATTTTACTTTTTCATCACTGTCATAATTATATTTATTATTGTTTTTTTTTGTTTTTTTTTGTTATCATTACAATATCATTTTTTTTGTTATCATTATCATTATGATTTTTACTATCATTATTGTTGTTGTTCTTGTTTTTCATTATTGTTATTAACAAAATCATTATTATTTTTATTGTTGCAGTTGTTATTATCATTATTATCATTATCATTGTCATCATCGTTACTATTAGTAGTAGCAGGAGTATTGTCACCATCATTATTATAATCATCATTATTTGCATTGCTATAGATATTATTATCGTGATTATCATTATGATTATCATCACTGAGAACCTATGTAGTAGAGTCTCGAACACACAAACACAACCATACAATTACGTCAATAGCATTGTTGTTATCATCGTGAAAATCAAAATTTATTATAATTATAATTATAAATCTATTATAATTTATTACTGTTGTCACTATCATTCTTGTCATTTTTCTTTCTATTATCATTGTTACTATATCATTATCATTATTGTTACAGTTGTCATTGTGATTGCTCTTATCATTAGAATGGTCATAATAGTTATCCTTCTGACTCCTTACTACCAGTATTGTTCTCTTCATTGTTAATAGTAGTAGTAGCAGTAGTGGTTGCAGGATCACTGATATTAGCATCAGCATCACCATCATTGTTGTTAACCGTATTAGTATGATCTTATCATTTTTATTATCTTTGTCAATGTTATTATTCCCATACTATTGTTTTCATCATCATCACTATTATGGTGTTTATCATTATCATGGGTATCTTTATTATCATCATTATCATCTTCCTTTTTGTTATTACCTTTATAATTGTTGTGTTTTACTCTTTCTTCATCATGATTAAAATTATAGCTCTATCAGTACTATGATTTTGATACTTATCAATATCACCATTCAACATCATCATCATCATCATCACCATCATCATCAATCACCACCATCATCATAATCATCATCATTATCATAATTTTTCAGACTAATTATATTGTTATTACGCTTGTGTATGCATGTACATAATTGGAAATGAGATCGTTGAGACCCTCTCTCATGCAATTACTATACAATTGAGCAATAGCTCACTCAGTTTCGTACAAATCTTGTAATCAAATTATCCGCGTTCGCGCCCCATCCAGTAAGTCCTTAATATTTTTTTTTTTTTTTTTTTTATCATAATCGTTAATAGCTGTATTGTCAATGTTATTGTTGGTAGCATTGTTGTTATTTCGATTATATATCTATCATCATTATCATCATTACCATTTTCATTATTATTAGTATTGCTCTTACTATCCTCATTGTTACCATTACAATTGTTACCATCATTATAATATTCATAAGAAAATTATTGTCATCATCGTTACTATCATTATCATCATTATCGTTATTACTATGATCATCATTATTGATATCATCATAATCATTGTCATCATGTTCGTTACCGTTTTCCTGATATCATTACCATCATCATTTTTATAATCATAATTATCATCATTACGATTACTATTAGCATTAGCATTACCTTTACCTTTATCATTATCACCATCATCATCCTCCACTTCCTCCTCCTCCTCATATATATATATATATATATATATATATATATATATATATATATATATATATAATAATCAATCCTATTGTTATTATCAACATATTATCACAGAATTTTACTTTTTCATCACTGTCATAATTATATTTAACATTATTGTTTTTTTTTCTTTTTTGTTATCATTACAATATCATTATTTTTGTTATCATTATCATTATGATTTTTACTATCATTATTGTGGTTGTTCTTGTTTTTCATTATTGTTATTAACAAAATCATTATTATTTTTATTGTTGCAGTTGTTATTATCATTATTATCATTATCATTGTCATCATCATCGTTACTATTAGTAGTAGCAGGAGTATTGTCACCATCATTATTATAATCATCATTATTTGCATTGCTATATATATTATTATCGTGATTATCATTATGATTATCATCACTGAGAACCCATGTCGTAGAGTCTCGAACACATAAACACAACCACACACTTACGTCAATGGCATTGTTGTTATCATCGTGAAAATCAAAATCCTTTTTATTACTGTTGTCACTATCATTCTTGTTATTTTTCTTTCTATTACCATCGCTACTATATGATAATCATTATTGTTACAGTTGTCATTGTGATTGCTCCTATCATTAGAATGATCATTATAGTTATCCTTCTGACTCCTTACTACCAGTATTGTTCTCTTCATTGTTAATAGTAGTAGTTGCAGTAGTGGTTGCAGGATCACTGATATTAGCATCAGCATCACCATCATTGTTGTTAACCGTATTGTTTGATCTTATAATTTTTATTATTTTTGACACTGTTATTATTCCCATACTATTGTTTTCATCATCATCCCTATTATGGTGTTTATCATTATCATGGGTATCTTTATTAACATCATTATCATCTTCCTTTTTGTTATTACCTTTATAATTGTTGTGTTTTACTCTTTCTTCATCATAATTACCATTATTGCTCTATCAGTACTATGATTTTGATACTTATCAATATCATCATCATTCAACATCACCATTATCATCACCATCATCATCAATCACCACCATCGTCATAATCATCATCATTATCATAATTTTTCAGACTAATTATATTGATATTACGCCTGTGTATGCATGTACATAATTGGAAATGAGATCATTGAGACCCTCTCTCATGCAATTGAAATTCAAATGAGCAATAGCTCACTCAGTTTCGTGCAAGTCTTGTAATCAAGTGACCCGCGTTCGAGCCCCAATCAGTAACCCCTAATTTTTTTTCCTTTTTTTCTTTTTGACGCAATCATAATCGTTAGTAGTTCTATTGTCAATGTTATCATTGGTATCATTACTGGTATTTCGATTATATATCTATCATCATTATCATCATTACCAGTTTCATTATTATTAGTATTGCTCTTACTATCCTCATTGTTACCATTACAATTGTTACCATCATTATAATATTCATAAGAAAATTATTGTCATCATTGTTACTATCATTATCATCATTATCATTATTGATATCATCATAATCATTATCATCATCTTCGTTACCGTTTTCCTGATATCATTATCATCATTATTTTTATAATCATAATTATTATCATTACGATTACTATTAGCATTGGCATTACCTTTACCTGTATCATTATCACCATCATCATCCTCCACTTCCTCCTCCTCCTCCTTATATATATGTATATATGTATATATATATATATATATATATATATATATATATATATATATATATATATATATATATTACCATCATTATGATTAATTTTATAAAAAAAAGTCTTCGTTATTTTTATTGCTCCTGTTCTTATTATCACTATCACTATTACCAGCATGCTGGTAATAGTGATAGTAATGGTGATGATGATGATGCGGAGGCGGATGTGGATGATGATGATGATTGTGGTGAATTATCCCCTGGTATCAGGCGGGTCATCCCGCAGACTTCGGGCCGCCTGTCCCATGACGTCACGAGAGAATCTACGGACTTTTCCGCCCTGCAACAGGATTTTCCTTCGCTGTTCTGCGAAAATAAGGATGATAGTATAATTCTCCTACTAATGATAATGATGATGATGACAGATAGTGATAATGATGATGATATTGATGGTAATAACAAAAGCAACAATAACAATAACAAAGACTGTTAATAAAGATAATCATAATCATGGTAATGATTATGATTATCATGGTGATGATGATGATGGTGATAATGATAATGATAATGGTAATGGTAATGGTAATGGTAATAGTAATGATAATAACTTTCACTATCATAATAAGGATGATAACGATATCAGGAAAAAAATAACGATGATGATGATAATGATCATGATGATGAAACCAATAGTAATAATAACATCACAGATAATGATAATGATACTGACATCAATAATGACGATAATAGTGATAATGGTCACGATGATAATGATAGCAACAATGATGATAATCATTTAATTATGATTATGATAATGATGGTAACAATCATATTAGTAACAATGATAATAGTAGGAGCGAGCAATACTAATGATAATGAAAATGAAAATGATAATAATGATGATAGATATATAATCGAAATAACAATAATTATACCAATAATAGCATTGACAATAGAACTATCAATGATTGTGATAGAAAAAAAATTAAGGGCTTACTGAATGGGTTTCGAACGCGGATCACTAGGTTACAAGACTTGCACGAAACTGAGTGAGCTATTGCTCGGTTGAATATCAATTGTATGAGAGAGGGTCTCTATGATCTCATTTCCAATTAAGTACATGCATACACAGACGTAATATCAATATAATTAATGTCTGAATGTTTATGGTAATGATGATGATTATGACGATGGTGGTGACTGATGATGATGATGGTGATGATGATGATGGTGATGATGATGGTGATGATGTTGATTGATGATGATAATGATGATATTGATAAGTATAAAAATCATAGTGCTGATAGAGCAATAATGGTAATTATAATGAAGAAAGAATAAAAAACAACAATTATAAAGGTAATAACAAAGATGAAGATGATAATGATGTTTAATGTCCATTGACCTCTCCACTGCAAGCCACACGAACTGGCTGGGTATGTTACCAACGTTTGCAATATTAGCTACAATTACGGCAACAATAACAATACCAACAATATAAAGGTCTAGTTTAATATCCCCATAAAACTCGTTCAAGACGTGGCCTGTGCCTAAATTCTGGCCTAGCCTTCTTCACGATGCCTTTCCGAACCTGGCACTTCTCACACTACACACTCTGCCACTCCAGATTCACCTCATTCAGCTAGGGAAGGTCCAGAGGATAACTTCATTCAGTTCCTGCTATGCCATCGATATATACAGTTTATAAGTATAAGATATTCATTCCTGAAGTAGTGTAAGGATTCTTTAGAACGGTTCCAGCAACAGAAGCATCCATTCTCAAACATGATGCTCGATATTACCGATCTCCGTACCATCACGGTCTGATAAATGCCAGTAAGCTGTGTGTGTGTGTGTGTGTGTGTGAGAGAGAGAGAGAGAGAGAGAGAGAGAGAGAGAGAGAGAGAGAGAGAGAGAGAGAGAGAGAGAGAGAGAGAGAGAGAGAGAGAGAGAGAGAGAGAGAGAGAGAGAGAGAGAGAGAGAGAGAAAGTAAGGCGGCTGAAGCAAATTTCATCCAACCTTCTCACGATACTATAAAAAATTTACACCATATCCTACCTATCAGACTGTTCTAAGTCTTCAGCTACGTTAATCAATCAATTTTCGGAAGATGAGGAATCGTGGGGAAGATCTCAGTTTGAATTTATAGGAGCCAAGTCCTTAGCAGTGGCGGATCCAAGGGTGGAATGGACGCTCCTCTGTTAGTGTCATAAATTGCACCCTCATAACATAATAATATACGGTATTCAGAAATGAGCGAATGATTTAGCAGCAATTTAAATGTGGATGTATTAAAGCCAACACAGTCAGTTAAGACTATGTGCGAACACACACACACAAAGTGAACGAGTGAGTAAGTGAGAGAGAGAGAGAGAGAGAGAGTGAGTGAGAATTATCATGATCATTATCATTATCAATATTGTCATTACTATTACTATTGCCATCATCATCCTCATCATCATAATCATCATCATCATCATCATCCTTCCTATTGTCATTATCAACATAATATCACCATTATTTTTTTCTTTATCATCATCGTTATTATCGTTGTCTTTATCATTGTTGTTGCTGTTGTCTTTGCTTTTATTATTATGATTACAATTATCATTAATATCATTATTTTTATAATCATCATCATTATGAGTATTATCATCATTATTGATATAATTATCATTGTTGTTATTAACATAATCATTATCATTTGTATTGTTGCTGCGTTTCTTATCATGATTATCATTACTATTGCTGTCACTACTAGCATCATTATCATGATTATGATTATGATTATCCTTATTGCGAACCAATGTCTAGAGCCTCGAACCACGCACACAACCATACACTCTTACGTCATCATTATCGTCATCATCATCCTCGCCATTCTTTTCTTTCCTAATTTTTCATTATCATTATTATTGTTGCTATCATCATGATTATTTCAATCATTATTAGTACTATTGTCATTACCATTTTTATTGTTCTTGTTATCATTATCATAATTATTTTATTATTATTGTTATGATCATCATTCTTGTTAATGTTGTTATTGCGATTATTCTCATCATGGGAATGATCATTATTATTATCATTTTAACTCTTTCTACTAGTAGTGCTCTTTTGTTAATAAAAATAGTAGTAGTAGTGGTTGTAGTACCACTGATGTTATCTTTGCATTTTTATTATCTTTGTTAATGTTATATTTCTCCTCGTTATTGTCTTCATAGTCATCCTTATTATGGGAATTATCACTATCATTATTATTATTATTATCATCCTTATCATCTTTATCTTTTTTATAACCAATATACTTGTGTTTTTGTTTTGTCTTTTAAATTTTCTTCATCATAATTACCATTATTGCTCAATCAATACTATGATTTTTATTCTTATCATCATCATCTCCACTACCATCATCATCACTATCATCATCATTATCATCACCATTGTCATAATTATTCAGATATTAATCATATTAACATTACGCCTGTGTATGCATGTATATAATTGGATATGTGATCATTAAAACCCTTTCTCATGCAATAGAAATTCAATCGAGTAATAGCTCACTCAGTTTCGTACAAGTCTTGTAATCTAGTGACCCGCGTTCGAGACCCTTAATTAATAAGCCCTTAATTTTTTTTTTTTTTTTTTTTTTTTTTGGCTATATCATAATCGTTGTTACTTCTATTGTCAATGCTATTATTGGTATCATTATTGTTATTTCGATTATTTATCTATCATCATTACTATCATTATCATTTTCATTATCATTAGTATTGCTCGCTCCTGCTATTATCATTGTTATTAATATGATTGTTACCGTCATTATCCTAATCATAATTAAATGATTATCATCACTGTTGCTATCATTATCATCCTGACTATTATCACTATTATCGTCATTATTGAGGTCAGTATCATTATCATTATCTGTGATGTTATTATTACTATTGGTTTCATCATCATGATCATTATCATCATCATCGTTACTTTTTTCCTGATATCGTTATCATCATTATTATGATACTGAAAATTATTATCATTACTATTACCATTACCATTACCATTATCATTACCATTATCACCATCATTATCATCATCACCATCACCATTACCATCATTATGATTATTTTTATTAACAAAGTCTTTGTTATTGTTATTGTTGCTTTTGTTATCACCATCAATATCATCATCATCATCACTATCTGTCATCATCATCATTATCATTAGTGGGAGAATTATACTATCATCATTATTTTCGCAGAACAGCGAAGGAAAATCGTCTTGCAGGGCGGAAAAGTCCGTAGATTTTTTTCGCGACGTCATGGGACAGGCGGCCCGAAGTCTGCGGGATGACCCGCCTGATACCAGGGGGGGTAATTCACCACAGTCATCATCATCATCCACTTCCACAACCGCATCATCATCATCATCATCAACATTACTATCACTATTACCAGCATGCTGGTAATAGTGATAGTGATAATAAGAACAGCAACAATAAAAATAACGAAGACTTTTTTGATAAATATAATCATAATGATGGTAATAATGGTAATGGTGATGGTGGTCATGATGATGATGATGATGATGATAATGATATTGATGATAATAATAACAACAGCAACAATAAAAATGATAATTACTTTGTTAATAAAAATAATCATAATGATGTTAATGATGGTAATGGTGATAATTATAATGATGATGATAATGGTAATGGTAATAGTAATGATAATAATTTTCACTATCATAATAATGATGATAACGATATCAGGAAAAAAGTAACGATGGTGATGATAATGATCATGATGATGAAACCAATAGTAATAATAACATCACAGATAATGATAATGATACTGACATCAATAATGATGATAATAGTGATAATGGTCACGATGATAAGGATGGCAATAATGATGATAATAATTTAATTATCATTATGATAATGATGGTAACAATCATATTAATAACAATGATAATAGTAGGAGCAAGCAATACTAATGATAATGAAAATGATAATGATAATAATAATGATAGATATATAATCGAAATACCAATAATGATACCAATAATAGCATTGACAATAGAACTACTAACGATTATGATTGCGTCAAAAAGAAAAAAAGGAAAAAAAAAAGGGTTTACTGAATGGGGCTCGAACGCGGGTCACTTGATTACAAGACTTACACGAAACTGAGTGAGCTATTGCTCAATTAAAAATATAATGCATAAGAGAGGGTCTCAATGATCTCATTTCCAATTATGTACATGCATACACAGACGTAATATCAATATAATTAATGTCTGATTATGATTATCATAATTATGATAATGATGATGATTATGATTATGGTGGTGCTTGATGATGATGGTGATGATAATGATGATGTTGATTGACGATGATAATAATGATAATGATATCATAGTACTGATAGAGCAATAATGGTAATTAAGATGAAGAAAGAGTAAATAACAATAATTATAAAGGTAATAACAAAAAGGAAGATGATAATGATGATAATAAAGATACCCATGATAATGATAAACACCATAATAGTGATAATGATGAAAACAATAGTATGGGAATAATAACATTGACAAAAATAATAAAAATGATAAGATCATACGAATACGGTTAACAACAATGATGGTGATGCTGATGCTAATATCAGTGATCCTGCAACCACTACTGCTACTACTACTATTAACAATGAAGAGAACAATACTGGTAGTAAGGAGTCAGAAGGATAACTATAATGATCATTCTAATGATAAGAGCAATCACAATGACAACTGTAACAATAATGATTATCATATAGTAACAATGGTAATAGAAAGAAGAATAACAAGAATGATAGTGACAACAGTAATAAAAAGGATTTTGATTTTCACGATGATAACAACAATGCTATTGACGTAAGTGTGTGGTTGTGTTTGTGTGTTCGAGACTCTACGACATGGGTTCTCAGTGATGATAATCATAATGATAATCACGATAATAATATCTATAGCAATGCAAATAATGATGATTATAATAATGATGGTGATAATACTCCTGCTAATACTAATAGTAACCATGATGACAATGGTAATGATAATGATAATAATGATAATAACAACTGCAACAATAACAATAATGATTTTGTTAATAACAGCAATGATAACGATAGGAATAAAAACAAGAACAACGACAATAAGGATGATAACAATAATCATAATGATAATAATGATAACAAAAATAATGATGTAATGATGACAACAAAAGCAACAAAAACAATAATCATAATAACAATTATGACAGTGATGAAAATTAAAATTCTGTGATAATATCATAATAATAACAATGGGAATGATGATTATATATATACATATATATGTATGTATATATATATATATATATATATATATATATATATATATATATATACATATATATATATATATATATATATATATATATATATATATATACATACATATATATATATATATATATATATATATATATATATATATATATATATATATATATATATATATATATATATATGTGCATACACAGACCTAGTATAAATATCATTAGTGTCTAAATAATTATGATGATGGTATTGCTGGTAATAATGATAGTGATGGTGATGATGATGATGCGGAGGCGGAAGTGGATGATGATGATGATTGTGGTGAATTATCCCCTGGTATCAGGCGGGTCATCCCGCAGACTTCGGGCCGCCTGTCCCATGACGTCACGAGAGAATCTACGGACTTTTCCGCCCTGCAACAGGATTTTCCTTCGCTGTTCTGCGTGTGTGTTTGTATTTAATAAGAATAAAGTGCGCTTTTATGTTCCTTTGACTTACCTTTCTGATTGCTCCGTGTTCTTCGTCTACATCTACATTACTACTACTCTACACAACAGTAATTATATATTACTTACCTTATATTCTTTGCTTACCTTCCATTGATCTTGTCTCTTTTCCTTCGACTGTAACACCTTACCTTCATTTTTCATGTTTATCTCTTCGTGTTTTCTCTCGTTTCTCCACACGGATCCCTTCTTTCATTTTTTTCCCTGCCTTTCTGTCTTAAATCTTTTATGTGCCTATTTTTGTATGTGTTTTATTTTCGCTTTATTGTATGTATTTCAAAATTGCTTTTAAACACACTTTTACACTTTTAATTACAAAATATATGGCATTGTGGGTAAACACATCAGCGTGAGGCGGGAAACTGTCATATAAAAGGTCAAGCCAGGGCAGTTAACTTGTGAAGTGGCAGACGATCTCTTGTTTTTTTGTTTTTTTTTACCTGGCTGACAGTTTCTCGTGCTGTATGGTATTGCCCTCTCTTTTATCACGTAAGTGTATGGTATGTTATTCTTGTCTATCTGCTTTGCTTCCGTATGACTGTGCTAATAAATGTATAGCATGGATGCTCCATTTTGATGTTACCATTTTGTCAGCCAGTTCGCTCTAAACGGTAGCTGCGGGATGAGCTCACTCCCTTACACCCGAGAGTCATCTCCTTATGACGCGTAGTCGGGTAACACGCTACCATATTAAACATCAGTAATAACTCCACAGAGTTCATTAATTACCCACTACAATGATAATGATAATGGTAATGGTAATAATAAAAGTAAGAGTAATTATAATAATTATGATTATTAAGATAATGATGATAACGATACCAGGAAAAAAGGAACGATGATGTTGATACCAATAATGATGATCATAGTAATAATGATGATGATGATAATGATAGCAACAATGATGACAATCATTTTCTTAGGATTGTTATAATTATGATAGTAACAATTATAATAGTAACAATGAGAATAGTAAGAACAATACTAATGACAATGAAAATGAAAATGATAATAATGATGATAGATATATAATCGAAATAACAATAATGCTACCAACAATAACATTGACAAGACATAGAACTACTAACGTTATGATTGCAAAAAAGAAAAAAAAAAAGAAAAAAAAATTAAGGGGTTACTGGATGGGGGGCGAACGCGGGTCACTTGATTACAAGACGCACGAAACTGAGTGAGCTATTGCTCGGTTGAATATCAATTGCATGAGAGAGGGTCTCAATGATCTCATTTCCAATTATGTACATGCATACACAGACGTAATATCAATATAATTAGTGTCTGAATAATTATGATAATGATGATGATTATGATGATAGTGGTGATTGATGATGATGATGATGGTGATGATGTTGATTGATGATGATAATGATGGTAATTATGATATTGATAAGTATAAAAATCATAGTACTGATATAGCAATGATGGTAATTATGATGAAGAAAGAGTAAACAACGACAACTATAAAGGTAATAACAAAAATGAAGATGATAATGATGATAATAAAGATACCAATGATAAGGATACACACCATGATAATGATGATGATGAAAACAATAGTAATGGGAATAATAACATTGACAAAAATAATAAAAATAATAAGATCACACTAATACGGTTAACAACAATGATGTTGATGCTGATGCTAATATCAGTGATCCTGCAACCACTACTGCTACTACTACTATTAACAATGAAGAGAGCAGTACAGGTTGCAAGGAGTCAGAATGATAACTATAATGACCATTCTCATGATAAGAGTGACCATAATAACGACAGTAACAAAATGATAATGATGATAATATCAGTGATAATAATAATGATTATAACGATGATAATGATAACAAGAATTACAAAAAATGATAATGACAACCGTAATAATGATGATTATGATATCATGATAATAACAATAATACTATTAATGATAATAAAAAAAACAGGACAGCCGTATCAGTAGAAGTACCAGTAATGATAAAAAAAATCATAAGAGGATCATAATAATATTGATAATAACAAGAATAGGAACAATCATAAGAGGAATGGCGATGATGATGATGATAATGATGACATAAGTATATGGTTGTGTTTGTGTGTTCGAGACTCTACAACATAGGTTCTCAGTGATGATAAACATAATGATAATCACGATAATAATGATATCAATGGCAATGAAAATAATGATAATAATAATGATGATAATGATAATACTACTGCTACTACTAATCATAATGATGATGACAATAATAATGAGAATAATAATGATGATAATAACAACTGCAACAATAAGAATAATAATGACTTTGTTGATAACAAAAAAAATAATGATGATAATAATAATCATAATGATAATAATGAAAACAAAAATAATGATATTGTAATGAAAGCATGAAAAAACAAAAACAAAAAAAACAATAATGATAACAATTATAACAGTGATGAAAAAGTAAAATTCTGTGATAATATTAAGTTAATAATAGCAATAGGAATGATCATTATATATATATATATATATATATATATATATATATATATATATATATATATATATATATATATATATATATATATATACACACACACACAACACATAAATATAATTGGGGATTCTAAAGTTATGATGATGATCGTTATGCTGGTAATTGTGATAGTGATGGTGATGATGATGATGAGGAGGAAGAGAAAATGGAGGAAGATGATGAGGATAATGATAATGGTAATGGTAATAGTAATAGTAATGATAATAATTATGATAATAAAAATAATGATAACGATATCAGGAAAAAAGTAACGATGGTGATGATACCAATAATGATGATGATAGTAATAATGATAATGATGATAATGATAGCAACAATGATGTCAATCATCTTATTATGATTATAATAATGATGGTAACAACTATAATAATAACAATGAGGATAGTAAGAGCAATACTAATGATAATAAAAATGATAATTATGATAATGATGATAGATGTATAACATAGATAACAATAATGATACCATGATAGCGCAAAAAGAAAAAAAAAATAAAGGAATTACTGAATGGGGCGCGAACGCGGGTCACTTGATTACAAGACTTGTACGAAACTGAGTGAGCTATTGCTCAATTTATTAACAAATGCATGAGAAAGGGTTTTAATGATCACATATCCAATTATATACATGCATACACAGGCGTAATGTTGATATGATTAATGTCTAAATTATTATGATAATTATGATGATAGTGATGATGATGGTGGTGGTGATGATGTTAAGAATAAAAATCATAGTATTGATTGAGCAATAATGGTAATTATGATGAAGACAATGTAAAAGACAAAACAAAAACAAAAATATAATGGTTATAAAAAATCAAAATGATAATGATGATGATAATAATGATAATGATAATAATAATAATGATTGTGATAATTCCCATGATAAGGATGGCTATGAAAATAATAATGAGCAGAAATATAACATTAACAAAGATGATAAAAATGATAAGATAACATCAGTGGTACTACAACCACTACTGCTACTACTTTTATTAACAAAAGAGCACTACTGGTAGAAGGAATTAAAATGATAACAATAATGATCATTCTCATGATAAGAATAATCACAATAACAACATCAACAAGAATGATAATAATAACAATAATAATATAATAATAATGATAATAATAACAAGAACAATAAAAATGGTAATGACAATAGTACTAATAATGATTGAAATAATCATGATGATAGCAACAATAATAATGATAATGAAAAATCAGGAAAAAGAAAAGAATGACGAGGATGATGATGACGATAATGATGACGTAAGAGTGTATGGTTGTGTGCGTGGTTCGAGGCTCTAGACCAGTGGTTCTCAAACTGGGTGCCGCGGCACCCTGGGGTGCCACGGACAGCGCCTAGGGGTGCCACAAGATTGCCATGAATTTTGTCTTGGCTAGACAAAATTCACTGAAAACTATGACTGGATAAGAAACCCATTTGTTGCACCAGTATCAACCCAATCTCAGCTTACCGGGGGCCTTACCCTCACGGAAGAAGAGCAGTTAGTGGAAATGCGTAATGATCGTAACCTGAAGTTATTGCACATGCAGCTGCCTCTTGACGAATTCTGGGTTCAGATGAAGGCTAAGTATCCTCAAGTTGCAAAGAAAGCTCTGGTAATCCTTATCCAGTTCTCTACATCTTACCTGTGTGAGCTGGGATTTTCTGTTCTAGCTAACATTAAAACGAACAAGAGGGCAAGATTGCAAACTCTTGAAGAAGAAATGAGAGTATGTTTGTCCACTATTCAACCCAACTTGAAAAGGATCTGTCAGTCACATCAAGCACATGTATCTCACTAAATCAGGTTAGCTTTTGTTTGTTTTGCTTATTTGACTATCAGTGATTATCATGCCCTTTTTTCTTCTTCTTTTTATGCTACTTTGCATTTATAACTCTTAAGTTAATCTAATATTCTGAATCTAATTCCACTGACGAGTTCTATGTTTGGGCATGTACTACAGTACATCATATGTTAATTTGGGTTTGAGTACGGATAATAATTTTAAATCATTAATTAAAGTAATTCAAACAGGTACAATTTTATATCAGAAGTTAATTCATGTGAGGAGGGGTGATGGTGAAAAAGGGGTGCCACAGAAAGGATTATATAAATTCAGGGTGCCATCACTGAAAAAAGATTGAGAACCACTGCTCTAGACATTGGTTCGCAATAAGGATAATGATAATCATAATCATGATAATGATGATAGTAGTGACAGCAATAGTAATGATAATCATGATAAGAAACGCAGCAACAATACAAATGATAATGATTATGTTAATAACAACAATGATAATTTTATCAATAATGATGATAATAATCATAATGATGATGATTATAAAGATAATGATATTAATTATAATTGTAATCATAATAATAAAAGCAAAGACAACAGCGACAATAATGATAAAGACAACGATAATAACGATGATGATAAAGGAAAAATTAATGGTGATATTATGTTGATAATGACAATAGGAAGGATGATGATGTTAATGATGATTATGATGATGAGGATGATGATGACAACGATGATGATGATGGCAATAGTAATAGTAATGACAATATTGATAATGATAATGATCATGATAATTCTCACTCACTCTTACTCTCTCTTTCTCTATCTCTCTTCTTCTCTCTCTTTCTCTCTCCCTCTCTCTCTATCTCTCTCTCTCTCTCTCTCTCTCACTTACTCACTCACTCACTCGCTCACTTTGTGTGTGTGTGTTCTGCATTTGTCTGTTTTGTCTCTGTATCTCTCCTGTAGCAAATTGTGGCAACTTTATATCGATGTTATATTAATCAATGCTGTAAACATGGCACCTATGGCAATCCACATAGTTTCAGTAAGGAAAAAACCGCACCTAGTCTTAACTGACTGTGCTGGCTTTAATACAACCACATTTATATTGCTGCCTAAATCATTCGCTCATTTCTGCATACCGTATATTATTATGTTATGAGGGTGCAATTTATGACACTAACAGAGGAGAGTCCATTCCACCCTTGGGTCCGCCACTGCTAAGGACTTGGCTCCTATAAATTCAAACTGAGATCTTCCCCACGATTCCTCATCCCCAGAAAATAGGATTGATTAACGTAGCTGAAGATATAGAACAGTCTGATAGGTAGGATATGGTGTAAATTTTTATAGTATCGTGAGAAGGTTGGATGAAATTTCCTTCAGCTGCCTTACTATAGTCTTTTTTTCTCTCTCTCTTTTTTTTTTTTTTTTTTTTTTTTGTCACTCACAGCTTACTGGCATTTATCAGAGCGTGATGGTACGGAGATCGGTAATATCGTGCATCATGTTTGAGAATGGATGCTTCTGTTGCAAGTGAACTCTCAATAACTTCCCGAACACACTGGAACCGTTCTAAAGAATCCTTACACTGTTGAAGTCTTTGCCTGGAATGCCATTCACCATCAGAAAAGTTTCGGAAAGTGGTTTTTATTCCTGTTTAAGTGTACCGACTAAACACCCACAGTGAATGGAGTCCCGCCCGCTGAGTCTCACAGTGCAGCTTTTGCTCGGCGATAACCAGTAAACGATACGAAGCAGCGTAATGAGGACCTCCCTCGGGCCGCTGCTGCTCGAGGGCGCGTTGGTAAGACAAAGGAAAAAGAGGAAAGACAAGATCCAGCGTATGAAATGCCTGTTAAAGAGGGGGCAATTTTCTCACATGAATCTAAAGGGGAAAAGGAGACTCGACGCTATTGAATGGTTGAATCATAGTTTGACTGTTTACACCTTTTTTTTCTTGGCTGTTCCTTTGATTGAACTAAAAGACACGTGCAAAGGGAAAGCTTTTTACACCTCATGAACATCTAACTACTTCAGGAATGAATATCTTATACTCATAAACTGTATATATCGATGGCATAGCAGGAACTGAATGAAGTTATCCTCTGGACCTTCCCTAGATGAATGAGGTGAATCTGGAGTGGCAGAGCGTGTAGTGTGAGAAGTGCCAGGTTCGGAAAGGCATCGTGAAGAAGGCTAGGCCAGAATTAAGGCACAGGCCACGTCTTGAACGAGTTTTATGGGGATATTAAATTAGACCTGTATATCGTTGGTATTGTTATTGTTTCCGTAATTGTTGCTATTATTACAAACTTTGGTATTGCTATGCTTATTAATAGGTTATGCTTTATCTAAGTTATGAGCATATATCTATTCAAAAACATGTAAACATACCTAGCCAGTTCGTGTGGCCAACAGTGGAGAGGAAAATGGATATTAAACATTATAGGATTCCAAGGGGGAGGAGGGTGTAAACGTTGTATGGTAGTCCATACAATAGTTCTATGAGTAGAAGTTACCAGAGGAATGGAGGCGGGAACCTCATTATATCCCTACACAAGAAAAAAAATAGGAAACATTTCCAATCTATACTGCAGAGAAACCTAATTCTATATTCCCTGGCTATTGGCCTCTCAACAAGAATATATATAGTTCTCAAGTCGTTTTAAAAGCCAGAAATTGTTACACATTCGACTTCTACTGTTAAAAGAAAGGTCTTAATTCCCAAGACCTAAGTCCAGGGTCCTTTCTTGCTTACAACTATTGACATATCTTAAGAGTATGTAAAGAATATCATAGTCATCAATATGCAATGGGCTGTGAGTTTGTGGTGATTAAGATGAAAATAGTGAAAGAGGAAATAGGAGGCGGGGGAGGAGGAGGAAGAAAAATAAGCAGTAAGAGGAGGAGAGAGGAGAAGAGTACAGGAAATAGGAGGAGCAGGAGGAAATATTAGAAGAGGGATAAGGATAGAGGCGAGAAGATGAAGAGGGGAAAGAACAAAGGAGATTAGAAGAGAAGGAGAGGAAACGGGAAGAAGTGTCAATGCAATGTTGACTTCACTCAAGGGATCTTTTGTGAAGCCTATGTTCAGAAATCTATGATTTTTAACCACAATAAAAAATAAGATACAATAATGTTTCCCGATTTTATCATTCTTTATTGCTTTATAATTTGCCGTCTATGACATCATTATTATATTTTCTCTTTTTCTTTTTTTATTTCATTGCCTTGGCCTTTTCATTAGCTATTCCTCCGATCTCAATCTCACTGCCCTTCCTCTGTCTCAAGTTTTTATTTCTAAATCATTTTCTATAAGATTCTCCTTGCATCTCAATTCCCACAATCTCCGTCCACCCTTCTCTTTATTCTCTCTTTTATCTTCTTTTTATGTCGACCTTCCTCTCCTCCTCGTCCTTGCCCCTCTGGTTTTATCTCCCTTATTTATCTCAATTGGTCTTTAACAAGATGTTTGCATCCTGTAATCCCAACTCATACCGACCTCTATCACAGATCCCAGTCCATGCAAGCGCCGTGCTTGCTCCAATATCCATAAAACATCAAAATTGCTATACTATTAAGACTTCCTGATTCGCTAACAAGGCGATTATCTAATCTTCTTTGCTCTATATTTATTTCTATATCTTTTTTACTAGGTTTGTGTGTGAATGGTCCTTTATCAACTCTTTTCTTATAATTAGTACTCATTTTGGTCTGTCTTTATGCTCGTTTCCCTCCTTTTGAATCCAAAATGGCGGCTGACCTTTGCTCCTCCCAGACACGTTCGTGAGACTGTGAGCGAAAGATTCACACCGACAACTGTTAATTTTCACACTAAGGCCGCTAAATTGTTATTTTAAAAATTTCCATATCTGATCAGTACGTGGGTACTTCATAAATTCAGAACGGTTCATAAACCATCAAAGAAGGTTAGGTTAGGGGCGCTGTACACTTGTGTTACGCAAGAAGAATCGTTTTTTACACATAGACTAAACAACAAAGATACTTGGCACATGTGAAGAATTACGAAGATCTTAAAATCATCGAAGAACTTAGACCAAATGCCGGTAGCTAATATCGATAAAACGCCAAGAACAAAAAAATAAGAAGACAAATCTGTAAAAACAATCGTCTCGAAAATGAAAACCTTCCAACATCGAACGGTTAACCTCCAAAACACACAATATCCCGGACGCCCATGATATAAACATGTTAACTACCTTTATCGAACGAGTAATGTCTACCTGCTAGCCGACCTTACTTGTCGTAAATTACTTGGTTTTGTGGCCTTCCTTCCTCACCTACCCGCCCCCTCCCCCCTCCCCCTCCCCCCTCCCCCCTCCCCCTTCCTCCCTCCCCCTTCCTCCCTCCCCCTTTGGAGTAATTTACCGAAGCTTCCTCAACCAGAATTATCTCTTAGGCTATCGGTTAGGACCCGGGAATATCAGATAACTTAATTAATCCCTTTTTTCAACACTGCAAGAGATTAATTATTGTTGATTACACGTGCACAGGTAGCCTCAGAAAAATTTCGCGCCGACGATTCATACTAAACAGTTCTATATTCTATATCAATGCGTTGTAGAAACTCTCATTAAATGAACCAAACAATATAAATAAAATCCTGGGGAGAAACGCAATTACTTTTCCGCTACGGCTACACAGAGCCAATAAAGAACAAGAAGAATATACATGAAAAGAGAATGATGTTCCACCCTGTATGTCGTGACGCAAAATGGCCGAACGCTTTCCGAGACCCTCGCTATCTAAGGGCTGATAATTACACCGCTACACCTGGGCTACAAATCTGACAAAATTCTAGCTCCTGTCCATTCGAGCGGCGCCATTACCATATATACATAGATAAATAACTATATATGTATATATATATATATATATATATATATTCATTCATTTATTCATATATATACCTAAGTGTGTGTGTGTGTGTGTGTGTGTGTGTGTGTGTGTGTGTGTGTGTGTGTGTGTGTGTGTGTGTGTGCGTGTGCGCGTGCGTGTGTGTTTGTCGAAATAAATCCGACAAATACTATAACAACAATTTCCGTAGTTTAGGAATATCAGTATTATTAGAATTTGGGGAGGTAATGGTGATAGCATTAGTTATAACAATAACAAGAGTATATATTAGTAAGAGTGATTGTGATGACATAATTATCAAAAAGAAGAATCATTATATGATATCTACAATCATGACTATAAAGGTCTTGATAATGATAATGGATATCAACTGCAATATCATTATGATGATAGTACTATTGATAATGATAATTACATCCATTATTTTTACCACATTACCATCGTTATCATTGTTGCTGTTTTTGTTTTCTTCTTCATCTGCATTACTCTTATTATAATTTCCATTATATTATCCTTAGTAACATTTCCTTTCTTATCATCATTATCATTATGATTGCTTCTCGCCTTATCACTAGTTATATATACTTAGACTAGCAGTAGTAGTGATGGTAATAGTGATGGGGGTCAAGGAGTTATAATAATGATACTACTAATACTTCAGTCTCCCTTAGATATAAAACTCATGAACTTATTTAGAGATAAAGGAAGGGGATTTTCTGCATTTGAAATATATTGGTATCTTTGCTGGTCTTTGTTAAAACGAATATGTATAGATTGTAAAAGCCAGAAGTCAAGCAAGTATAACCTTCGACTTGATAGATGAATAATGCACTGACGCTTGCTTTGATAATTGAAAATTATATGTTACTTTCATTGCACTGCATCTTTTTTGCAACTGTTTTGTATCTTTTTGTACATGTTTTTTTTTTTTTCTCTCGTATATCAGTCTGGGAATTTATGTCTGTTTGTCAATTACAGAAGTGAGTTAAGAAACATACTCACATGTGCTTATAAACTGTAATGCAATTGAGATTTGCAGCAAGCCTGAATAATGTGGTAAACACCACATGCAGAGAATGATAGTGGGATTTTCAGGTTGGCTATGGTCTGTTGAGACTGTGATCGAAATATTGAAATTGAAATGCAGTCAGCGGGACTCTGTGATTTCTCATTTTCATGCATTTTGTGCAACTCTGATTGACGCGTCTGCATATTTTTTTCTTATTTATTCTTAATCTTATTTTCTAATGACTGTTTGCTCTTGATAAATGATCTCTCTTCGCCTTGTTCAGTTACAGGATTTAGCCTTGCATTCCACTCTCCTTCGATACAGATGTTGCATTTGAACTCTGCCTTGCAAGTGTCGCAGATCTTTGG
>NW_028234431.1:19524216-19526716 GCF_977035675.1 Penaeus japonicus
CTAAATCCTTGTCGAGAATTGCTTCCTTTGTTCTGGGTGTTTCGAGTTTCAGTTTCATTTTTTTTTCTGTTTTGCTTCGTTTTTGGTGAGGGCTATTTTGAATTGTATTAAGGAGTTTGTGTGTTAAATATTTACAGCATTTCTGTTTCATTTCATTATTGCTAATTTTAGGGTGTCTTACATCACTACTATCTATACCTTCGTTTTTAGTATTCATCAACATATAAATATGTGTGTGTGTGTGGGGGTGGGGGTGTGGGTGTGTGTGTGTATATATATATATATATATATATATATATATATATATATATATATATATATGACAATAATAATGATAATAACCATCTATGTTATTTATGATAAAGATGATAATGATAATGATAGTAACAATAATTATACTGATAATAATGATAATACTAATAATAATGATATAATTATAATGATGATAATGTTACTGTTAATGGTAACAAATTTAATAACGATTGAAATAATAGCATTAGTTTTTCTTATCAATGTGCATAATATAACAATTATTATCATTACTAATACTATTGTTATCATCATCCTTAATATCAAAATATTATCCTTCTCAAAATTACTACCATTTCATCATCACCAATATCATCATGAACTTCTCAACAGCATCACTCCTTATCCCTCTAGTTCTATCTATTGATCTAAATATGGCAAGCAGATTAAACGCTTAATAAGCTCCCAAGCTTGGTTTACTTTGTCTTCGAAGAATTTCAATCTAAGCCAAGGGGACTAAAAGTCTTGTCTGCTGTGGTTTCGGTTGACAAGAGATGATTGGGATCAGCTTTCAAATGAGTCACGTA
Organism: Penaeus japonicus; assembly: GCF_977035675.1. Lineage (NCBI taxonomy): Eukaryota > Metazoa > Arthropoda > Malacostraca > Decapoda > Penaeidae > Penaeus > Penaeus japonicus. Next base: position 19,525,053 of record NW_028234431.1, read on the forward strand.
ATATGATCTACCTCTTTTCAAGTTTCACAGATTTGTTACCTAATCTTTATTATCTTTGTAATAAACTATGCCCTCAACTTTTTTTTTTGAAAAATAAGCTTTGGTTAGACCGTGAAACTAAACTTGCAACCGAAACTACGCTATAGATTGAATGTTTGTCTTTTTTTTTCATCTTCATCCTTTCGAGAGATTGAGTAAACAACGACGGGGGGAAAATCTTGTTCGCAGTATCGATTTACTGGAAAAATTCCACTGTCACATCAGCGCAACCCTTACAAATGCGGACAGAAGGTATTGCTTCCACGTGTCCGTCAACAAAGCCCCGGGGGTGGGCGACGGAGATTTCGATGCCGGCCAGATAGCTATCCGAGAACATTCAATCAACGTCCGTTCGCTATCTTGATAAGGCTGCAGTTTGCTGTCTGTCTGTCTGTCTCGTTCTTTGTTGTTCGCATAAAGGGGTGTGAACGTGTGTTCTCTCTTTCTCTTTCTTTCTTTCTTTCATTCTCTCTCTCTCTCTCTCTCTCTCTCTCTCTCTCTCTCTCTCTCTCTCTCTCTCTCTCTCTCTCTCTCTCTCTCGTTTACCCCATAATCGCTTAATCGCTCGTTTTATTATTCAAACTGTGTTGAGGATCTTGATATCAAGATGTGATACGGTGTAAACTAATACCATAAATAAAAGAGAGAGAAAAAAAAATAACAAAAGCGAAGAAAACAAAGAAAACAAGAAAACGAAACAAAAGGCTACAGTCCATCGGCCGCAAAAGCCCAGACAGGGCGAACAGACACTCCTCAGAGGCGTGCTTTTGCGTGGACGTGTTTGTGTGCGTCGCAAGTGAAGCGTGGAAGCCTCCAGGACCGATCCAATCATGCCTCGACGGGGGAAACCTTTCACAAACCCAACACGTGAGCAAGATCGGCGTTGAGGGGGCGTCCGATGCGGGATATTAGAGGGAATTTATAGATTTTTTTCTTTCGATTACCTTTCCATTTCTTTTCGTCTTTTTCTTACATTTTTTTTGGTTCATTTTCTACCTTATTCGACTTATTATTTTCGAACTCTTTCCTCCTTTTTCACCTCCCTCCATTCCCTTCCCTTCACTTATCCCCTCCTCTGAACTCCGTTCTTGCACATGCCCTCCCTCAAGGCCCCTTCCCTCCCTTCCCTCCAGACCATTTTTCCTTCCTTCCTCTTCCTCTCTCATCTCCCTTGTCTCCCATTCCTCTCCTTTCTCAACCCTTCCCCTTCCATTCCTATCCCTTCCCTCCCCTTCCTCTCCCACCCCTCCCTTTCCTCTCCCTTCCTTCCCCTTCCTCTCCCCTTCCACTCCCTTCCTTCCCTTCCTCTCCCCTTCCTCTCCCTTCCCTCCCCTTCCTCTCCCTTCCTCTCTCCTTCCTTCCCCTTCCTCTCCCTTCCCTCTCGTCCTTCCCACGTCTGGCCAAGCGATTCATCCATCTTGCTGACCGGTGGGACAAATTAATCCCGCTGAGCCAAGGTCGAACACGGGGCCCTTCCAATTCCCTTGACCGCCCCCTCCCCCCCCTCCTTATTTCGGACCTTTGGGAGGGGTGGGGGTGAGAAGGGGAGGGTGAGGGGGATGACGCACTATGGGGTGTTACTCTTTTTCTTTTTTTTTGGAATTTAAATGGTGGTAATGAGTGGA
>NW_028234431.1:19539216-19544216 GCF_977035675.1 Penaeus japonicus
AGAAGAAAAGGGGGAGACGTAGGCATTATTATGGAAAGAAGAAGGATAAGAAGGAAAGAAAATAAGGAAGAAGGAATGTGAGATAAGGAGGAATAGGAAGAGGAGTGAGGATCATTAGACAGATGATAAGGAAGTTAGTTAAGAAGCCTAATGTTGAAATTGTCACTACTACTGAGATGATGATAAAGTTGATATTGATGATTATTAATATAATGATAAGAACTGAATTGAAATTATATTAGCGATAGTACTACTACTACAGTAGCAGGAGTAGTAGTGGTTGTAGTGGTGATGGTAGTGGTGGTAGTGGTAATAGTAGTAGTAGTAGTAGTACTAGTAATAGTGTTAGTAGTAGTAGTAGCATGAGCAGGAGTAGGAAGTGGAGGAGGAGTAGTAGTCATAACAGTGGTTATAAGAAAAAAGGGGAGATTCAAAGTAATAGCAACTATGATAATGATAAGGATGATAATAATAATAGTAATGATAATAATGATAATAATAACAATGATAATAATAATGATAATAACAATAACAATAATAATAACAATGATAATAACAATAATGATAACAATAATAATAATAATAATAATAATAATAATAACAATAATAATAATGATAGTAATAATGATAGTAATCATAATGATAATGATAATGATAATAGTAATAATAATGATAATACTAACAATAATAGTAGTAATAATAATGATGATGAAAATAATAACAATAATAATGATGATGAAAATAATAACAATAATAATGATGATAGTAATAGTAACATTAATAATAATAATACCAATATAATTAAACAAACAGGAAGAACAATCAGCAAAAGAAAAGAAATAATGAAAATAATCAGCATAAAAATAACAATGATTTACGGTAGTAAACATATAAAGAAGAGGCTGATAAAGAATGGCAACAAGACCAATAATAATAACAATAACATTTATGATGTTGATTATCATGATAACAAAACAATGATAATGGTAGTAAATCACGAAAATTATATCAGCAGTAACGATTATGATACATTTATAATCATAATAATGATATTGATAATGATGATAATCATCATAATAGAATAATGATGATAATGAAATACCATCACAATAACAACAATAATAATAATGATACTACTAATACCAATAGTAATAATGATAATAAAGTCAAGATCATCACCATCATTATATCAATAAAAATGATAATGATAATGACGATAATAATAATGATGATAATGATAATAATAATGACAATGGTGACCTCTTATCTTGACCTCACCCGTCCGTAGGTGGCACGCTCATCTTGGCACCATGACTTGCATCTCTTTAATAACATTTATCCCAGATATGATATTGTCATCTGCAGGAATTTACAGCATCCCCTGCAACGAGATCTTACAGACTATCAGCACTCAACTCTACGGTACGTTATCAGCATAGTAAAAGTAAAAATAGTTGCTATGACTTCTTTGCTCTTTCCCTCTTCGATTCCTGTCAGTCCTTTCCCTCTTTATTTATTATTGTTTATCAGTGTTATCGGTTCGCGAATGATTTTTTTGCTAGCATTTAGGAACTGCACTGTACGTATGATGGGTATGAATTACAGTGGTAACGATGATGATAATTACCTTTGTGTTGTTAATATTAATGATGATTGTGGTGGCGATGATGATGATGATGATAGTGATGATAAGGAGGATGATAATAATGATTATAATAATAATAAAGAATATAGTAATGCTAATGATGATAATGATGATAAAATAGTAATGATGATAATATTGATAATGATCATGACAATGATCATGATGATGATGATTATAGTAATAATAATAATAATAACAATAATAATGATAATAATAACAATAATGATAATAATAGTAATAATAATGATAATAAAAGTAATAATAGAAATAATAATGATAATAATAATAATAGTAATAATAATAATGATATCAATAATGGCGACTATAAAGATGATAATAGTGATAATAATTATAACAACAATAACAATGATAATAGTGATAAAAAATATGAAATTAAAAAACAAATAATACAGATAATAACTGCAGAGGGAGGGAGGGAGAGAGGGAGGGAGGGAGAGAGAAAGAGAGAGAGAGAGAGAGAGAGAGAGAGAGAGAGAGAGAGAGAGAGAGAGAGAGAGAGAGAGAGAGAGAGAGAGAGAGAGAGAGAGAGAGAGAGAGAGAGAGAGAGAGAGAGAGAGAGAGAGAAAGAGACGTGGCAAAAGGATGAAACCCGGGCAGAGACAGTCAAGAATCTTAACAAAATAATCGATAATTTTTCAACTTATCCATTTTTACTTAAGGACAATGACTCAGTCGTGATAGCAACAGTAGCGAAAAAAAACAGACACCAGATAAGGCTTAATGGCTGGCTGACATCGGAGAACAATAAAAACGGCAGCTCAAATCATACTTGTCAGATTATGTAAACAGAGAGACAGCGAGACGGAGAGGATAGGTCGGTTAGATCAAGATGCCTTCCTCTCCCTCGCCGAATGCTGGATCCATTTTAGTCGCAGCCCTAAAATTTCCAATTCAAATAAAGATTAGGATCCGTGGTAGTAATATATTATGAATTACACGTCGTGAACGTCGGGAGTCATAATCAGGCGTCCAACCTGTCTCCCCAGACACTGCAATCACCCCAACTAAAGGGGCATTGCAGAGATTCCAATCTAGATACTTGAAATGTTGTAAGTGAATACGATCACACGTGATGCGATGTGATACAATGTGCTTATTTACAATGCATTTGGGTGGCAGTTACGGCCTCGACTCTCTATACATGTCGAGGTGGCAGATTAAGCTCGCTCTGGGGTGCGGACGAGGTCATTATGCCTGCTCCGGGGCCCCGCTTTTAATGTCTCAAAGCATGTGAAGCATTTTGAACTTGTGTCTGTAGTACTATTATGATAGTGTGCGTGTGTGTAGTCCTTTTTTATGCTGTCACCTTGAGCGAGGGACAAAAAACTGTTTATACTTAGATTACCCAAATACATGCTATAACCTTTGCATGTACAATAGTGAGAACAAAAAAAATACCAAATATTAGAAACGGATCTAGCTGGACCAAAACGCTTAATGACAAAAATAAAGATTATGGTAATGACAATGATAATAATGATGGTAATCAGTTTTATGTAAAAACGACTGATGGTAAATAAACATATCAATAATATCTATGATAGGACATATAATCGTTATAATGGTTAAAGATTAATTAGCTCCCATAAAAAGAAACATTTAATTAATCCTTCAAGTTATTATCCAATCCATGGTATAAACAGAAATATAAAATGAAGGCCAGCCCCAGTAATTACCAGTATATTGTTCTCATGGAATGCTTTTGGACACAATCATCATGTTTTGTACAACTGTTCCTTTAGGGACCTATAACAACACGCACATGCACGCACACGCACACGCACACATACACACAATGTATTACGATTTATCTTATATTTTTTTTATAATGATGGTACGAACGGGTGTTCCTCACATTTTGTCTCGCAGAACGAAACAAAAATACAAGAGACCCGAGACAAAGGCTTCATCCGCCAGAACTTATTAAGATAATTATCAACTGTTATTAAAATTTGACGACACTTGTAAAGATTATTCACTGAAGGTCGTCCATTCAGGTTGAAGACACTGTAAAACTTTTATTAGAGTTTGATTGCTCTGGCAGGATACCTTTCAAAGGGTGGGTTGCTTTCTCTATCATGCTCGCCTCTTTCTTATCTACTGCATTCTCATCATTATGTGGTTATCATAATGTGATGCAATGCTGTCTTTTCATATGTTATTTTTTACCTTGAAGATCTTCTATTATTATTATTACTGTTAATAAAAAAATCATTATTACTTTTATTGGTATATTTCCATTAATCTTTTATTGGTATATTTCCATTAATCTTTTATTGGTATATTTCCATTAATCTTTCATTGTTATTATCATTTGTTGGAATATATTATCATTATTATCCTTATCATCATCATTACTATCATTAGCATCGCCATATCAATCAACCTATTTATATTTAATTTATTTACTATTCAAATTACCATAAAATTGGTAAATCAATTTACCCATCAATAAAAGAAAAGAAAAGAAAAGAAAAAAAGAAAAAACATATACACCAACATCCTCTGGTTCCTCATAGCTCTTCCATCCTTCTTCAGGAGTTGACAAGACGGCCACCGCTTAATGACTCTCACTTTAACCATGTTCAAAAAGCTACCAGCGCTCCTCCAAAAACTTTTATTGCCGCGGCGGCGTCGGCAAGCTGTCTCAGCAAAGGTTTAACCCGAGGATTCAGACAACTCTCAGCTTCTCAAGCAGTGGACAGTGGAGCGCCGAGGACCTTGGCCCGAACGAGCCCAACGACCGGCTTCGCAAACTCTCAAACAAGGGAACGACTTTGATGGATGGTTCCGTAGTGGAGGAGTTGATGTGATTAATGATTGTATAACCATTGTATAGAGCTAATGTGATGGGCGGTTGCATAACTATTGGATAAACTAATAGGGAGAAGGGTGGCAGTGATGAATAACTGTTCCCGGCTCGAAGAAGTTATCATATTGACAGCGTAATGTGCGGGAGGAGTAAATTGTATATATTACGGAAATTTCGTGATTGCACGACTATAGACAATGCATTAATGTGTAATTTTCGAATCCATTAATAAATTGCAGGCTATAAGATTAGGAAAATGCAGGCTTTGTTTACCGAGAGGAAAAAAAGGATGCATTAATGATAACCTATTTTTTTCTTATAATACAGTTTTCAAATCGATAAGACGTCGTCCAATGACTCAATTATCTGACGTTATCTTAAGAATACACTGGAATATAATGTGTTTTTTGTTTGTTTGTTTTATAAGGCTGAGAAAGAGAAAAGGAGAAACACTCTTTCTCTCTCTCTCTCTCTCTCTCTCTCTCTCTCTCTCTCTCTCTCTCTCTCTCTCCCTCTCCCTCT
>NW_028234431.1:19554216-19564216 GCF_977035675.1 Penaeus japonicus
AGCCTAACTTCTCGGCGTTTCTCTAAATGCCGAGGTTCTTCAGCCTTATTCAATAATAATAAAACACGCCGAGGCTTACTATCAAGTCATCCAGCAAGGGAAGTGATGATAATAAAGAAAATCTAAATCTTTTTTTAAACAAGACCTTATCTTAATCTCCATCTCCTAATACTACACACCGCTAGCCAAGAGGAGATTCGAGATAAGAGTAATTGAGGGAGACTCCCGGCCATGATCGGCTTCATACAGAAAACGGGCCCGGATGATCGAGCAGCGCCATCTATGTTCCGCTGAGGAAGATCGTCGGCCATGTTGACTTACGTGATGGAAATGAGCGCTCAAAAAAGTTAAATGCATTCCCAAACCATTCATTATTAACATTTTTTTTTTTTCGTTACAAGCAAAACGCTACTAATCTTAGGGAAACGATAGTCATTTACTTATAAGCATTCCATCCAGCTGCTCATGTCGATAATTATGTATGTTTACTAAAGAACACGTGATCATCTTGAAAGATCTTAATTTGCAAAGGCACACCCAAGCGAAGAAGTTAAGCGTTGAGTATATCAAATACCTTCGCTCCTTTTACTTCTACCACTGCGTGAGTGTTTTGTAAGTGCTCATCTGCGCAGGATTTCACATATGTATATAACTCTACACTGGTTTATGTATAGTAAAAATTAGTATGAGCGTCCTTGTTTTATTCTCTCACTTTTCTCCTGTTTGATCCTACGAGCTTATTCCTACGTCCATATTTGATTACGCGAATATTTGCAATTAGACCCGATCTCTTGTCGGTAAGTTACTCCTCTCCGAATATATACGACGCCATATTCAAATTCAGACGTGGAGCGCCGACGACACCTGTCATCAAAGGCGTCCGATTGAAGTCCTTCGCGAGGAAGAAAAACTCACCTGTCCTCTTCTTTCTCTGCCGATGTGTTTCCTCGAGCGCTCATGGCCATAATACTGTCATTAGCTTTCATGTATCTGTAATAACGATCCAATACAGGAGTCATTTTCATACAAAATGCATTGCGCTGCGGGACAAAATTGCAGAGCGTCCGCTCGTCGTGGCTTAAACACTCTGGGTGAACATGGCTGGATTCATAATAGCTGCTGAGGTCATCTTTTGAGGCGGGCATTTTCTTCTTTTTTTTCATTTCATTGCTATCATTTGTGTGTTTGCTTTTTTGTTTATTTGTATGCATGTTATACGTTAATTTTGTTTATATATTAAGAATTTTCTCTTCTTTCCTTTTCTCTTCCTCTCCTTCTTCCTCTCCCTCTCCCTTCCTATCTCCTATTCTCCTTTCCTCCTTTCCTCCTTCCTTCCTTCCATTTTCCCTCCCTTCCTCCCCTTCTTTTTCTTCCTTCCTTCCCTCCTTATTTCTCCCTCCCTCCATTCCTTTTCCCTCCCTCCTTCCCTCTCTTCCCCCTTCTTCCCTCCTTCACTCTTTCCCCCTTCCTTCCCTCCTCCCTCCCTTTTCCCTCCGTTCTTACCTCTCTACCTTCCTTCCCCTCCATTCCTTCTCCCTTCCTCCTTCCCTTCCCCCTCCCTCCCTCCCTCCCTCCCATCTTTCCCCCTACTTGACATTCACTGGCGTTGCGTGCCTCACACTTTTACGATTTGTTTGCGGTTCCTCACCTTAATCATGTAACCTGCAATAATTGTTTACGGGCGCCTCCCATGCAAATCCTCGACACCCCTAAAGCCCCTGGTTCTTGCGTACTCCATGGCTGTGGGCTATTTTCTCTCTCCTTTTTTTTCTCTTCTTTTTTTTTCTCTCTCTCTCGTTCTTTTTCTGTTGGTTCTTATTGGGATTTGTTGTTTGTGATTCTGTTGATATGTGATTTTTAATGGGATAGCTTTTGTTTATTTATTTTAGTTTTTTTTTTTCGTTTGTTTTAGTCGGTACTATTTTTACGGTCGATTTTTATTTTTTTTCTTCCTCCTCAATTAGACGTGTTCGTATTTCCGTATTACAGAAGTTTTTTTGTGACTGGCTAAGACCTTGTTCTTATTTTCGTAACATTAGAGTGTTATTAACTGTTCTTGGGAACCTTTAAAATTCTTTGCTCTCAGTGTTTAGTTGTTTTATATTGGTTTCTATGTTATATTTATAATTCCGAATGAGATTTAAATGCATTAGATATCTTTGCATTATTCTTATTCCCGATCGCTTTTTGTCTGTCTATCCGTATCTATACAGCTATCCATCAAATCTGTTTGTTAATCTCTCTCTGTCTCTCTCCACATCTATCTCAATGTATGTCTTCATAATATGTTTTCCTCTCAAGTTTCTTAATCGAACGCAAAGACACTTACTACTAACTCCTCTTTCTTCGCCTCCAACTATAACGTTTCTCTCCATAACACGCATTCTTTCCTCTGTCTCTCGCCTCCCCTTTCGACCGCGAATAGACACCGCCAGCTTCATCAGTGCAGTTCTCGTGTTCCCCTCCTTTCATTAAGGTGTTTCCACATACCTCTACATCCTCCTTCATCTCACCCACTCCCCTCCCCTCCCCTCCCTTCCCCTCCCCTCCCGTTCGCGTTTATCCTCCCCCCCACCCCTCTCTTCCCTCGTCTACCCATAGCCCATCTTACTTACCCTCGTTCACGCACGCTTTACCTGACCCTTGTTCTTCAAGAAAGTAATTTAACCTCCTTTTGACCCCCACCCCTATCCTCCCCTCCCTCCCCCTCCTCCCCCATCTCCTTCTCCTCCTTGTTTCGAGCATCACCACCCACAACGACAGTCACCCCCCTCCACTACTCCCTATCCCCCCTAGTGCCCTTCCCCTCCCCTCCCCTCCCTCCTTTCCCTACACCCCCATGCGGTGTGTCGCAACTTCTCCCCCTCCCCCCCTCTCCCTCCGACACCCACAACCCCCTCCACCCACCCACCCCCGAGAGGTATGAGGACACTGTCGTCACCAGAAGACCACGTATCAAGTTTATGACTGTAACGTAACAGGAGATCGCAGTTAGGGTGCTCGGGTCGTACCACCCACGATACACCAACTCCTCTTACCCGCTTCGCCACCCACGCCCACCCACTCACCCACCGCCCGCCCATATCCCCGTCGGATAAAGTGGGCTGGAGACACTGCCTTCCGTTTTGTCCCATTTGATTTTTTATTTCCGTTCGGTAGGCTCGTACAAATGGCGACGAGAAACGACAACCATCGATCAGGAAACCAAAACAAACAGAACTGAATAAACAAAAACAACAACAATGATAATCACAACAAGAACAAACAAGACGAATCACGAGAACAGGAAGAACACTCTTTACATAAAAAAAAAGAAAAAACACAAAAAAAACACAAAAAAATATTAATTACCGTTAATAACAGCAATTAAATTAACGAGGGAAAAACTGATACCCCTACATCTCCCGATCTTCACTTAAGAACAAAAAAAAAGTTCCTGTATTTTTAAGAAAAGAAAACGAAACACAATACACAGGTAGATATATCAGCTGACCTGTGATTACTTGAACTGCTACTGGTGTGTCGAATTGGAAAGGTAGCAGATTTCCCTTTATCTTATTTTATTTTTTCATTTTTCTTGTGATTTCGTAATGGTGTGTTGGTGGTTATTTTGAAACGAAACACACAATGATCACTTTATCTAGAGATAATTATAAAATAATGATGATAATGACAAGTAATAGTAGTTCTAGTAGCACCATTATTTGATCTTTATTCTTATCATCTGTATTATTATGATTATCATAATTGTCACCACCATCGTCTTTATCAATATTCTTCTTCATACCTGCATCACCATCCTCATTTTAATCATTGCAACCGTCATGATCGTTATGATTAAAAGAGCACGTTCTTTCTGTCATAAAGGAAACTATATAGAAATGTTCCCCTGTTTCTTAAGACTTATATCTCCAAGTTATTTCAAACGATTAAAACAAAATCTATTTCTATATATCTATATATGTGTAAAGATGTATGAGTGCGCGCGCGCGTGTGTGTGTGTGTGTTTCTACATATCTATCTATCTATCTGTATATATATATATATATATATATATATATATATATATATATATATATATACATTTATATACATATATATACTCTAATCTTATAAAAAGTCTACCTATAAACTATAAACGACAGGACGCAATAGATTCCACGAGAGTGACATAAACAAAGAGCATCGCGCAGAGAAACACGTATCTATTCTAATTCTTTGACTCGTATTGAATTTGATAACATCAACACTAGTGTCCAAGAATATCAAACATTAGTGATAATGATATTGATAATGATTATGAAATATAACAGTGATAATGATAGTAGGGATGATCATAATAATGATAATAAGGATAATAATAATAATAACAATAATAGGATAAACATAATAGTGATGATATCAATAATAGTAATATTAATGATAATGAAATAGTCAGTATTAATAACAATAATCATAACGATGATAATGATAATTATAATCACAGCGATAACAACAACAAAAATGAAAACGACAACAACAACAGCAATAACAATCACAACAACAAATACAGCGCCAGCAACAAAATCAGCAACACCACAGCCGACATCGCCACCAGCAAAAACAACAACGACAGCGCCCCGCCCGCGCCGCCTCGCCTCGCCTCGCCTCGTGTGTGGGCGCCGCCTGGCCCGTGTCGCCGGCGTGTGTTTGCGTGCGTGTGCGTCGGCAGATCGGAGTTCAACCGTTCACCGGAGCTTCCAGGACGCAGGTGGCGGGTGCTAGAAAGATGGGTGAGGGGGGTGGGAGGGTAAGGGAGGGGTGTGTGGAGGGGAGAGGTGGGAGGGAGGGGTGTGTAGAGGGGATAGGGGAAGGGGGGGAGAGGGGGGAGGGAGGGGGGTGTGAAGGGGATAGGGGGAGGGGGGGAGAGGTGGAGGAGGGTGTGAGTGGGGAAGGGAGGGGGGTGAAGGGGATAGGGGAAGGGGGAGAGGGGAGAGGGTGGTGAGGGTAGGGGGGGAGAGTGGAGGGAGGTGGGGGGGGGAAGGGGGAGAGGGGTGAAAGAGGTGAGGTTGGGTAAGGTGGAGGGGGGAGGGGTGATGAAAGTCAGGAGGGAGGGGGTAGGGGGAAGGGGGGAAGGGAGATGTTCATATAGCTTCCTCACCTGCACACTGTACAGGTCAGGTGACGTAGGGCAAAAGGGTTGGGGTAGGGGGGGGGGTATGTGTCGCAACCATAGAGAACCCACACACTACACCGGTGGCTATCGGGGGATGTTAAGAGTAAGGTTCTGAAGGATGGTGAATGGAATGAGGAAAAAAAGGGAAAATTGTCACATGCACACCCTCACACTCACATTCACTTATCTCTCTCTCTCTCTCTTCTCTCTTTCTCTCTCTCTTCTCTCTTTCTCTCTCTCTTCTCTCTTTCCCTCTCTCTCTATCTCTCTCTCTCTCTCACACACATACACACACGTCTGTATGTGTGCGTGCATGTGTGTGTGTGTATGTATGAATCAGTGAGAACATTAATGATACTTTATTGACTACAGTATGATATTCCCTATGCAACAACACCCATATATCATAAACCATTATAAAAAAAGATATAAATATCAGATAGCAGTATTTCATCTGTACCTCTTCACTTTATAGATATACGATAAGAATTACTTTAACCAAGCACTAGACAAACATGCATGTACAAACACACAATTGTTCATGTACATATAATCAACACCCCCGCCCCCCCACCTTGCGAGAAGCCGCTTATAACCCGCAGTTATTAAAATTACAAGTCTAAATGCAAATTTCTTCCTGCGCAAAACGGGTTCCTCTGTCGACTCCTTGCGAAAAGTGCTAATTACGCATGCGCAGAGCGGGGCAGATTTCTGTTTTCATGAATTTGGTTTTCCTTCTTCTGCGCGTCTCTCCTTCTGCCCTGCCTCCTTCCTCTGCGGGTCTTTTGGTCTCTTCCTTTCTCTTTTTCTTTATCTCTTTATCGGTTTCATTGTTAATCTCTTTCTCTCTCTCTCTCTCTCTCTCACTCTCTCTCTCTCTCTCTCTCTCTCTCTCTCTCTCTCTCTCTCTTTCTCTCTCTCTCTCTCTCTCTCTCTCTCTCTCACTCTCTCTCTCTTTCTCTCACTCTCTCTCTCTCTTTCTCTCTCTCTCTCTTTCTCTCACTCTCTCTCTTTCTCTTTCCTTCTCTTTCTCTTTGAATCAGTCTATCCATTTATTTCTCTATCAATCTATCTCTATATCTCTTCTCTCTCTCTCTCTCTCTCTCTCTCTCTCTCTCTCTCTCTCTCTCTCTCTCTCTCTCTCTCACTCTCCCCCCCCCCCCCCCTCTCTCTCTCTCTCTCTCTCTCTCTCTCTCTCTCTCTCTCTCTCTCTCTCTCTCTCTCTCTCTCTCTCTCTCTCTCTCTCTCTCTCTCTCTCTCTCTTCTCTCTCTCTCTCTCTCTCTCTCTCTCTCCCCCCCCCTCTCTCTCTCTCTCTCTCTCTCTCTCTCTCGCTTTTACGTCGTCCCTATTTTTTTACAATCGCTTTTTTCCGATTTCTTTCCTCGTAATAACTTATCCTTCGGTTTATTCCTCGCCTTTCTTATTCGATGAAACAGGTTTAGCAATACTAATAAATTCAAATGTCACACACGGTATAATTCTCTCCATTTATGACGTGGCAACAAGTACCTTTTTTTCTTATCCCTGTGCTGTTTTTTCCCCTCCTAAGCTTCTTTTTTTTATTTTTTCTTATCCATTTTTTTTTTTTTTGAGAAATAGACAGAGATACTAATATATTTAGATATATACATAAGATATTTTTTTTATAACTGTGGTCTTTTCGACGTTTTGTAAACATCTATTCCTTGGAAAATTAAAAGTTATCTCTTGTCTTTATCTTTCTTTTGTCTTGTTTTCTCATTTTCTGTCAGTTCTCTTTTTTTATTATCATCCTTCATTTTGTTATTCTTTTTCTTTACTTTTATTAAAATTATTATGATAACGACGATTGCGCCTGTTATCACATATCAATTTTTTACTGTTTATAACGTATTTCGTCAAAATGAATGAGTAGAATAATGATAGTAGTGACAACATAAATGGCAATGGTTGCAGATATCATGACTAATAATGATAGTCAAGATAATTAAGAATGAAAGAATATGGTAATGATTTTTGAATTGTAATCATGATGACATTTATCATAATACCAATCCATTTCTACTCCTATGTTCCTTATCGTTGGTAATATACTTTTTATTATCATTATCATTATAGTCATTGTTATTATCATTACTGCTATCATTAGTAATGATATAATTTTTGTTTTTGCTAACGGGGTTATGATAATTATCATTGTTATCATTTTTATTATCAACAGCAGCATCAGTAGTATCATTCTTATAACATTTTTTTATAACAGGAAAGATAACATGATAGTAATAATGTAATAGGGATGATGCTATAATTATAGTTATTTGAATGACGACAATGAAAATAATAAATAGATGATTATGCGTGACCTTTGTGTGACTGTAAAAACCTTGTTTTACTTACATCATTCTTAAATATTTTTGTAAAAACTTCTAATATATATAAGTTTAAAACATTTGTGTGGAAAAAAAATGAAAGCTACATTTTAGATGAATCCATTGGTTTCTTTTATAGAAAAAATCACTTATGCCTCACAAAATGCGGGTAAAAATAGTATAAAGTATTTGTTATAGCGAAAATAGTAGTATCAGTGGCAATGCCATTAGTGACGGAAGTTATAACAACAAAGGCACTTAAAGCCAATATGAAGAAGTGCAACAACAGCAAAAGACGATTATATAGATTAAATAAAATAAAATCGAAGCCTCTGGTCAGCGATTTGAATGCAAACGTTCGGACACCTGCCCAACAACTTAGCCTTCGTACTAAATCTTCAGCGCTGTCGGCTTATCGGAATGAAATAAACTTCTTAAATCCAATGATTCTAGGCTGCCTGGTTTATCCAATGATTAAAAATTATGCTATCGTCACTATCTGCGCAACAATGAGTGGTGTGAGTATGATCGTGGGTGCATCGGAAGGCCGTAAGAAAGGAAAAGAAGAAGTAAAAAATCCGCAGCTGTTTGACTGCTCTTTTGGCGGGAAATTTACTCTTCAGATTTTAAGCGGTAGTTTTGAGATTAGTGGGGACTCCTGATGATTAACTGCGCCAAACAACGTTATGCTCCCATTTACTTCCTCTTATCTAACTCGGAGCATATGTTTTCCCGGGAGTGAATTCGAGAAAATATTATAATAGCTCCTCGTGGATCAGCAAATTAACAGAAAAAAGGCGGGAAGAGTTAGGCAGCAACGATACTTTTGATTTTTTTTTTTTTTTTTTTTTTTAAGATTCTATATCAGGTCGGGTTCCTTAGCTGAATTATTCTTTATATATAAATATATAAATTTTTACTTTTGACTACGCGTAATTCTTAATCCTTTCTCACAGCTAATTTGAACATAAAGCGATTTCTCGTATCCTTCCCCTCTCTCACCTCTCCCCTTCCGTGCCATTCACCTTTCTCTTTACCTTGCTATTGCTTTTAATATCTTGTATCCATTCGACCTCATTACTCCACAGAAAACACTTTGCGATCGCTGAATAATATCAACATCAATAAACAGCTGCAATTATCGATACTAGAACACAATTTGCTCTTTGACTCTCACATGATGAGAGAGAGAGGGAGAGGGGGAGGGGAACGGGCGGAAGGTAGAGAAGACAAAAGAAATGGACAATGAAGATTTGGTAAAGGGAAAAGGCGAAAAGGGGAAATAGCAGAGATATGGGTAAAAGAGCGATATGCAAGAGAGATAAAGATAGAGAGGGGGGGGGGGAGGAAGTAAATAAAAAACACACATATGGAGATATATAGATTGATAGATGGAGGAAGAGAGAAAGAATGATGGAGTAAGAAAGAAAGAAAAAAAAAAGTGGAAAGGAGACTAAGAGAAGAAAAATACTAATGAATAAACACATAGAATAGACAATAGAATTAAATTTGAATATAAATTAATAAACGAGAAATCACCTCGCCATCTCAGCAACACAAGCGGATTTTATTCATTAATCTCAAAATTTACTCTCTCATTTGCTTCTTCATTCCATTAATAATCACGTCGTCAGAACACAAGGCAAGATTAATGATTCAAGAAGTTACGAACAGGAAACCGACAAACTATGCATATCTAAAGAGTAAAAAAAAAAGAAAAAAGAAGAAGAAAAAGAAAAAGCAATTTGACAAAAATCAGCATAAAGATTAAAGAATCGGCAAGTTCACCCTAAAAAGAAAACGGGAAGAGAAAATGGCCGCTGAGGACATGCATTGAGGCTTGCGAGTTGAGTGATTAACTCGTCTAAGATTAATGTTGTCGACGGTGTGCAGGGAAATGGATGATTTATTGTAATTCATCTGAATAATTAACGATAATCACACGGGCTTGTCGGCGAGTAGGGAGAGGGGGGAGAGAGGGGAGACAGGCAGGAAGGTCTCCGAGAACATAAGAAATTTGGAGGGTAGGGAAGGAAGAAGGAGGGGAGGGGGAGGTAGACCCTACCCCCCTCTCCTACCCACCCAACCCGAAGTTTTAAACCTTCTTGGGACAAATTATGTGTCTTGAGATGATTAATCTAATCTCGTATTATTAACTTCAGACGCTTATGTCAGATCAGCGGTCCATTATCTGTCTTTCTAAGGGAGGACGCAGAAATGCACCTTTGGATCAGTTAACCTGGATTGCAAAGGAGGAAGAGGAATGCTGGGGAAGAGTCGGGGGGAGGGGGGGTGTCGGGTAGGCTTATAGATAGGTGGAGATGCACAGAGAGAGGATGAGAGGGAGATAGATAAATAGATAGATAGACAGATAGAGAGAGAGAGAGTAAGTGAGAAGAGTGGTGATTTGAAGAGTAAGGGAGGGAGAGATAGAGACATCCAGAGATAGAGACACAGATAAAGGGAGGGAGGGTGAGGAAGAGAAAGAGAGACTGA
>NW_028234431.1:19574216-19575682 GCF_977035675.1 Penaeus japonicus
CCCTCTGCTCCTACCCCTACCTCCTGCTCCTATCCCTACCCCTCCCCCCTACCCCTACCCCTACCCCTATCCCCTGCTCCTATCCCTACCCTCTGCTCCTACCCCTACCCTCTGCTCCTACCCCTACCCTCTGCTCCTACCCCTATCCCCTGCTCCTACCCCTACCCCCTGCTCCTACCCCTACCCTCTGCTCCTACCCCTATCCCCTGCTCCTACCCCTACCCCCTGCTCCTACCCCTACCCTCTGCTCCTACCCCTATCCCCTGCTCCTACCCCTACCCAGGGTGGCTGTGGGGGGGTAGTATTGATGTGGTTAGTGGTGAAATGGGTGGGGGGTGGGGTGGGGGTGTGGGGGGTTTTATTGTCCCTGCTCCTACCCCTACCCCATGCTCCTACCCCTATCCCCTGCTCCTCCCCCTCCCCCTACCCCTACCCCCTGCTCCTACCCCTACCCCCTGCTCCTCCCCCTGCCCCCTGCTCCTACCCCTGCTCCTCCCCCCTACCCCTACCCCTACCCCTATCCCCTGCTCCTATCCCTACCCTCTGCTCCTACCCCTACCCTCTGCTCCTACCCCTATCCCCTGCTCCTACCCCTACCCCCTGCTCCTACCCCTACCCCTACCCCCTGCTCCTACCCCTACCCCCTGCTCCTACCCCTACCCCTACCCCATGCTCCTACCCCTATCCCCTGCTCCTACCCTTACCCCTACCCCCTGCTCTTACCCATACCCCTATCCCCTGCTCCTACCCATACCCCTACCCCCTGCTCCTACCCCTGTTCCTACCCCTCCTCCCCCCCCCCCCCCCTTCCATGCACTCGATTCTTCTGTCACAAGGGGGAGATAAGTCAGCGATCCTGAGGCGAAAATCTGTTGAATGTTTTTATGTTCTGGAGGCGCATCTCTTAGCTTCTTGTTATTATTCATTTACTTCTGTTACTATTACTTCTTCTATTCTTCGTCCTCTTCTTTCTTTTTTTCTACTTCTATTCTTCGTCTTCTTTCTTTCTTTTTTTCTACTTCTATTCTTCGTCTTCTTTCTTTCTTTGATTTTTTTTATTTTTTTATTATTATTTTTTTTAATTCTCGTTTTTTTCCTCCTTTTTTTCTTTCTTTGATTTTTTTCTCTTTTCTCCTCTCTTCTTTTTCTTCTTTTCACTCACATTTCACTTTTTTCGACTTCTTTTTTTATTTTTATTCATCTCCTACTCCTCTTCTTCTTCTTCTTCTTCTTCTTCTTTATTTCTTTTACTTCTTCCTTTTATTTCTTCTCCTTTATGTTTTCTTTCTCACGTTTTGCTTTTATTGTTATTTAGATCATAGATTTCACTGTTATGATTATAATCATTAGTGGTGGTTTGTTCTCCATCATAACAAAGCCAGGAGGAAAGTTCTTTGTTATCTGCACACGTGAACACACAAAATAGAACATGGTAAACGACTTTTCATTTTTTGTTGTTGTTGTTG
>NW_028234431.1:19575782-19580782 GCF_977035675.1 Penaeus japonicus
CAATAAGTAAGTTATATAAGTTAAATAAACTAAGTAAGTGAAGTATGCAAGTTAGATAAATTCGGTAGGTCAGGTAAGTTAAGATAAGTTAAATAAGTTCATGTAGCCTATTGCATCAGATGTTGCAGCTTGTTCGAGTCCACATAAAAAAAGTTAATATCACGTCATGTTGCGGTTTGCACATGATGTAGTTAATTTGGTGTTAACATGTTAATCTATAGGGAGGTTTTGTCTTCACGACGTTCTGTTTAAGTAAGAAAATGTTACGATCTTTTTATGATCTTTTACCAGTTTTGTTATTAGATATTATAAATAAATGAATAACTAAATTGATAAAAAGAGAAATAAAGGAAAATGTCTAGTGAGGTAGTCTATGATATTGTTTTGTTTGTTTGTTTGTTTGTGTTGGGGAGATTTCTTATATTTGTACTAATATTTATCTTCTTGTCTTATCGTATTGGCTATTGGAACTCAGAACTCATCCTATATTCTATATGAAAAAAAAAGAAAAGTTGACGTAATTTTGAACTGTATCTGGTTTAATTATTATTATATAGTATATAAAGACTAAATCAGTCAGACAATATATATATAATATATGTATAGTATATATAATATATATATATATATATACATATATATATATGCATAAGTATGTATATATAATAATATATATATATAATTATATATATATAAAATTATATATAAATATATATATGCATAATTATGTCTAATAATATAAGCTTATACAACTATAATAATATATCTAACTTATATATATATATATAGATACAACACATATATATGATATATATATATATATATATATATATATATATATATATATATATATAAATGTATATACATATACATATAGTATCAATACCATCAACTATAAAAACAAATAATAACAGCAATAACAATAACACCAACCAATAACTAATCGCAAAAGGCTGTCGGCCGAAGACCAGAACTCATCCGAGCGCGTCCAACGCCCTGCCCGCCCGCTCGCCGCCTCCATCGCCGAGCGAATAATAACAAACGCACAGAAACCGTCGATGACTAATTATGCCGCCAAGGCAACACTGCAACTTGGTTCAGGAGCGAATTAGCGTTAATCACTTACATCCTGTTCTTGAATATTACAAGGGAAGAAACACTGATAACTTATTAGTTTTTGAATACGTGGAAATATTTTTTTTTTCTTCGTGAGCTACTGCCAAAAATGATGGGAAATGATTAAAAAATGTGTGTGTTTGTATGTTGTTTTTTGTCTGAGTGTGTGCGTGCGTGCGTGTGTGTGTGTGAGTGTGTGTGTGTGTCTGTTTGTGTGTGTGTGTGTTGTGTATATGTGTGTGTGTGTGTGTGTGTGTCTGTCTGTGAATTACCATGTTTATGTATGTGTTTATATCTGTTTATGTGTCTGTATGTGTTTATGAGGTAAAATAATCAACCAAAATGTTGCACTTCTCACCCGCACATAATTCACAACGCCTGCGAGAGTTGACAACCCCCCACCCCCCCCACCACCCCCCGCCATCCCACCTCATAAACACATACCTCTCCCCGCTCCTCTCCAAATTTCACTTGGCCTCATATCACATATTCCTCATGAATCCCCCCCTCCCCCCGCCCCCCCGCCTCATTGGCATTCTCCTCACGGGTCTTGTTGCGATTTCCATTTATCTCTCTCGCTGCGGCAGACCGATCATCATCATCATCATCATCATCCTGCCGCTTCTTCTCATTTATCTTCTTGTCTTATCATTCATCTTTAGCTTCATTTATCCTTTTCCTCACTCCTCGCCTCTCCCACATTATTCTATCATCGCTTTTCTTTTTGCTTTGGTGTTGTTTTCTCTCTCTCGTTTTTTCGTTTTTGATCTTCCTTATTCTCTTTAATTTATTTACTTCTTTGTTATCTCTCTTCTATTTCTAGTTCTTCTTTCTTTTCCTTTTTCTTATTTATACACACATATACACATATATATAGTTGTGTCTATATGTGTGTGTATATGTATGTGTATATATATATATATATATATATATATATATATATATATATATATATATATATATATATATATATATATATATTTAGAGAGAGAGAGAGAGATCAGATATTTTCTATTGTTACTTTTCTTAATTCCAGATACATTACTTCTTATTTTTATGTTTTTTCTCAATCATTCACACCTTATTACTCCCATTTCTTCTCTAATTCACTTCGCATGATTTCCTTTTTTATTTCTATCTTAGTTTTTTCTTAATATTCCATCGTTTATTGACCTCCACTTCCCCTTCCTCCTTTTGTCCTTCCTTTTTCCTCTCTTTCTATTTCCTTTCTTCAACAATTCAATTTCCTTCTCTGTCTTCGTCTTTCTTTTTTTCCTTCTTTCATTTCTCTTTTTCCTTTTCTTCCTTTCCCCTCATCCACTATCTCTTTTTCCCTCCCCCTCTTCCTTTTTCTTTTTTCTCGTCCTCCATCTTCTACATTCTTCCTCTTCCTCTTCCACTTCTCCCTTTCCTCTCTACCTCTTCCTTCTTTTCCCTTCCTCCCCTCTTCCTCTCCTTCCTCCTTCCTCTCTCACTTCCCTCTTATTCCTTCCTTACCACCATCTCCTTCTCTCTCTCTCCACCTCTTCCATCATCCATCACCCAGTGTCTGTACCCAACTTTCAACACGTAACAATTTTCAGAATCTGTTACATTAACCAAAAAAATTATCTGAACATCTATAAAGCCGCAGATTCCTTGATAGCTAAATGCACGTGATTGTCCGACAGCAAAATATGTAAATCATGGCAGCCCACACACATACATACACGTGTGTGTGTGTGTGTGTGTTTTGCTGTTGTTGTTTCATATGTGGATAGTATATACAGTATACTCTGTCTCTGTCTCTCTCTCTCTCTCTCTCTCTCTCTCTCTCTCTTTCTCTCCTTCTCCCTCACCCTCACCCTCACCCTCACCCTCTCCCTCACCCACTCCCTCTCCATCTCCCTCACTCTCTCCCTCTCCCTTTCCCTCACCCTCTCCCTCTCCGTCTCCTTTTCCCTCACCCTCACTCTCACCTTCTCCCTCACCTTCATCCTCTCCCTCTCCGTCTCCTCCCTCACTCTCACCCTCACCCTCTCCCTCTCCCTCACCCTCTCACTCACCCGCTCCCTCACCCTCTCCCTCTCCCTCACCCTTACCCTCTCCCTCACTCTCACCTTCTCCCTCTCCCTCTCCCTCACCCCCTCCCTCACCCTCACCCTCCCCCGCCACCTCACCCTCTCCCTCACCCTCACCCTCTCCCTCTCCCTCACCCTCTCCCTCTCCCTCCCCCTCCCCCTCCCCTGCCACCTCACCCTCTCCCTCTCCCTCTCCACCTCCCTTACCCTCTCCCTCACCCTCATCCTCTCCGTCTCCCTCTCCCTCACCCTCTCCCTCTCCCTCACCCTCACCCTCACCCTCAACCTCTCCCTCCCCTTCCCCCTCCCCCTCTCCCTCTCCCTCTCCCTCTCCCTCCCCCCCTCCCCCTCTCTTTACACACACGTGTAAAGCCATTAAAGGGAGAACGAGCTTTAAACACACAAACTGATAAGCTAGCCAGCGAGCCTTCAGACAAAACCTACGAGTCTATTGATTTGTTGCTTTCCTACACACCCTTCTTCTATTATAAACATCCTTGCACTGATCTGTTCTTGCAATTCTTAAGCATGACTTTTCTTGCAAGCGATCAATTGCAACTGCAGGCCTGACTTTTACAAAGGCTTTAGAGATGGTAATTTTGTGCCAGCGACCTCTATAATTACGGTGTGTCTTACATTATTCCATGTTTACTTAACTGACAAAAATCTGCATGTGTAATTAAATTTCTCTTTATACTAAATACCTGGTTAGGTTCTACAAATTGTTTTCAATGTGATCTCCATTGATCAGGCAGTGATTACCTTTGGCAAGAAATGAATGTTGTTATTGAGGAGCAAGAGAATATTCAGGATCGAAGGAGAAGGAGAAGGAGAAGAAGAAGAGGAAGAGGATGATGCTGAGGAAAATGAAGAGGATGATTTTCACTTCCAGGCTTTAATTTAGAAGGACGCTGGGGAAGAGAGAGAGAGAGAGAGAGAGAGAGAGAGAGAGAGAGAGAGAGAGAGAGAGAGAGAGAGAGAGAGAGAGAGAGAGAGAGAGAGAGAGAAGGGAAGGGAAGGGAGAGAGAAAGAAGGAAAGGGAGAGGGAGAAAATAAGAGAGAGAGGGGAGGGGAGAGGGAAAACAGGGATAGTGAGAAGGAAGAGAGAGATAGGGGGAAAGGGAGAGGGAGAAGAGGGAAAAGGAAAGCGAGAAAGAGGATAAGGGAGAGAAAGAAAGCGGGAAAGGGAGTGAGAGAAAAAAAGGGAAAGGGAAAGAGATAGAGAGAGAGACAGAGAGAGAGAGGGGAGAGAAAGAGAGGGGGGGAGATATATATATATATATATATAGAGAGAGAGAGACAGACAGACAGACAGATAGAGAAAGGGAAAGGGAGCGAAGAAAAGAGAACATGGGCGAAAAGACAACGAAGAAGAAAATGAGGAGGGAAAACAAAAACACAAAGAAAAGTAAAGAAAAGAAAAGAAAAGTAAAACAAAACAAGAGAACGAAACTCAACATAAAAAGCCAAAAAACACAAACAGTTCCACAACCAAGATTTAAATTGAGTCATAAGAGTCCCAGTTCAGCCGCAATTCAATTACAATCTCCGGAATCAAACATTACCCAATTACTTCGTGTAAATTGGCGAAGTGGCCTCTGTCACGTGATTGTGGTTTGGGTCTCTCTTCCCCGCAGGTCACGTGAGTGCGTGATGAAACCTGGATTAACTTTCTGACGGATGGATCAATGAAGTCGTCAATTATTCAATCTGCACGTCAATTATGTGTGTTGTCGCCGATATACATGTTACTTTCAGGAAGCCAAACCGCTGAACTGTTCTTCAGTTCTATTTTTATCTCTATTGCATTAAATAGATTTAAAT
>NW_028234431.1:19593282-19595106 GCF_977035675.1 Penaeus japonicus
ACGACGCGCCGCCCCGAAGCCTCGGAGCGAGCGACGGCGTGACGCGACAATCCCAACGGACAAACACAGACGAGCGACGGTCACGCTAGATGACGCCAGATGATTTCGATGATAAACGTAATAGGAAAAAGATTTATCTATCAGCGAAGGAATAAATATTCACAATGGCTGGAGCAACGACCTCTAAACGCATAACGATTTCTCTCTAGAACATCTAGTATGAATTATAGCCAGCGAGAGCTCGTTATTTTTATATAAATAACTTCACAATATTATGTATGACCTAGCCTCATATCAAGCACAATGACCCATTATTCTTAACTGTTCATTATCTCCAGACACAAACCAATACGGCCATTATAGACCCGTGCATATTTCACAAACAGACAGACACATTTGACGCTGAAAGGTTATCAGCTACGAGAAAATAAGAGACAGAGATTGTGATATATACGAGATTTGCAAAACCAGCCGCGAGCACGGGACTCGAAGTAGCCGAGTTCATCGAGGGACACTCATGCACACGCACGACTTAGCTCCAGCTGGACATAGACAACGACCAGACGCACTCATACACACACAACATGGACACAGACGACGACACAGACGACGACAAAAGCGCCAAAGTGGCCCAGCCTGCCCGCGTCCCTGAGCAGAAGCACACTAACATTACCTGTCAGATAATGGGAACAAGAAGCTCGCAATCAGAGGCAATAAGTTGGCTCTGGGGCTGCCTGCGTCCCTCCTTTCCTCTCCTCCTCTCCCCTATTCTCCATCTCTTCCTCTTCTCCCTTCTTCTCCATCTCTTCCTCATCTCCCTTCTTCTCCATCTCCTCCTCTCTTTTCTTCTCCATCTCTTCCTCTTCTCCTTTCCTCTCCATCTCTTCCTCCTCTTCCTTCTCCATCTCTTCCTCCTCTCCCTTCTTCTCCATCTCTTCCTCCTATTCTTTCTTCTCGTTCCGTTCCTCCTCTCTCATCTTCTCTTTTCCCTTCTCCCCTTCCTTCTTTTCCTCCTCCTCCTGATTTTATTCTTCCTCCTTTCCTCCTTCCTCCTCATTCACCCTTCTCTTCGTCCCTCCTCCTACTCCTCTTCCTTTTTTTCTTTTTCTCCCCTTCTTTTTCCCCTTCCTCCTTCTCCTACTCCTCCCTCTCCTCCTCCTCCTCCTCCTCCTCCTCTTCCTCCTCCTCCTCCTCCTCCTCCTCCTCCTCCACCTCCTCCACCTCCTCCACCTCCTCCACCTCCTCCTCCTCCTCCTCCTCCTCCTCCTCCTCCTCTTCCTCCTCCTCCTCCTCCTCCTCCTCCTCCTCCTCCTCCTCCTCCTCCTCCTCCTCCTACACCTCCTCCTCCTCCTCCTCCTCCCCTTCACCTCCTCCCCTTTCCCCATTTTTACCTCTTTTACCTCCAACTCCTCCTCCTCCTCTACCTCCCCCCCTCTACACTTCCTCTTCCACCACCTCCACCACCTCCTCCTCTTCCACCTCTACCTCCTCCTCTTCCTCCTCAACCTCCTCCTCCTCCTCTTCCACCTCCTCCTCCTCCTCTTCCACCTCCTCCTCCTCCTCCTTCTGTTGCATTAGCCGCCAGTCCCAGTTGCATTGTGATTGCAAGGCCTTGACCTCCTCCACACCCAGGGTCGAAGATATAAGACCAGGAACTACTCGAGGCGTCGCTTCTTAACATGTTCTTAGCGAAGGAATCCCTTAGGCGGAGGACAGGCGAAGATGCTGTTGCTGTCTGGGCTTATCTCGGGGTCTTCGGGGGATGATGTGCTTGACCGGGCATGTGTGTGTGTGCGTGTGTGTGCGCGTGTGTGTGTGTGTGTG
>NW_028234431.1:19595206-19600206 GCF_977035675.1 Penaeus japonicus
GTGTGTGTGGATTGAGGTTAGAAGGGGGTTAGTGAGAATAGCATGGGTGGATAGGTGGGGAGGAGGGATACCCGTGGGCGTGGATGTGCATGTTTAATGGGTTTAGGTAGGGAGAGAGAAATTGCGAGAGAATGAGAGGGAGGGAGAGAGAGGGGGGAAAGAGAGGGGGGGGAGGAGAGAGAGAGAGAGAGAGAAAGAGAGAGAGAGAGAGGGAGGGAGGGAGAGAGAAAGAGAGAGAGAGAGAGAAAGAGAGAATATAGGAGTGAAAGTGAATGGGAGAGAGAGATAGGGGGGAGGAATAGAGACCGAGAGAGAATGAGAATAGGAGAGAGAGAGAGAGAGAGAGAGAGAGAGAGAGAGAGAGAGAGAGAGAGAGAGAGAGAGAGAGAGAGAGAGAGAGAGAGAGAGAGAGAGGAGAAATAGAGACCGAGAGAGAATAAGAACAGGAGAGAGAGAAAGAGAGAGAGGATAGGGGAGTGAAAGGGGGGAGTGAGAGAGACGGAAAGACAGGCAGACAGAGGGACAGAGAGAGAACGCAAAACAGACAGATATAGCTGAGAGAGAGAAGGAATGGAAATTTAAACAGTCATACTGAGAGAGAGTTAGAAGAGGGAAAAAGTGAGATATAGAGAGTGACAGAGATGAAATCGAACAGACAATTAGTTAGATACATACATCCTTGCACGCATGCCTGAATTCCGTCAAACAAATAAACAAACATACATAAAGACATACATGCATGCATACATACACACATGCATACATACATATACATAGATACATACAGACAGACATGCAATAAGTGACAGAGAGATGGAAATAAAATGATAGATAGAGATATATCTGTAACCAGATAGACAATGAGACAAAAAAACTCACACAACCCAATAGACAGAAAAAGCAAACAAACAACACGCCCCCCCCAAAAAAAATACACAAAAACAAACAAACAAACAAACAACACCAAAAAAAAACATTAAAAAAACAAAAAAAAAACAAAAACAAGCCCCGCCCAAAATAGCAACAGAAACATCAAGAAAGTGAGTCCAGCGTGAGGAGAGCCGCCAGCCGAGGGTCTGTGTCTCGGCCGTCAGCTGTGGGGCGGCGGCGGCGGCAATGGGAGAGGCGACTGTAACAAAACAATCAGGCGTAACGCCGTAACAACGTGACTCGGGTGTTACGCCGTATCATAGTTTTGTCTGTCGTTTAGTGGTCTTCTTGTGGAGTCTTTTAGGTGTGTCTGTGTCTTCTTTTTTTTTGTGTGTGTTTGTATTAGTAGTTTTTTATTGTTTTTTGTTTGTTATGTTTTGTTATGTTTTATGCGATTTCCCCCCTTTTATTTTTTTAGCTTCTTCGTTATTTTCATTTTTATTGTATTCTTATTTTTCCGTGTTTGTTTGTTTCTTTTTTTTCTTACTTTTTCTATTCTTCTTATTTTCTTTTTTCTTTTTCTTCATATTTTCTTCATTTGGTTAATTTGCTCCTTTTTCATTTTCCCTTTTTATCATCATATTCTCTGCTTTTTCATTTAGCTTTCTCTCTCTTTCTCTCCCTCTATTCCTTCCACTCTCCGTCGCTCTTCCTTATTCTTTTCCTCTCCTCCACTCTCTCTCCTTCTCCTTGTCTCTTCTTTTCATCCTCCTCTTCTCTTCCTCTCTTCCTCTCTCCTTCTTCTTCATTCTACTCTCCCTATTTTCTCTTCACTTTTCTCATTCTTCTCTTGCCCTCTTCCTCTCCCTCTTTCTCATTCTTTCCTTCCCCTCTTCCTCTTCCTTTTAGGTCTCCCCCTCCCTCCTTCTCCTCTTCTCCCTCTTCCTCTTCCTCTTTTCCTCTTCCTCTTTCCCCTCCTCCCCCCCTCCAAAAACGGAAAAGGATTATCACTTCCTCAAGGTGATGATTAAGACACTCTGAGGTCGGCGGAAGAAATAAAATTTTATTGTATTTTTTTTTCTTTTTTTAGGGGGGAGGGGGGGGTGATAACAATGATAACGATAAAAAAAAATGATAGTGATGATCATAATAATGAAAATATTGAGAATAATATTGTGATAATGATGAGGAAAGGGGGAAAATAACATAAAACAACAAAACATAACAAACGAAAAACAACAGTTACGATAATCATGATAATGATAATAATGATAGCAATAGTATAATGATGATAATGATGACAGTAATGATAATGATAACTATCATGATAACAGAAATAATAATGATGACAATAATAACATAATGATAATAAGGATAATGATAATCATGTTTATTATGATGATAATGATAATAATAATAATAATGATATTAATAATAATAACAATAATAATAATAATGATAATATTAATAATAATAATAATAATAATAATAATAATGATAATAATAATAATAGCAATAATGATAATAATGATGATGATAACAACAATAATAATGATGATGATAATGATAATAGTATTAACAATAATGATAATCATGCTAATAATTCTAATGATAATGATGATGATAATAATAATGATAATGATGATGATTATAGCAATGATGACGAGGATTATCATAACGTTATGATTTACATTGATGATAACACTGATAATGATAATGATCATAACAATATTATTAATGTTAATTGCAATAACAATGATATTAACAAAAGCATAGAATTAATATATACGAAAGAAAGATGATGAAAAAATATGTTGAAAGAGAATAGAAGGAGAAAAAAAAATAAATAAAGAGAAAAAGTAGAAAAATAGGGATTGAAAAGGAATAAGAGGAAGTGTGTGATAATATGAAAAAAGTTGAAAAAAGATAATTTTGATGAAAAAAATAAGGATTAATGTAAACATAAAATACGTCAAGAAAGTGATACATTATGAAATCACTCAATTAAGATATAAGATATAAGACCTACATTCCTATCACCAAACATGAAATATCAGTCCATATTAAAAAAAAAAAAAAAAAAAAAAAAAAAAAAAAAAAAAAAAAAAAAAAAAAAAAAAAAAAAAAAAAAAAAAAAAAAAAAAAAAAAAATCTTAAAACGAAATAATCAAAGAGGCCAGATACGAATTTCCAATTAATACGAATTTCCAATTAATTTCCCATTCTGCATTCCAACAGAGGCTTTCAAGCAGCTCGTTTATCAGGCCAAAATATCAGACAGCATCTTTATAGTTTTCTTAAGATGTCTGCACACAAAATGGGATGAGGTGATTTCGCTTTCTATCAGCTGGAGTGTTATGTAAATCTCATTAGATTATTCATGCACGTTTCATCCCCTGGGTGATTGTGTACGATGCTGTTATGACTTGTATGTGATGGTGTGTTATATTCATGCACTATTTTTTTTTCTTTTTTTTTTTTTCTTTTTTTTTTGGTGGGGGGTGGAGGGAACATCTGGTGTGTGTGTGTCTATTTTTTTAATGTTGTCTTATAGTTATGTTATTACCTTTGATGTCTTTGTTTTGGCTTCTATAGTTCTGCTTCATGAATCTTTTGGGTGGGGAGAAAGGGGTGGGTGTGGGAGGTAAAAAATGGGGAAGGGGGGAGGAGAGTTAGAAAAATAATGGGAGTTTCAGGTTCTAACTTCCACTCTCCTCCCTTCTTCCCTAATCCTCCTCTATTTTTCTTCTTATTCTACCTCCTTCTCTTCCTCCTGCTCTTCCACCACCACCATCATCATCATCACCTCTCTCCTCCTCTACTTCATTCTCCTCCTCGTCTTCCCCTTCCTCCTCTTCCACCACCATAACGATCACCACCTCCCTCCCTCCCCCTTCTTCTTCTTCTTCTCCTTCTCCTTCTCCTTCTCCTCCTCCTCCTCCTCCTCCTCCTCCTCCTCCTCCTCCTCCTCCTCCTCCTCCTCCTCCTCCTCCTCGTCTATCCACACCCTCTACCCTACACCTCCCCCTCCCCCATCCTCTCTCCTGCTTGACACCTTAATGAAACACATCACAAATGCAAATTGAAACATGACACTTGCAATTATGAGAACGAAGAAATAAAGAAAAACAAAATAAAAAAACAAAAACAAAGAAGGAAAAGATAACAAGGCGCAAAGGACGTTCACGCAGCCTCTCCTCTCCTCGGACGCAGAATCGAATGCCTTTGATCTTAATCTCTTATACAGGTGTGGACGGAGGTGGCCGCTTGGATCCCCTTTCGTGGGATCGGATTAGGTTTGTCCGACGCTCGCTAATGGTCGACGTATCCACACCTCTTTACACCACTGGGCTTCTTTATTGACCTTTTTAGACTTGGTTCTTCATACATTCATACATACATAGATACATTTGTATACATACATGCATGCTTACGTGCATGCGCACACACAAAGGTGTATACAGATATTTTCAGTTTCATTCTGTCAGATGAAGCAGAAGGGTATTAGATAAGAAACTTTTCATGGTTTTATGTATCATATAATAAAAATATACTTATATACATATGATTTATGAACGTATATACATACATACATACATACATATGTATATATACATAAATAGGTATATATATATATATATCATATATATTATATATATCTATGTATATATGTATATATGAATATATATATATATATATATATATATATATATATATATATATAAATATATATATAATCTTATATGATATTATGTGTGTGTGTGTGTGTGTGTGTGTGTGTGTTCGCGTGTGTGTATATCTTATATAAATATATATATATATTTATAATATATTATATAATATATATAAATATATATATATATATATATGTATGTTTTATGTATGTATTCATATATACATACATATATACATAACGCGAATATATATAATATATATATATATATATATATATATATATATATATATAATTCATATATACATATCTATCTTTTCATATCTATATCTTATCTATCTATACATATATATATATAATTATATATATAAATATATGTAAAGTTATATATATTATATATAATAGATATATATATATATATAATATGCGTATATATATATATAATATAATATAATCT
>NW_028234431.1:19605206-19617706 GCF_977035675.1 Penaeus japonicus
CTCTCCCCTCTCTCCCCAGTCCCGGGCGTCGGATCCCTCGCAGGCGGAGAACATGTGGCGGGCGGGGCGAGCGCTGCCATCTGTGGGTCTCACTTGACGCCCGCGGCCACGAGGCATCCACGCCCCGGGCGAGCCTTGTTCCTCCTTCCTGTCCTCCTGTCCTCGCCCTCGCCCTCGCCCTCGCCCTCGCCCTCGCCGCGCTTGTTCTTGGTCGGCTCCTTCGTCGTCTGATTGTTGGGGCTCGTGTTCTGATTGTCGTGATTTGCTTGGCTGGTTTGTTGGTTGGTTGGTTGGTTCTGTAGGTCTGTTTGTCATTCTCGGTCTTTTTTAATCTTTTTAGCTCTATTTCTCTCTTTCTCTTTTTCTCTTTTTCTCTCTCTTTCTTTCTCTTTTTTCTTTTTCTCTCTTTCTCTTTTTCTTTCTCTCTTTCTCTTTTTCTTTCTCTCTCTCTCTCTTTCTCTCTTTCTCTCTCTCTCTTTCTCTCTCTTTCTTTTTCTTTTTTCTTTTTCTCTCTTTCTCTTTTTCTTTCTCTCTTTCTCTCTCTCTCTTTCTCTCTCTTTCTTTTTCTTTTTTCTTTTTCTCTCTTTCTCTTTTTCTTTCTCTCTCTCTCTCTCTCTCTCTCTCTCTCTCTCTCTCTCTCTCTCTCTCTCTCTCTCTCTCTCTCTCTCTCTCTCTCTCTTTCTCTCTCTCTCTCTCTCTCTCTCTCTTCTCTCTCTCTCTCTCTCTCTCTCTCTCTCTCTCTCTCTCTCTCTCTCTCTCTCTCTCTCTCTCTCTGTCTCTCTCTCATCCATCTTCTTTTTCCTTTTTATGATCTTTTTCTTCGTCGTCTTATCTTTGTGCCTTATCTTCTTCCTTCTTGACCCCTTCCGTCATCTGTTACTTTTTCTTCTCATCTTCGTGTTCGATTTTTTTCTCTTCCTCTTCTTCTTCGTTGTCTTTTTATTCCTTCTTCTTCATGTCTTCTCTTTTTCTTCTTTCTTTTCATTCATTCTTTTTTAACCTTCTCTTCTTCCTTACTTTTATCTTTGATTTCTTCTCTCTGTCGATTTTTTTCCTTTTCTTTTTCTTTTGTTTCATCTCTTTATTTACCATTTCCCTCTTCCTCTTTCCCCTTTCTTCCCTTTTCCTTCTCTTCCTTCCTTCTTCCTCTTCCTCCCTCCCTCCTAACTCCTCTTCCATCTTCCCTCCTTCTTCCTCTTCCTCCCTCCCTCCTAACCCCTCTTCCATCTTCCTTCCTGCCTTCCCTCTACCTTGCCCCCGCACGTGCCTCTTAAAACTTTCCTTTTCGTGTCCCTCCCTCTCGGTCCCTCCCTCCTCCCCCTTCCTTCCCCTTCTTCCCACCCTCCCTCCTTCCCTCTCCATCCTTTCACTCTTCCCTATCTCCTCCCCCTCCTTCTCACTCTTCCCTTCTTCCCCGTCTTCCCTTCTCTCCCTCTCCCTCTCCATCTTCCCCCTCTCCACTCTCATCTCTCCGCATTCTGATTATCCCCTTCCTCCCTCTGTTCTCTCCCCCTCTCCCCTCCCTTCCTCCCTACCACAGCCATCCCTCCCTCTCTCTTTCTTCTTTCCCTCTCCTCCTCTTCCTTTCTTCCCTTACCCCTTTCCCCTTCCCCCTTCCTTCCCTCACCTCCTCCCCCTAACCCCTTCTTTCACTCACCTCCTCCCCCTTCCCTCTTCCTCCACTCAATTCCCCCTTCCTCCTTCCTTCCCTCTCCTCCTCCCCCTCCGCCCTTCCTACCCTCTCATCCCCCCACCCCCCTTCCTTCCCTCACCTCCTGCCCCTCCCTCTTCCTTCCCTCCCTTCCTCCCCCTTCCCCCTTCCTCTCCTCTCATCCGTCGCACGTGCCCCCCTCCCCCCCTCTTGCCCCACTTCTTATTAGTAGTCTCCACTTAAGCTCTGTTGTTGACATTAATTTCTTCTTTGTTATTGTCATCGTAATTGTGGATTTGATTATCGTTATCATCATTGCGATTATCATCATTACTATTATTATTATAATTATCATTGTTATGATCATTATTATCATCATTATTATTATCATCATTATTATTACTAACATTCTTGTCATTATCATCATTATCATTACCACTATCAGCATTGCAATTATTATCATTATTGTTACTATTGTAATCATCATTGTTATCATCATTATTATCATCACTATTATTATCATCATCATTATTATTAGTTATTATTGAAATCATTATCACTACTATTATCATATTCATTATCATTACTAGTAACTGATATTACTATTGTTATCCTCATTGTTATCATTATCATTATTACTACTATTACTGCTACTATTACTATTACTATTACTACTATTATTACTCCTACTACCACCGTTATCCTTATCTCTGTCATCATTGCAATATTGTCGTTACCATCTTGTTCATTATTGCTGTTGTTGCCAATTTCTTAATCATTTCTTTCATCATTTTCTCTTATCATTATCCTTTCTATTGGTGGCAATAATTACATTAACAAAATTACTGTAATTCTCCTTCATATATGATATTTATGTAACAATGCATTATCATTTTTATCTTAGGCATATTAATACTACTGTGTTTTCTTTATTACCAAATTTGTGTCACCGTTGCAAATTGTCTCTTGTTTATTCTTTAATTTACTCTATCTATTTTTCTTTCTTCATCTTAAAAATATATATTGAATAAGTTGCTGAAAGATAAATCAACCTCAGTCTTTAAACCAGACAACAGATACCGTATTTTAATTCGAATATGCTGTTTTTTGGCTCCAGGCTAGAATAAATAAGCTTGTTTGAAATATCTCTCTCTCCCTCTCTCTCTCTCTCTCTCTCTCTCTCTCTCTCTCTCTCTCTCTCTCTCTCTCTCTCTCTCTCTTTCTCTCTCTCTCTCTCTCTCTCTCTCTCTCTCTCTCTCTCTATCCCTCGCTCCCCTCGGATCCGCCCTCCCCCCTCTCTCTTCCTCCCAATTCCCCTCTCCTCTCCCTCGCTCCTCTCGCTTCTCTCCTCCCCATCTCCCCCATCCTCCTCTCCCCTCTCCTCCCATCTTTCTCTTCCCCTCCTCTCCCCTCCCTCTATCCTCCTCCCACCCCCCTTCCTTCTCTCCTCCATCCCTCCCTATCTCCTCCTCCTCTCTCTCCTCCCTCCATCATCCCTCTTCCTCCCTACTCTCCTCTCTTCCTCTCCTCTCCCTCCCCCCTCCCCTCTCTCTCCCCCTCATCCCCTCCCCCTCCCTCTCTCTCAGTCTCCCTCTCTCCCTCCTTCTCTCGCCTCTTCATCTCCCCACGTCCTTCCTCTCCTCCCCCCTCCTCTCTCCCCTCTCCCTCCCCCTTTCCCCTCTCTCTCTCCTCCTGTCCACGCCTCCCTCCTCGCACGTCCCTCCGTCTACTCCCTTCCCTCGCCCCATCTTCTCTCCTCTCAGTTCTTATCTCTCTCCTAACACCATCCGCGTCCTCTCCCCTCGCTCCTCCCCCCTCTTGTCGGCCTCCCCATGATTCACCCGCTCTCGTATGCTCTCTCTCCTCATCCCTCCGCCCCGTCTTCCCACCCTACTCCGCTCTCTTCTCTCTCTTTCTCTCTCTCTCGGGCCTTCTCTCTCCCTCTCTCTTTCTCTCTCTTCTCTCTCTCTCTCACTCCTTCCTCTTCTCTACTTCGCTCATCATCCGTCTCCTCCTCTTTTCTTTCACTTTTCCCTCCCTCTCTCCGCATCCTTCTCCGCCAATCCTTCGTCATTCTCCCCATCTCTTCGTGCTCTCTCTTTCTCCTCATCTATCATCGCTCGCCTACATCTCTATTCAGTTTCCTTATATATCCCCCGCGCGCCTCCTCTCTCTTTCTCTCCACCTTCACTCTCTTCCCTCTTTGCCCCTCTCCCCTCCCTCCCTCACTCTCCTTCTCTCTATTCACCTTTACTCTCTTCCCTCCTTGTCCCTCTCCCCTCTCTCCCTCCCTCACCCTCCCTCTCTCCACCTTCACTCTCTTCCCTCCCTCCCTTTCTCTCTCCCTCTCCCTCTCCACTTTCCCTCTCTTTCCTCCCTCCATCTCTCACTCACTCCCTCCCTCTCCCTCTCTCTCTCCACCTTCACTCTCTTCTTCCCCCCTTCCCCTACCCTCCCCTCTCCTTCTCCACCTCCCCTCTCTTCCCTCCCTCCCCCTCTCCCTCTCCACTTTCCCTCTCTTTCCTCCCTCCCCCTCTCACTCCCTCCCTCCCTCTCCCTCTCTCTCTCCACCTTCACTCTCTTCCCTCCTTCCCCCTCTCCCTCTCCACTATCCCTCTCTTTCCTCCCTCCCCCTCTCACTCCCTCCCTCTCTTTCCTTTCCCTCTCCACCTTCACTCTCTTCCCTCCCTCCCCCTCTCCCTTCCCCCCTTTTCCCTCTCCCCAACCACCTTCCCTTTCTTTCCTCCCTCCCCCTCTCACTCCCTCCCTCCCTCTCCCTTTCTCTCTCCACCTTTATTCTCTTCCTCCCCCCCTCTCCCTCCCTCCCTCCCTCTCCCTCTCTCTCTCCACCTTCACTCTCTTCCTTCCCTCCCCCTCCCTCCCCTCTTCCTCTTTACCTTCCCACTCTATTCCCTCCCTCCTCCTCTCCCTATCCACTTTCCAATCTCCACCTTCTCATTCTCCCCTGCCTCCCCCTAATCCCCCTCCCCTATCCCCCCCTCTCCTCCGGCTTAGATATAAATCAGACTCGTTTGAATTGTTTGTGGCTTCAGTAACAAACACTTATTTTGAAATTATAATTTTGAAGTCGTGCCTGCAACATTGCTTGACCATAGTTATTCTGAAAATATGAACAATAGCTTTCACTCTGAAAGGGTGATCCTGAAATAATAATTGTAAGTTTACTATTTGCGTCTGAAATTATACTTCTGAAAAATAGTTTTAGTTGCCATGCTTCTGAAATAGAAGACTTTTTTAAATCATGCTTATTAATTCTGGAAATAGTGTTAGTACCTTCTACTTTGAAATTGTAATTCTAGAAATAGTGATTTTGGGCTTACTATTTGCTTTTGAAATACTCCTTATGTAAAAAATAATTCCAGTATCTGAAATGTCAATTCTGAATATGTAATCCCAGTCTCTATGTCTTTAAAATGTATATCTATATTAAATGCGTTACTGCATTCTACCATCTTTCTCAAATATCCATGTCCCTGAAATAGTAATTTTGAGGTTACTATTTGTATCTATATTTCTGAAAAATAATCCCAATCATACTTCCAAGATACTGATATTAAGTTTATTATTATTATAGTAGAGACAGTAGCCACGATAGCAACTCTGTGGTAACGTCATTTATTTTTATCTCTCTTAATTATGACTTATTATGACTTATTATTATTATGACTTATTCTCCTTCTTCATTTTTTTCTTCTACGGGTTTTTTGTAGACCTTAGAGACTTATTCATTTTCATATATCTTTTTTGTTTTCCATTTTTGTATGTCCGTTAATGTTTATTCATTTAGGTATGCATATTTATGTTTATTTGTATAATCAATTCATTTGCAAGCTGCTGTCTTTTGCATATCTAGTAATACTTCTTTCATTTGTTTTTTATATAATTATCAAGTTTCAATGTATTATTCTGTGGGAATGCATACATTTTCTAATCCCTTTATCTGCTTGTTTAATGATTTTCAATTAATCATCATGTATTCACTAAAATACATTCCTACATTTCCTGGCATTTTGTAAATCAAGTCATATTTTCTTTATATGTCTGCATTTACCTGAAATTTTCTTCAACATTAACTGAACTTTTTATCGGTCATTTGCCAAAAGAGGCGTTCACTTTTTCATAATTCTCCGTAGCGGCCTAGCGTTGGAATGTGAACTCGTTCCTTATTTGGAAATTTTGCGTTAGCTTTACAGCTGTTTTATTCAATTATATGTGCTCTGTGGTGGATATTTAAAACTAATATTTCTTGTTGTTATCTTGTTATCATCATTATTGTTATTATTGTACGATCATCATTGCAATGATTATTACTAATTTGCTTTTGTTACCTATGCTATCATTATTATCATTCGTGTCATAAGTTCATCATTCTATCATCATCATCATATGATGGCTAATAGTATCATTCATTATCGTAATCATACCATATTGATCATCATCATTTTATTCATAATCATCTTTATCATATTCATCACCATTGCTTTCCTTTTTTTCACTCTCACCACTTTCACCACTCCTACCTCATCACTCTCATCACCATCCATCAGCGGCGTTGTTGCTGCAGCCTCTGTTGATGGTGAAATTCACGTTTTAGACGCAGGATAAACATATCCACAGAGAGAGAGAGAGAGAGAGAGAGAGAGAGAGAGAGAGAGAGCGAGAGAAAGATATATATATATATGTATATATATATATATATATATATATATATATATATATATATATATATATATATATATATATAGAGAGAGAGAGAGAGAGAGAGAGAGAGAGAGAGAGAGAAAGGAGATAGATAGAGAGAGAGGGATAGATAGGTGATAGAGAGAGATAGAGAGATAAATTGAAAGAAATAGAGAAAGAGAGAGAAAGAGAGAAAAGTTTACGAAGTGTATAATCACCCGAGTAGAACCACCTGAGAACCTGACCTGCCTACTGTGAGATTCCCCTGGGTGTCTGGAGGCTGGAACTCAAGGTGTAAAATTGTTATGCGGAGATGTCCTCCTTCGCGAGCTGTCTCTGCCCGAGGGCTTCGTCCGTCGCTCCTTTACACACACATTACGACAGCCGACCGCAACCGTTCTTTTTTTTTTTTTTTTTGGCGTTTTTTTTTCTCTCTCTCTACGTTTCTCTCTCTCTCTCTCTACGTTCCCACTTCTCTGCTCTCCCCTTCTCTCTCCTCTCTCCTCCGTCTCCCCATCTCCGAAGTCCTCCACCTCACTCTTCCCTCTCTCGCGCATTCTCAGCTCGTCCCCTCCATGCCCGAGCTCTCCCTCCGTCATCTTTCTCTCCTATTCCACCCCCGTCTCCTCTCTCGTCTCGCCTCTCGCCTCTTCTCTGACTCCTCTCATCTTCAATCACTTCCGTCTCCTCCTCCCACTCTTCTCTCTCCTCCTACTCTTCTCTCTCCTCTCTCCTCTACCTCTCCCTCTCCATCCTCTCCTTCTCTCACCCTTGGCCTCCCGCTGTCTCTCCCTCTCTCTCGTCCTGGCCTCTCCCTCCTCCACGTTCTCTCTCTCTCTCGCTCTCTCTCCCCTCTCTTTCCTCTCCTCATCTCTCTTCTCTCTCCCTCCCTCTTCTCATCTCGGTCCCTCCTCTCATCTCCCTTCTCTCTCCGTCTTCTCCCTCTCTCTCCTCTATCTCTCTCCTCTCTCCATCTCTCCAATTCATCCATCCTCCTCACTCCACTCTCTCCTCTCCTCTTTACTCTCTCTCTCTCTCCCTTCCTTTGTTCCTTCCATTCCTTCTTCTTCCCTCTTCTTCTCTTCCTCTCCCGTTCTCCTCCCTGCTCCCCCCTTTCCCGCTCATTCCCCCATTCCCTCACTCCCGCCCTTAGTCCTTCCCTCCTTATCAATTCTTTTTCATCCTCCTATGTGGCCTCCTCCCTTTCGTTCCCTTCTCTCCAATAGCTTTTGCTTTTGTTTATTAAACATTATTAAACATTATTAAACATTATTAACCATTATTAACCCTCGACTTCCCAGGACATCACAATATTTTTTTTTACAGTGACAGTATACACCATATTGCTAATGATTGCGCAATAGATTATGGGATGGAAGTGATTCAGAAGTAAAAATAATTTGATTATCATTATCATTATTCAAATCATTTAAATTATTATTCAAATTAAAAAAACATATTCTTGATAATGTTAGTGATAAAGAAGTTAATGATAATAATTGTGATCGTTATGATAATGATGATAAGAATGATGATGATATTAAAGATGATAACGATGATAAGGATAATAATGATAACAAAGATAATGAAGATAATAATGATAATCATAGAAATGATGATAATAACAAAACTAATACTACTACTAATAATGAAATAATGTTAACAGTAATGATAGCAATGAAAATGACGGTAATGATAATAATTATAAAAAAAAATGTTATGATTATTATAAGATAATGATAAGAATCATTAGGATGCTGAATAGATAATAGGGCTATATATTAAAATAACATTTATAAGTATAATAATAATATTAATACAATCTATAAGAGGATAAAAAGTAATGATACAAATAGCACTGAAATATAAATACCAGAATATGATATTGAAATAACAAAAATGAAATTACAAAAAAGGATAATGACAATGATGTTACTACTAATAATGATAGTAATGATGATGATGATGATAATGCTAATGATAACAATACCAATCATTAATGAAAATAATAATACCAGTGATAACGATGGCAATGAAACGATAAACAAAACATATTTCACACAAAAAAATCAAGAAAATCAACTTCCCCTTCGAAAAATTCACTCCCATCCACCACACCACACCACAAACCAAAAAGAAACCAAAAAACAAACAAACAGCAGCAGATTCAAAGCCTTTTAATAAAAACAAAACTCATCAAGCAACAAAAGCAAGTAAAAAAGCCTCTTCAGGAAGCCTTGGTAGTGTTAATAACTTTCATCAGAGGACTAACAACAGAACTCAAAAGGTGATCCAACGAACCCACATACAACATTACCGAAAGGTCCTCCTCATCCATATATAAATATAACACCCCTCATACCCCCACCCCCCACCCCCATCCCCCTCTCCTTCTCTCTTTTCCTCCCCCTTCCACTCCTTCCTCTTTTCCCTTATCTATTTCTTCCTCTTCCGACCTATCCTTCTTTTTCCCCTCCTTTTTTTTTTTTTTCTTTTTCGTCTTCCCTCCCTCTTTCCTCTTTCCTCTATTCCCTCCCTGCTTTCTTTCCCTCTTTTTCCCTCCTTTCTTCATTCATTCACCTTCTTCTTTTCTCCCCCTTCTCTATATTCCTTCTTCCCTCCCTTTCATTTTTTGTTCTCCTTTCCTTCTTTCCTCTCTCCTTCCCCTCTTTCCATTTTTCCCCCCTCTTTCCCCCCTTTCCCCTATCCTCCCCCTACCTTTTCCCTCCCTCCCTTTCTCTCCCTTTCCTCCTCTCTTCACACCCTTTCCTTCCCCTCTTCCCCACCTCCTCTCTCTCTCTCTCTCGCTCTCTCTCTCTCTCTCTCTCTCTCTCTCTCTCTCTCTCTCTCTCTCTCTCTCTCTCTCTCTCTCTCTCTCTCTCTCTCTCTCTCTCTCTTTCTCTCTCTCTCTCTCCCTTCGTTCATCCATTCTTCTCTTCTCCCCCCTTTCCCTCCTCATCCTCCCTCCCCCACTCCCCCCTTAGTCCTTCCCTCCTCGTCATTCGTTTCCCTCCTATGTCCTCCCTTCGCTCCTTCTCTAATTGGCTTTTGCTTTATTATTAAACATTATTAACCATTATTAACCCTCGACTTCCCAGGACATCACAATATTTTTTTTTACAGTGACAGTATACACCATATTGCAATTGAATGTGCAATAGATTATGGAAGTGATTCAGAAGTAAAAATAATTTGATGATCATCATTATTATTCAAATTATTCAAACTATTATTCAAATTAAAAGACATATTCTTGATAATGTTAGTGATAAAGAAGCTGATGATAATTGTGATCGTTATGATAATGATGATAACAATGATGATGATATTAAATATGATAATGATGATAAGGATAATAATGATAACAAAAATAATGATGATAAAAATGATAATCATAGAAATGATAATAATAAGAAAACTAATACTACTAATAATATCAAAATAATGTTAACAATAATGATAGCAATGATAATGATGGTAATGATAATAATTATAAAAAAAAGTTAATGATTATGATAATGATAATGATAATAATCATTATGATGATGATGATAATAGGGCTAATATTAATAACAATGATAAGGATAATAATAATATTAATAACAATGCTAAGGATAATAGTAATGATACAAATAGCACTGAATATAACAAAATATGATATTGATAATAACAAAAATGACAATTACAAAGATAATGATAATGACAATGATGTTACTACTAATAATGATAGTAACGATGATGATGATGAGATTGTTGATCTAGATGATGATGATAATACTAATGATAGCAATACCAATCATTAATGATAATAATAATACCAGTGATAACGATGGCAATGAAACGATAAACAAAACATATTTCAAGCAAAAAAATCAAGAAAATCTATACTTCCATTCGAAAAATCTCCATCCACACCACACCACAATGAAACAAACAAACAAACAAACAAACAGCAGCAGATTCAAAGCCTTTTAAAAATCAACAACAACAACAAAAAAGCCAAGATAAAAAAGCCTCTTCATGAACGCCTTGGGAGGGTTTAAATTCACAGAAGACAATCACAGAAGCCTCACAAGGTGCTCACGCAACCCCACACACACTACAGGGCTCTCATCCATACCCCACCCCCAGCCCCCCATTCCCCCTCTCTTCTCTCTTTTCTCGTCTCTCTTTTCCTCTTTCTCTCCCTTCCGACTTCCTACTTTCTCTCCTTTTTTTCTTCTTCCCTCCCTTTCTCTTTCTCTCCCTCTTTTCTTTCCTCTTTCCCTCCCTTTCACCTTCCTTCTTTTCCTCCTTCTCTATTTTCCTTCTTCCTCCTTTCTTTTCCTTTCTCCTTCCCTCTTTCCCCCTTTCCTACCTTTCCCTCCCTTTCTCCTTCACCCTTTCTCCCTTTCTCCTTCCCTCCCTTTCTTCTTTCCTCCTTCCTTCCTTCTCTCTTTTCCTCTTCTCCTTTTTTCTTCTCTCTCTCTCTCTCTCTCTCTCTCTCTCTCTCTCTTTCTCTCTCTCTCTCTCCCTTCGTTCATCCATTCTTCTCTTCTCCCCCCTTTCCCTCCTCATCCCCCATTCCCTCACTCCCTCCCTTAGTCCTTCCCTCCTTATCATTCGTTTCCCTCCTATGCCCTCCCTTCGTTCCTTCTCCAATTGGCTTTTGCTTTGTTATTAAACATTATTAAACATTATTAACCATTATTAACCATTATTAATCCTCGACTTCCCAGGACATCACAATACGTTTTTTTTACAGTGACAGTATACACCATATTGCAATTGAATGTGCAATAGATTATGGAAGTGATTCAGAAGTAAAAATAATTTGATGATCATCATTATTATTCAAATTATTCAAACTATTATTCAAATTAAAAGACATATTCTTGATAATGTTAGTGATAAAGAAGCTGATGATAATTGTGATCGTTATGATATGATTGATAACCAATGATGAGATTATTAAATATCGATAATATGATAATGATAATACTGATAACAAAAATAAGGTGATAAAAAATGCTAATCTTAGAAATTATAATAATAAGAAAATATACTACTAATAATTCAAAATAATGTTACAATAATTGATAGCAATGTTAATGTGGTAATGATAATGATTAGATAAAAAAAGTTAATGTTATGTTACTGATATGATAATAATCATTATGTATGATGATAAGAGTGGCTCTTATTATTAATAACAATGATAAGGATAATAATAATATTAATAACAATGATGATAAGGATAATGGTAATGATACCAATAGCACTGAATATAACAAAATATGATATTGATAATAACAATAATGACAATCATAAAGACAATGATAATGACAATGATGTTACTACTAATAATGATAGTAATGATGATGATGATGAGATTGTTGATCTAGATGATGATGATAATACTAATGATAGCAATACCAATCATTAATGATTTAAGTAACTGGATACCTGTGATATACGATGGCAATGAACGATAATTAAAATCCACAAAAAACATATTTCACACAAAAAAAAATCAAGAAAATCTATACTTCCATTCGAAAAATCTCCATCCACACCACACCACAATGAAACAAACAAACAAACAAACAAACAGCAGCAGATTCAAAGCCTTTTAAAAATCAACAACAACAACAAAAGCAAGTAAAAAGCCTCTTCATGAAGCCTTGGGAGTGTTAATTCATCAGAGACAAAACAGAAGCCTCAAAAGGTGATCACGAACCCACACACACCTAAAGGGCCTCCTCATCCATACCCCCACCCCCACCCCCCATCCCCCTCTCCTTCTCTCTTTTCCTCCGTCTCTCTTTTCCTCTTTCTATCCCTTCCGACTTCCTTCTTTCCCTCCTTTTTTTCGTCTTCCCTCCTTTTCTCTTTCTCTCCCTCTTTTCTTTCCTCTTTCCCTCCCTTTCACCTTCCTTCTTTTCCTCCTTCTCTATTTTCCTTCTTCCTCCTTTCTTTTCCTTTCTCCTTCCCTCTTTCCCCCTTTCCTACCTTTCCCTCCCTTTCTCCTTCACCCTTTCTCCCTTTCTCCTTCCCTCCCTTTCTTCTTTCCTCCTTCCTTCCTTCTCTCTTTTCCTCTTTTCCCTCCCTTTCTTCTTCCCTCTTTTTTTTTTTTTTTTTCCTCTTTTTTTATTTTTTTTCTTTCCCT
>NW_028234431.1:19625206-19630206 GCF_977035675.1 Penaeus japonicus
GGGAGAGGGAGAGGGTGGGAGGAAATGAAAGGGAGAAGGAAGGAGGGAGAAGCATAGAAGGATGGAGGGTGGGAAGAAAGAAGGAGAGGGAAGGAGGAGGAAAAATAGGGAGACTTGGAGGGGGGGAGGCAGGGATGAAAGGATAGAGGATGGAAAGGGAGAGGAAGAGGGGAATATAGGGTGGAAAGGGAGAGGAAAAAAGGGATCGATGGTGGAGGGAAAGAAATAGAGGGAGGGAGGGAGAGAGGATGGAAAAGGAGAGGAAGAAAGAAATAGAGGTTGGAAGGGAAATTAATAGAGGGAGGGAAGACAAGAAGGAAAGGGGTAAAAGTGGGAAGAAGAGATGGAGGAAAGAAGGGAAAGGAGAAGAAAAAAGAGGAACCAGATGAGAGGAGGATAGGAGGAATGAGAGAAAGGAGGAAAGGAGGGAAGAGAGAAAGGAGGAAAGGAAGCAAAAGAGGAGGGGGACGAAGCAAAAGAAAATAAAAAAAAAGGAAAGGAGAAAAGATGAGCAGGAGGTCACAGATGAGATAACTCCTCGTAGCTGAGATAACATCTTGCTTCTGCATCGCCACTGGCATCAAATCTGACCCTCGAACCGTCTGGCTTTTTCTTCTCCTTCTTATTCTCATTCTCCTCCTCCTCCTCTTCCTCTTCCTCTTTCTTCTTCTTCTTTTCTTCTCCTCCTCTTCCTCCTCCTACCTCCTCCTCCTACCTCCTCCTCCTCGCCGTCGTGTCTTCAAGGACTTCTGGTCAACGCCTATAAATAATCCAGTTGATATTAACACCTCGTGGCAGAAGGTGATTGTCAGAGATTAATATGGTAAACGTATGTCTCTCTTTTTTCCCCGGCAAGTTCCCCAGCTGCTTTCCTTCGCCTTGCCCTTGGGAGATGCACGCCTGTTGCTCTCGGAGGCACGGCACCATCGCTCCGAGACGACCCGCCCTTGTTAAAAGCCCCTTGGAGGATGCGTGAGGGGCGTGGCGAAATCTGGTGTGTGTGTGTGTGTGTTATTCTCTTGACAAAATGAAAACAAAATAATGGCTGGGAAGTTTGTAATTACAAGCTGGTCATCTCATTTAGTTGTGTATGAGAAGTGTTTGTGTTTAGGGTTCAGAATATTAATAATTCATTGAGATGCTAAGATGCGTATTGGATCCAAACGCTTATATATTCACTGAAAAACTTATTTTTTTTAATCTTTAAAAACATAGAGGATTTATTGGAATCTCTACAAAAAGTCTGGGATCCATACAATTAGAAATTCAAAAGAAAAACTCAAAATCTTCAAATACAAAAAGGATTAGAGGTTCACTAGTATACCCCCCCCCCAAAAAAAAAAAAAAAAAAAAAGTTAAAAAAAAAAAAGATAAAAGCTTAAGATCCAGTCGATAGGAAATTCACCGAACAACTCGCTTTTAATGGGATATCAGGTGATAGATCAACAATAAATCCTGAACGAGATCTCAAGAGAGAGAGTCTCAAGGAGCGGCGCCGAGTATCAAACTCCTTGATCATCAAAAGTTGTTAATACTGACCTCGGGGTGCATATAATAACCCCGAGGCCAAGGTAGCACCGCCATGGAACTCCCCCATCCTCTCTCTCTCTCTCAAAAAAAAAGGAAGAAAGAAAAAAAAGAAAAAAAAATATTCATGCAAAAAAATAGAGGAAAAGGGGGGGAGGGGGAGGGGGAGACAAGAGCATAACAGCGATGTAATAGTCATTGGATTCGAAAATAGAATTTAAAAA
The DNA here is from genome assembly GCF_977035675.1 of Penaeus japonicus. NCBI lineage: Eukaryota > Metazoa > Arthropoda > Malacostraca > Decapoda > Penaeidae > Penaeus > Penaeus japonicus. The sequence goes on from NW_028234431.1 coordinate 19,626,958, forward strand.
AAAATCAATAATTACAATACTTCCCGACAAAATTACCCATCAACTTCGAAGTATTATTCCTCCCTAAAGTCATCAATCTAACGACCTTTTTTTCCTCCAGAACAATCGCACTGGGAAAACTCATACGACTTAGAGGAGGGGGAGGGGGGGAGGGGGGGGAGAGGAGGGGAAGGGCAGCGTGAGACAAACCCCAACAGACAAGGTCGTTAAGCGTAAGGATTATTGCGAGCTATTGCAAGGATAAGGTGCAAGGTCACGGAATCGAGGCGAGGAATCACATCCTGCGTTTGTGCTCTTTAGGTGCTAATTGGTGCAAGGACTCGCTTGCGCCTTAACTGCCTACATCCGAGAGAAGGGGGGGGGAGGGGGGGGAAAGGGAGGAGGAAGCCGAGACGGAGAGGAAGAGGGAGGGAAGGAAGGAGAGGGAGGGAGAAGGAAGCCGAGACGGAGAGGAAGAGGGAGGGAAGGAAGGAGAGGGAGGGAGGGAGAAGGAAGCCGAGACGGAGAGGAAGAGGGAGGGAAGGAAGGAGAGGGAGGGAGGTAGGAGGGGGGACGGAGGGAAAGGGAAAGCGAGAGGAAAAGGAAGAGAGAGAGGGAGGGAGGAAGAGGGAATGAGGAACGGAGAGGGAGGGAAGGATGGAAAAGGTGGGAGAGATGGAAAGAAGGGATAGAGACTGAGGGAGAAAGAGATAGAGATAAATCAGTGAGTAAGAGAGAGAGAGGACATCCTGTGATAGATAACGATGAATCCATATCTATCTATCTATCTATCTTTATATCTATTGTCTAATCACAGATAACAGGACGACAAAGAAATATAAAGAAAGAAAAAAAATATATGGTATAGTTAAATTAATGAATTACTTTACCATGAATAATTTTTTTATCGACTTTTCTTTTGGCATTTAATAGGAAGGAACCTCCAGCGTAAGTCACTGCGTTGGGATGTCATGTCGTTTCATGGGTTTCATGAGAAATGAGTTCGACTTTGTGTTTGTCCTTCGGGATTGCAATGATTGATGTATGGAGCTGCTGATTTTGATGATGATGATGGTGATGATGATGATGATGATGGTATTAATGATGAAAAGAAGAATGAGAATAATGATGATAAGGAGAATAAGAATAAGAATAAGAAGACTTATAGAGATAGCAATGGTAATAATAATATTGATAATGAGAATAATGAGGATAATTTTAATGATAACAAGGATTTTAATTATAACAATGATAGTAACAGTAATAATGATGTAAGAATAATGATAACAAATCATTATGACAAGAATAAAAATGATTTTTCATTATCATCACACCAACAGCAATAGTAACATAATATAACGCTAAGAAAGACATGAAAAATCCCCCTATAAGAAATTCCTATTTTTTTCCCCTTATAACATCAGACGTTAGCACCACACTCAACCGAGGAGGACTTTGTAAACATTCACTCGTATATGCAATGGGTCAATTGTCTTCTCGCTGCAGTTGATAGTCAGCTGGAAGCGTCACTAAATGCTGTTTTTTTCGTGTGTGTGTGTGTGTGTGTGGTACTCGTATCGACTGGGAAAGAAGAGACAAGAAAAGGAAAGATAACAAATAATAATAATAATAAAGTTAATGCAAAAACATGAGGAAAAAATCAACGAAAAAGAAGAAGAACAAGAACAAGAAAAGAAGAACAAGAAGAAAAACAAGAAGAAGAAAAAAAGAAGAAGAACAAGAAGAAGAGAAGAAGAACAACAAGAAAAAGAGAAGAAGAAACACAAGAAGAAGAAAAACAAGAAGAAGAACAAGAAGAAAAACAAGAAGAGAAGAACAACAAGAAGAAAAAGAGAAGAAGAAGACGAAGAAGAAGAAAAGAAGGAGACGAGGAAGACCATCTGAACCCTGCTCCCGATGGACGTCGACCTGAACCAAGACAAATAATTGGCCTCTGCTCGCCAACAAGCGCCATAAGAAATTAATAAATATGAAATATAAGAGTCCATAAAATCAGCAAGGTATGCATGCGTGCAGCTTGAAGATATTATAATCCTTGTAATTTATAACATCCATTTTGCTTTTTGTTTTCTTTCGTTTTGTTTTGAGATATAAATGCTTTGAGATATGTTTATATATGTGACTGATGGCTTACATATGATTAAGAATGCATATCCCTATTTTGTTTTATCTATTATCTTCTTAGTTGCAAGTTTGAAATTCCTCCTTTTCTCCTGTGATTATGAATCTCAAAAGACGTATTTCAATAGCGTTTCACTTTATAGCCGTTGCAGCAAGGCAAAAAAAAGGTAAAAATAAAAAAATAAAAAAAACGCAGAAGTTATCATTAATAGTTTAGAGTGCATTAATTGGGCAGTTAAAACGACGATTATCATAAAAATTATGACCAAGGAAATAATTCGCCCAGGGTAGGTATCTAATCATCTCTTTCATCATATGATAATTCGTCAAGTTAATATTCATCAGATATCCAATTTCTTAGAATTCATTCTCGATGATAAATCAGTGCAAATAACATAATTCTAGTAATGATCACGATGAAGCGTATAATAATGACGATAACAAAGATAATAATAACAGTACATATAATCTACCAGGCTGTATTTCTCAAATACTTTCAACATGTGACACTTTAAATGTTATTTACGATTATGAATATTCAATCAGGAATAGCAATTTGATCTACATTTTCTGCTACGCAAATATTTCAAACTAAGGAAGAAGTTTATGGCCTAAGTGGTCGTAACTTGTTCTTTATAACAATGAATATGGAAGTCTCTGTTCCCCTCCGTTCTCTCTCCTTTAACACGTGTGAGTTTGAAAGAGAGGGTGGGTTACGTTCTTTTCTTTTTTCTGTTGTTTCGTTTTTCCGTTCTTTGTCTTTCGCTATTTGAGGGAAATTCTCCGATTTATTTTTGTTTTACCGTGTATTTTGATTTGTTTATATTTGGTTATTTACCTTATTATTCTTTTTTTTTCGTTTTATATTGTTTAATAGAATATATTCGTTTTTCTATCATATTGTCTTTCCATTATGTTATATCTTTTATATTAATATATATTTTTTTTTTCGTTACTCATCTATTCATTTATTTTATATTCATCTATTCGTATCCTTTATCATTAATTATTCATTATCTACGCATATCTATCTTATTCCATAGGTCTTACCAACATGCATCAAGAATATCGTATACAACAAAACAAAAAAATATATAAATATACATACAAGACAAAACAGCATCACGT
>NW_028234431.1:19655206-19657706 GCF_977035675.1 Penaeus japonicus
TTTTCTTTTTTTTCGGGCGAACGGATTCCGGCGATGGCTGGGTCTTTGTCGCTATTTTATGGTTTATTTTGCTGATGGGGCGTTGGAGACACACACACACACGCACGCACACACGCACACACACACACACATACATACATACATACACACATACAGGGAAAAAAATATTTTTTCCTGGGGGGATTATTGATTTTCCCGGGGGGGGGGGTAATATTGATTTTTTCAGGGGGATTGTATTATAATTGATATTTTCGAGGGGGGGGATTGTAATATTATCGATTTTTTTCTGGGGAAGGGGAGGTATTTATTATTATTGATTTTTTTTGGGGGGGTAGGGATATGTCTTTTTTTTTTTTTTTTTTTTTTTTTGGGGGGGGGGGGTATGTAATATATATATTTTTTTTTTTTTTCCTAATTTGGGTTTCTGGGTATGTTCGTGGGTATCAAGGTCCTGGGTAGGGGGGGGGGTTATATCTACATGGGTGTCAACTGTTTCTATGATGTTTTAAAGTAGTTGTATTGAGTGTTGAGAGGTAAGGATGATTTAAACTCGTGACTGAAATAGTAATTAAACTTGTGTTTGAATAAATGAAGGTGTGCGTTATTAAATAGTATTATATTTCAAGGCCTGATAGATACGTTAATTGCCATATCATCTCCTATCCCATGTTTAAATCTATACAGAAAGGTAATCATGACACAAACAAACGCGCGCGCACACACACACACACGCACACACACACACACACCATTTAAAGACCTCCAGCACGTGCGCCATTTTCTCTGCGATCAGCTGTTTAAATTGAAAGGGAAATGATTTTAAAAGAATAGCTGCGGTGTCCGAGTGGTTAAGGAGATGGACTTGAAATCCATTGGGCTCTGCCCGCACAGGTTCGAATCCTGTCCGCAGCGCAGAAAAATAGAGAGTTTTTATCTATTCTTTATAATGCATATCTTAAGATGAAAAAGATTTATCATATGCAAAACATTATTTTCAGCCAAATGGTAGTATTTGATCCCTTGAATACCGCACTGCTTTTGGTGGTTGCTAGTAACATTTTCAGCTCCACCAATCATTTGACTTGTCTCTCTACCGCCCCAAAACGATTTTTCCCCTGAGGTCTTCATAAGGATGTAACCGCCACTGAGGTTAAACTTTGTTTTCATAGCATACTGTATTCCCGTTTATGTCGACTCGATAGATAAGGGATTAATTGTTTCTGGAATAAACTAAGTAAATTATTTACCTTTCGAACAGTAATTCTCAACCCTTCCTCTGTCACACTTCAACGGCTGGATGTGCCACTCTATTTACCCTCTCATTTGTACTGATATGTTGTCTGGCAAAATCCATTGCAATAGATCTATCATGTAAATTTTATCCTTAGGGTAAATTTACCCCCCAGTTGAGAATGACTACTTTAAGTGAATTTGTCTTTTGCACATCAGATTATACACACTGCCATGAAAACGACAAATGCATCGCGGCATGTTACGACAAAACATTTTTTTTTTTTTTAAGTTTTCAAAATGGGCCCTGTTACAAAAAGGGCATGCCTTTTTTGACTGTTGCAATATCTTTTTGTATAAAAGTGTTTATTTTTGGGAAAAGTTCGATTAATACCGATGCTTCTATACAGTTTTCAGCGCTCTAACACTCATTTTCCTAAATTCATACCGATATGTCTTCCAGCCAGAACCCATGGCAAAAAGCTTTACCTTATGTTTTTTGACTCCCCAGTTTTAAATTTACCCCCCCCCCTGAGAATAAGTATTTTAAGCGAATTATTCCTTTGCCCATGAATTTATATAAACTTACAAAAACGGTAAATGCATCGTAGTATATCATCAAAAAAACTTTTGCGTGACTGTGTATGTATATACATATGTAAAAAAGAATCCTGTTACAAGACAGGCATGCGTACCAACTGTTGTACTATATTGCTCAAAGGGTCCTTTTATGTAAAAGTGTTCAATTTTTGTAAAAGGCAAATGGATACCAAAGGTTTTCTCTGATATTCATTTTCCCTGTCATGCAAAAGATTTTGATTTCCTACTGATACATGTTCCAATCTTCTTCTTTAGATGAACTGCAACCCAAGCTGTCTGAGACAGTCAATTGTTCATATTTCATAACACCAGAGCGATATTTTGCAACATCTTACAAACAATTAATAAGAGTACTTTTCATTTACCCCGAAAGTTTCCCGTTCCTTACCGGCTTAAATTGTACCGGTCAGTGGTTAGCTCCGCGTTTTTTCCGTATCGTATGTTCGGCGCACCAAGTAAAAATGTCGAACCAGGTACAGATAGCGGGCGAAAGACATTGGTAATAATATAGGTCTTACACATATGAATTACGCATTTTAGACATCTTCAGCAAATATAACTATTTCACTTATATATTATCTGGGACGTGGGCAGACATTCCGAAGGGCTGGGAGGCACAGTTGAAAAGGGCACCCTCATAACATTCTGCAAAAAGATGTCATTGGGAGCT
>NW_028234431.1:19662706-19665206 GCF_977035675.1 Penaeus japonicus
TATTTCTTCCGTAAGCAAGGGCAGCAGCTGTTGGTTCATTAATAATTCGCTGAACATTCAATCCTGCAATATGTCCTGCATCTTTAGTTGATTGTCGCTGAGAATCGTTAAAATAAGCTGGAACAGTAATGACTGCATCTTTCACCGTGGTGCCCAAGTATGCCTCAGCGGTTTCCTTCATTTTTGATAGAACCATTGAAGATATTTCTTCAGGAAAGTATGATTTTTTTTTTTTTTTTCATTCATATACGTTATATTTATTTTTGGCTTACCATTGCTGTTAATAACTTCAAATGGTCAATTTTTCATTTCTTTTTTTCACAATTGAACTTCTCCCATCCGTCTTGAACTTTTGACACAACAAAGCCAATTAACCGTACTTGCACCTATAGGAAAAATAATATTTTGAGGTATACCTCCTCTATATTTGAAAGATACCAATTCACCTATTCCTGGTAAAGGGTCATTTGAAAAATAATTTTTATTAAACAAATTACATTCAGTTAAACGACGTATAAGATATGTATGTAAATCCGGATTATTAAAAACTTGCCACGAGACTGGAGCTACTGTCGATACGCTGTTTGTATAATCTTTGACAACATCCAATATATCCCTTGAGAAAACAATCCTTTCTCTGGATGAGAAGAACCATCCTTTCTCTGGATGAGAAGAACCATCCTTTCTCTGGATGAGAAGAACCATCCTTTCTCTGGATGAGAAGAACCATCCTTTCTCTGGATGAGAAGAACCATCCTTTCTCTGGATGAGAAGAACCATCCTTTTTCTGGATGAGAAGAACCATCCTTTCTCTGGATGAGAAGAACCATCCTTTCTCTGGATGAGAAGAACCATCCTTTTTCTGGATGAGAAGAACCATCCTTTCTCTGGATGAGAAGAACCATCCTTTCTCTGGATGAGAAGAACCATCCTTTTTCTGGATGAGAAGAACCATCCTTTCTCTGGATGAGAAGAACCATCCTTTCTCTGGATGAGAAGAACCATCCTTTTTCTGGATGAGAAGAACCATCCTTTTTCTGGAACCATCCTTTCTCTGGATGAGAAGAACCATCCTTTCTCTGGATGAGAAGAACCATCCTTTCTCTGGATGAGAAGAACCATCCTTTCTCTGGATGAGAAGAACCATCCTTTCTCTGGATGAGAAGAACCATCCTTTCTCTGGATGAGAAGAACCATCCTTTTTCTGGATGAGAAGAACCATCCTTTCTCTGGATGAGAAGAACCATCCTTTCTCTGGATGAGAAGAACCATCCTTTCTCTGGATGAGAAGAACCATCCTTTTTCTGGATGAGAAGAACCATCCTTTCTCTGGATGAGAAGAACCATCCTTTCTCTGGATGAGAAGAACCATCCTTTCTCTGGATGAGAAGAACCATCCTTTCTCTGGATGAGAAGAACCATCCTTTCTCTCACCAAGAATATTTCTGGTGAGACACCTGGTATGGGTTTTGTAGAATCTCTTGAAGCCGTAAGTGGACTATCCTTTTCATGTTTAAAGGTTTTAATTGTAAATGAAGACAACACATTTACACCTTGTATAGAGTCTGATAAGAATTTTTCCTTTTTCTTTTCTATAAATACTTTTTTTCCCTTTGAGATGAAGGTAACAAAAACAAAGAAAATTATAGATTATACCTTTTTAACTATAAAAAAAACAGCATCACCACGTGATAGGTTAAATTCAATCCTTTTATAACGTAAAGACTTTTGAGTCTTAATTATCACCATTGAGGAGGCTCGTTAGTGTTAACTCCTTCAGCATAGGCAGGAGGTGGAGATTCATTAGTGGCATCATTCTTTATCTTCTTATTAATAAGTAATAATAAGTGTAACATTAATAAATGTAATAAATAATGATAAAAAATAATAAATGTAATATTAATAAATGCAACATTAAGTTTAAGACTGATACCATCACCCATGTTGCACTGATACAAGATGCTGGACATCCAAACATTCGAGGAACCGTAGCAAGCCGTTAAATAGATTCAAAGCTGAATTAGTCTGGGATAATAATATAAACTAGTACTATTTTGTTTACAAGAATAATACCCCATTGGTTGCAGAGGCATTAAATGAATTATAAGTAAAATATCTCGAACGATTTGAAAAACAAAAAACAAAAAAAAAACAAGATCATCACCCTTTGCCTTAAATGAAAATATTAGATATCCAGTTATCAGTTGAAACACATCATCATCATCACCAACATCTGTTATCAATAAAATAGTGTTTATTTCACAGTCTGGGTAACTTTCACAATACCTTATATTTTCATATCCATTATACGAGTATTTTAGAAAATCATTAGCCGATTTCAAAAATCTACACTCTGTGATACGTAAGAATACATCAATAAAGGCAGATATAAAATATGTACCGGAAATTATATCGTACACTTTTTTTAGACATTGTGTGAATTTAAAGTGTATAGTGTTATATGTATATGTTTCTTTACAATAATCTTTTATTTAGTCCA
>NW_028234431.1:19715206-19725206 GCF_977035675.1 Penaeus japonicus
CGTTTTAGAATCACTTTCCTCCGCGTCGTCAGCGCTTCGAAAATGTTTTTACTCCTCGGCACCCACTCCCCCTCTTGTTTCAAGCTTTAATCTACACCAGTGGCTCTTCAACGTGATGTAAGTTGTATTTAGGAATAAAAAAAGGCACCAAGGATAAATCTATAATTATGGAGTTACTCGCAATAGCTGAAGAATATCATGAGAGGAAAATGCGGTCGGTTCAAAATGTAAACATTGTGGTCGAGTGAGAGTTAAAATCAAATTTCGGGAGACTAAAAACGGGAATCCGGAAAAAAATCGTGTAAAATGAATACTTTATGTCTGGGTTTGTGCAAGTTCATGTTTTTTTTTTTTTTTTTTTTTTTTTCTTTTTTTTTTTTAAGTGTAGTGTCTGCTGGTTTCTTTTTCAAGGTAAATGGCCATGGATGTTTACACCTGATGATATTAATGATAATGATAGGATGATAACATTTAAAAATGATAATGATAATGACTATGAGGATGACAAGGATGATGATGTTGAGGAGGAGGAGGATAATGATGCTGATAATAAATGTTATCATTATTATCATGTTATAATCATTATTGTTATTATTATCATCATTATAAGTATCATTAAAATCATTCCCCTTTTTATTATTACTATTATTATAAGTATCATTAAAATTATTATTATTATTGTTGTTGTTATCATCATCAATATCATCATCTCTCTCTCTTATTAATGAGGCGTGTGCATGTGTGTGTGTGTGTGTGTGTGTGTGTGTGTGTGTGTGTGTGTGTGTGTGTGTGTGTGTGTGTGTGTGTGTGTGTGTGTGTGTGTGTGTGTGAGTTTACATACCGAACACCAGAACAATAATAATGTTGATAATGATAATAATAACAGTTGTCACAAATCATCATCACCATCATTGTCATATGCGAACTTATAGTATAGATTCATGAAAACATAATTGTTTATGAGGCACAGACCATGATCATCTTAATTTCATTGCATTTTCAGTTCAACTAAAGTGAATGTGTGTTTGTAGGGGAGTGAAAAAGGCCGTTTTTTTATCTTGGCAAAAAATGATCAATGAATCGATGATATTGGCGAGATTTCTGTCTGCTGGTAAACAATCCCATGGTAGTCCGTTTGTTAACTTTTATTTTCAATATGTCCTCCTTCATTAAGACTAAAGTTCAACCGGAAACAATGTGATTCGGCAGTAAATAACACGCTTAGTAATAACCTCTTTGCTGAAAATAGCATTCGTACAATATAAACTCGGCGGCAACTCGCCCGGGAATCAACCTTGGATTTTCTCGCAAGCGTTTTTGTAAGCACAGTTGACGCATCCGGTCGCGTTCGCGGATTGGCTTATGACGTAGTACTCTCCATCAGGAGCGGTCGAGGCTTATAGTTTGGGTCCTGTTCGGGTGTTAACTCATACAAGAACAAGATCTGAGTGGTCTACTTCCATTAGAAGCTGAATCTAACAATATGTATTGATCTATAACAGGAGTTGACAGCCCAGAATCTGCAGAGTTATTTTCTTCAAACTTGGCAGAAGGGCAGCGTTCCAGGAGCAATACTATAAATTATGAATGGAAATATGATTATGTTTAAATTTTCTTTGTCGATAATCTCATTTGGGAGTTAAATGAACCTATAAACAAAATAAGCAAATGCACTCAAAAATGATCATAATTATGGGAATCAAACAATAATGATAATAATAATTATTGTAGTAGTAATATTAATAACGATAATGATAATAATAATGATGATAATCATGATCAAGAAAATAATATTGATCATAATAACAGTTATAAAATAAACCTATATCTACTTAATATAGTATTAGAGGAGGCAGAGCCATGGTTACTCACACTATGGCGTTGTGGTTATCTCTGACAGAAGTTAAGCTGTTATTTTTTACGATAACTTGGACAGTTGGGAGTAGGGAGCAGGAGTTCCTTTGGTCTAAAAGAGCCGCATGCTTCTCCTGCTGAGCCGCAGAGTGCCGACCGCTGATCTATGAGAGAGAGTATTGTGTGTGCGTTTGTGTGCAGGTGTGTGTGTGTGCGTGTGTGTGTGTGTGTGTGTTGTGTGGGTGGGTGTGTGTGTGTGGGGGTGTGTGCGTGCGTGCGTGTGTGTGTGAGTGAGTGCGTGCGTGTGTGCGTGTGTGTGTGTGTGTGTGTGTGTGTGTGTGTGTGTGTGTGTGAGTTTACATACCGAACACCAGAACAAGGATAATTGCTTCACTCACGGGTTGATAATCTCCAGACTTTATCATGACGAGAATCACCAAATGACGTGTGATAATCCCTAGCACCGGGTCGGGTTACAGGAGCTGTTGGGCTCTAGGAGGAGGGGGGAGGGGGGGGTAGAGGACAAAGGACAGAGGCGGAGGTAGAGTAGGTAGGCCTAACCTGTTTTCAGGTGTGTTGAAACTCAAATTATCTTCTTTTCCATTATGTGTTCTATTGATTTCGATTTTATGCTTCCTTCGATCTTTGGGGCTTATTTGACTGACTCTCTTTGTCTGTTACTCAATTAATCTCTCTGTCTGTTAATCTCTCTCTCTCTCTCTCTCTCTCTCTCTCTCTCCTTTTCTCTCTCTCTCTCTCTCTCTCTCCTTTTCTCTCTCTCTCTCTCTCTCTCTCTCCTTTTCTCTCTCTCTCTCTCTCTCTCTCTCTCTCTCTCTCTCTCTCTCTCTCTCTCTCTCTCTCTCTCTCTCTCTCTCTCTCTCTCTCTCTCTCTCTCTCTCTCTCTCTCTCTATCTATCTCTCTCTCTCTCTCTCTCTCTGTTCTCGATCTATTTCTTTTTACTTCTCTCTTTCTCTCTGTCTCTGTCCCTCTCTCTCTTTCTCCCACTCTCCCCCTCTCTCTCTCTGCATCTATAAATATGTCTCTAACTATTTATCTCTCTCTCTCTCTCTCTCTCTCTCTCTCTCTCTCTCTCTCTCTCTCTCTCTCTCTCTCTCTCTCTCTCTCTCTCAGCTTTACTCCGATTAGGGACTTTAAAAAACAGTCAAGCCACTACATTTCCATCGCAAGTTCTAACTACACATCAATGACGAAATGCAGCACCTTGGCGCGATTTCCGACCAGGAATTTTTACATGATGAAAGGGTGATGATTACTCAACTAGATAACTCTAATGAGCCACATCCTGAAGCATCAGGAAATGAAGAAAAAAAGTAACTGCTCGAAATCACACATGCTTTAAAGTCCGAACACTGCAATCATGCAGAAAATGCGAGTTTCTTTCGTCTGTGATGGCATCGTTTGCAGACTTCACCTCCCGGCGCCAGGGTGTGTTTTTTTTCTAGATTTAGATTTAAAGGTTGCATATCCATCACTGGATAGTTATTTAGACCTTGGAACTAATTCGCATAACTACACATTACGAATCAGACAAAGACAGGAACCAGAAACCCAGTGGGGGAATGTATTGTTCAGATCATCACGAAACGTCTTTAAGACATAAAAATCTCCTATAATGTTCAAGCGGCGACTTTCAAGGGATACGTGTGGCTGATCCGGGTTGCCCTGCGGGGCATTGCCTGCGCCTGCAAGCGCTGGCATACCCGGGCCTTGTGCAAGGGCGCCTGCTGTTCTGTGTTCTTACTCATGCCCAAAATCTAAGCGTGGCCTATGCGGACCTTGGGAACTAAGTGGAGCAACATCAACGAACCTTTTCTGCTGCGATGCAGATTGGATGTATGTGTATATACATATACAGTATACACACACATACAAACACACACACACACACACACACACACACACACACACACACACACATATATAGATATATATATATATATATATATATATATATATATATATATATATATATATATATATATATATATATATATATATATATATATATATATACATATATATATATATATGAATATTATATATATATATATATATACATAACCATATATATACATATATGTATATAGATACATACATGTATATACATGTGTATACATATATATATAAACATATATATTTACATATATATACATATTATACATATATATATGTATATATATATTCATATATTTATACATATGTATATATATATATATATATATATATATATATATATATTATAATATATATATATATATATATATATACATACATATGTATATATACATATCTATGTATATATATACATACATATGTATATATATACATATGTATGTATATATAAATACATATGTATATATATAAAAATACATATGTATATATATAAAAATACATATTTAACATTAATATATATACATATATATACAATATATATATATATATAATATTATACATATATATATATATATATATGCATATATACACATATACATATACATATATATACATATATACATATACATACATATGTATATATATAAATACATATTTACATTAATATACATATACATATACATATATATATATATATATATATAATACATATAATATATATATATATATATATATATATATATATATATATATATATACATATATCATATATATATTCTTAGTGAAGTTTAAACGGGTGTTGAGCTACCGTGATCAGTGTTGATTCCTTCAGATCATTGATATTTTTTAATTTTCATTTAGTTCATCCCCGATAACATGGAACCAGTGAAGTTACTGAAACAATATGTTTTTTCAAACATATGCATGTAGTTGCTGGCAGGGCAAGCAAACGACACGACAAGATTCAACCTGGCCTTACCAGCAGACGATATTTTTTGATATGGAGGCGAGACATCCTCTCACTGTGTTACGTCCCTGCATGGGGTGTGAATCGGATTTCCACGAAGGGTCTCTGCCCTCTTGTCTAGAATCCTCACGCCTCTAAGTTTACTCTCTCTTCGTTTGGTGGATTAGCCATTACAGAAATCAGTCTGTCACAATACAGGTGGATCTACTGTATCATTGACAGTAGCCGGTATTCCCCTCGGCTCTTATGTTGTCTATAAGGTATGCAAGTATTTGGCTGTTACATCTTGTACTTCGACCAAAAAGAGCCACAGCAGCACTGATGGATTAAACGTTCCACTGAGCAACCGTACTTTCGGTTCCGTAAATTACTACATAAAGCGTTGTTAACTCTAGTAGTAGTATTATAGTAGTAGAAACTGTCAGCAATCAAGTTTACACGAGTCGCCGGTAAATCTGGCAACGGCTATAGAAAACGAGGCTACCTTTTTATAGGGTGGACTAGTTTATACAAGTGGTTTAAAACACGCTTTAGTTTTGGTTATATTTTAAAGTGAGAGGGAAAGATGAAAAAAAAGACGGGGGTGCAAAGAAGAGAGAATTTTCAGGATGATATATAAACAATGAAAAAAAAAAATTATGACAGAGCACAAGTGAAGCCAACTCACAACCATCCATGGACGTGTATTTCTTTAACACCATAATCAAGACTGAGAAAAAATATATGAATTTGTCTACTAATGGATGAAAATGTAAAATTGGGATTAATTTGTAGATTTCCTCTCTTTTCGCCTTTTAGCATCTATTAAATTAAGGTCACAATAGTATTCTTGATTTCTTCCATTTTCCCTTCCAATTACAAAGTTATTGGAACTTGTAGAAATATCAGAAACTGGAAAAAGAACCACATTGAATAAATACTATATAGGCCAGACAAGAACACAAAAAACAACTTAGAATGGATTGACATTATAGCAGGCATATGATCTTTTGTTTATATCTACAATCCAAACTTAAATATTTATATGCTCATCCTGCGTACCAGTAATGATCTATATATGTGCCGTGGCATTATTCAGAAACAGATGGCCCAATGAACAGTATGGATGAAGAATAAGAAGAGGTGAAGTGCTATGCCAGTGAACAAGGGAAATTCAGTGATAGATATCTAATCAATTTACCTGATAATAGAAAACAAATAAGAAATATCACAAATGAAGTTTATAATACTATTGTTGTAATAAATAAAATACAATTTTCTTCAATATTTTATTATCAACCAGCTTCCTGAAGACAGCAAATCCTATAAATTAGTTATAGGCAGCTCTGCAGTTCTTAATAAATTAATTACTTTTCAAAAGAAAAGAGAAAAAAAATAAGAGAGATCATCCATTACACATGTTTACTCCTTCATAGAAAAAATAAGTTACTGTGTTCTATCTCCTCTGTGACCCAAGAGTTGACCTAAAGTTCACACGAAAGAAAAAAATTGAAAAAAGAAATCTGCATTCAAAAGGAAAACATTTGACATCCTTGTCATTGTCAAGCCTGTGTCTTTTCTTGTCGTTGCTGCTTTTTTTCTCCTAGTCTGGACAGGTACAGAGTTCGTCAAAGTACACTTTCAGTATACATGGTCATGAAAGAAATAAAAGACACATTCATTTAAACAGAGAAGCAGTGAGTGTAATCATTACTAAACTGCCCTAAGTTACAGGTCAATGCATACATACTCACACAATAACAATGGTTCAACTTTTTTGTTTAACTGTTGGTGTTATTTACTAAACTGAAACTTGCATTTTGATACTTTAAATAAGTAATTGTTCTTACTGTCTCTTATTTCTTTCATTTGTAATTAAATAAGTGTTTGGATCACTTCTATTACACAATCATCTACACCAGCTCATGCATGTGACCAGCAGAAGTAATGGTAAAGCAAATTTGATAAATTTATAGATGACAAAAATGATTCAAACAATTTCAATGATAATTATGATAATATTAGCAAGAGCAATAATAATAATTGGAGTAACAATACTACACTTTTTTTTTAATGCACACGGATCCATAAAGCACAAATGATGTTTTTATTAAATTGAGTGTTAAACCCAACTGGAGACTTGTCTCTCCGTATTTCAGGTAACCATCTTTTATTATGATGATCACCTTTTGTCAGTATTATCATCATTATCATCATTAATATCATGATTTTTTAAAAATATACCTTCATGATCATCATTATCATCATTACTAAATTTACCAACATAGTCACCATCATTTTTATAACTTTAACAAATAAATAAAAAAGCAATAACATTATTTTGGATTACCTAACAATCAAAAGCACAAAGACAAGTACTTGAGCATACAAGAATGTAGATCAAAGAATGGTACGACAAGTTAATAGAGTGAACAAACAGATGGATCATGAGATCATACACTGCTCTAACACACACAGACCATACTATAACGCCATGTACCCTAAGCTGTTCAACATGAACAAACCAGATTTAAGAGTTACAAAACATGCACAAGTACACAAGATTGATGATTATGCTAGACTGGCACACAACTTTCCTTTTTTCCTTTTTACTTTACCGTTATTA
This sequence comes from Penaeus japonicus, assembly GCF_977035675.1. Lineage (NCBI taxonomy): Eukaryota > Metazoa > Arthropoda > Malacostraca > Decapoda > Penaeidae > Penaeus > Penaeus japonicus. The sequence continues at coordinate 19,722,548 of NW_028234431.1, forward strand.
AGAAACTTAAAATTCTGTATTTTGTGGCATCACCATCTTTTAATTTTCCAGCATTTGTGGATACTATCATTTCTTGCAAACATTTAGCTTGACTATCATTCAACTGAAACTTTCTTTTTCTGTCTCTTTCAGAACACATAACTGACGTCTAAAGTCAAAACCACTGTAAAATTCAACAAATGCAATTACTAACATGAAATAAAAGTTTCATATGGCAATGTGTTTACACCAATTAATATGTTTTCTTTTTTCTATGTAAGGAACAATAGAATTTAGAAACATGAAACAGAAATTATATTGTCAAAAAAAAAAGAATATTTAAAGGCAAAAACACTATGAAAGCATTACTAGAAAAGTATGCATTTATTTCCTTGCTTTTAGAATTACATTAATTTTCTTTTTCTTTTTCTTTTCTTTCTTTTTTGAGGGTTTGTGTGACTCTCATAGCATATATACAAAATATAGATAACACTTCCCAAAAATCTTAGACATGCCTCTCAGTTGCAACACATGCCAATCTAATGGACAACAATGAAGATCCTTCCCTTTGTGCAAGTGAATCAGAAGGAGATTTTCGGAAAATAAAGTGGAAAAAAAAGAAAGAGAAAAGAGAAAAATCTGCTGTTTAATGCCAACTTTATGACACTTAGAACTTTCAGCTGAAAACTCCCATTAGAAAAAAAAATCATAAAAAAATAAATAAGAATCACTATTAACAATCAAATAAATAAAAAGTGACGCACAGCATCATTGCTACCCTTATTGTAAATGCACCAACCTCTATGAAAAGCATTCGTTTACAAATCAAATACAAGGAAAGTCACATTGGAAATATGTACAAGTTGTGCTATAACTGAACTTTTATAAATATCAACTACAATTGTGCAAGAAACAAACATCACTTCAACACACACATCAGAATCATAGAACACACAAACGACAGTATAACTTATGACACTGAGTTAAAACAGCTAATTTTGGAAATGTATAATCTAACCTCCTGAGTCCACAGTTAAATTACACATTCCTCTCAAGACTCGAGTCGCAGCTCCACCTTGCCGTCTTCTAGTCCTTTCTCAAGACATGCTGGAGGGTAAGTCAGAGTGGTCTGAGGTCTAAACAAACCCTCACTTGGTTGTTCATTCCTATGGTGTGTGTGTCCTCAAGGAAGATACCCTTTGAACACCCTTAACTATTTTATCATGAACTAGAAAACACATCACTCTAGAATGATTTCTCTTTCTTTTACATTGATGGCAGCTGCCTTATGCTACATTATGGTTTCTTTGTTATTTCTTTTTAAAGATTGAAATATAATAATTACTTCTTTAATGTGTGCCTAGTTAATTTAGAGATAGAAATCCATCTGCTTTACCTTTATGGCATGATTTCATGGATGATGTTAGAGCTAGACACTAACAATAATTTTCCCACTTAAACAGGCTGCCATTTTTATAACATAAATTCAGCTTTAACACGCATTTATTGGCTCTTAACATGGTGAGGTACATCTGTCTACACTAAATAACATCGCTTTCAATTTACCAAAATAAGGGCAATATCATGCCCACAAAAAACTAGTGTTCTTAAGTCTTTGGTTAAGACCAAATCTTCCAACTCACTTTGGAAGAATTAAACATATAATATATACAATAACACAGTGAGTTTTTCTAACAAATAAAATACAACATCACAACCAAAGGAACAAAGATATGTCTACTCTATGAGATGCATCCACTAACACAAAGAATTACTTTCACTTACACGTGCAGTGCTAATGGTAAACATTATGGCCAACGAGGCACCTATATGTTCATCCTCCAAGCCCACAGAATGTGCTCTGAGAGAGCTTTGTTGTACTGAAACTTTTTAATGATGATTTCTGGAAACTTTTTTTTTTACTTTTTTATAAATATATCTTATTTTTTGGTTGTATTTGTTTTGTTTAAATAACACCCATCATGCTGGTCTTTCAAACACTGACAATAGTTTATCGTGACATATTTCAAGTCTGCTGTCTTCTAAGCAATCATCAAAATGCAACTTTCAAACTGACTCTTGACTGAAAAGAAAAGTTTTAAAATATATCAATAATAATAAAAGAAGAAAAAAAACATAAAACATTGTATATCAAATAACATCAAGAACATTGGTTTCCACATTGTTGTTGAAAAGAAAAAATAATTACGGCAAGTTCAGGTAAATCCTGAAAGCAACGCCCTGGCACTGGATATTATAGGTCTAAGTATCTGCTTGCTTGTTTTCCACTGGCAGTGAATGTGTATCACAAGAATGGGGATGCTTATAGCACCTGTTTCACTATCATCATATTCACAAGCTAATATATACCACAAAGCACTCATCCATATTTGTCTAGATCTTTTTAATTAAGTTGAGTTGATTTAAACTGGCTGTGTTACCCCCAGTTGGAATAAGGTGAGAATCAACAGGTAAGCAAGGCCTTACGAAGTTGGCCGTACACCTAAATTTTGATTTGTGCCTGCTAAAGACCCTCTGATCGAAGCCTACTGCTCTGTATTCAATCCAGCCCAGAATGTCTAATGCTGCTACATGAAGTTGAGAGAAGGTCATGTGACAAGCCTGTAGACTGTCTGATCTGCTGTGTTTCTGATGTTTTTGGTAAAACCACTTTCAAGGA
>NW_028234431.1:19730206-19735206 GCF_977035675.1 Penaeus japonicus
CCTCCCAGTCTACCTTTGCTATAACAGGTCTTGTGATAAAATACCCCTCACCCTCCCATTCTACCTTTGCTATAACAGGTCTTGTGATAAAATACCTCCCCCCCTCCCATTCTACCTTTGCTATAACAGGTCTTGTGATAAAATACCCCTCACCCTCCCATTCTACCTTTGCTATAACAGGTCTTGTGATAAAATACCCCCCCCCCCTCCCATTCTACCTTTGCTATAACAGGTCTTGTGATAAAATACCCCTCACCCACCCAGTCTACCTTTGCTATAACAAGTCTTGTGATAAAATAAACCCCCAACCTCCCAGTCTACCTTTGCTATAACAGGTCTTGTGATAAAATACCCCTCACCCTCCCAGTCTACCTTTGCTATAACAGGTCTTGTGATAAAATACCCCTCACCCTCCCATTCTACCTTTGCTATAACAGGTCTTGTGATAAAATACCCCCCCCCTCCCATTCTACCTTTGCTATAACAGGTCTTGTGATAAAATAAACCCCCCACCTCCCAGTCTACCTTTGCTATAACAGGTCTTGTGATAAAATACCCCTCACCCTCCCATTCTACCTTTGCTATAACAGGTCTTGTGATAAAATACCCCCCCCCCTCCCATTCTACCTTTGCTATAACAGGTCTTGTGACAAAATAACCCCCCCCCCTCCCAGTCTACCTTTCCTATAACAGGTCTTGTATTAAGAGCCCAATGTTTTCCAAATGATGGAGTGGGTAGATATAGCAGTGGCACATGGCCCATTTGCCTCATCAAATGTTATCCCCCACATATCATCATACTGTTGACAAATGACAGGACTTCAGAAGTAAACAAAATGCAACTCACCTGAGTAACAACATAGGATCCCTTCCATCCAAAGAGTGGTTTATGAAACACTTTGAACTGGAACCGCAACTTGCCCATATCATCTGACACACGAAAGCTGTCAGCCAAAGTTGTGAACCAGTTCTGAATGTTCTCATTTGCATAAGTTATTAATCCCTGTAAGAGTAATACAAAATTAGATTTCTTAACAAAGGCTATTAATGAGGTTATGGTAATAATGACAAACTTATAACCATGGGTATTTCCATTTTGCAAAAATTAGGGTAACTTGTTCATTAAAAAAGCATATCTTCATACGAGGCATACCTGACCAAACTGATGTCGGCCCTCAATAACGAAGTTGAGGATGCCCCTAATGGCAGCATCTGTAACTAATGTCTCCTCATCGAGGTGAACTATCCAGTCGGTATCTGCTAGGACATTAACATCCTCTTCTAAGCAGTACTGAAGAGCTCGGGCTTTAAACAGTGCTCCGCTCTTTGGACGATAGCTAGAAGGTACAACAACCTGAAACATAGAAGTTCATACAATCACCAAACCTTGAACATCTTTTTAGCACAAGCTATTGATCAAAAAAGCATATTTCTATGTGAACCATTTAACCCTCTCTGGATGGGTGGTATACTACGGTACTGTGCATTCAAGGCCCGTTCGCTGGGTGACGTCATATGGCGTCGTTTATTTAACTGATTTAGGACTATGCGTTCAAGAGCCCCGGCATTGTAACATGCAAGGCTGGAATGCCCCCGTCGTGACTGGGTTAACCATGCCATTTATCTCTTACTTCCTGATCCACTCCATCTCTTAGCCCATTTATAATCTCTCTCTCTATGACATTCCACTCATCTCTCCCCAAGATGTGTCAAATCTAACTGAACTCACCTGTCTAATTCTCTGATTTTCAGGTAGATCTATCGTCTTATCTGTTACGACTTCAATCATGAACTTCTCCAGGCCAACTCGCAGACATGTTGTCAGGTTGCGGTTGACATTCTGCCTGACAAGGTCTGGGTAATCTCCCCGGGTCACGACTCTCAGGCACAGGAACGGCGCCAAAAGAGGCGACCCCTTGAGCTTTGAGCGCTCGGGGAAGGCATTGAAACAGATCAAGCCCAAGAGGTTAAATACTGCCTGCAAATACAGAATGACACTGATGAGATACTGCCAATAACTCTTATCACATCAGAGAGCATAATAACACACAAAATTTGCATAAGAGTAATCAAAATAATTCAAAATTCTAATAACAAAGACAGACACAATAACAATTAGCCAAGAAAAGAAATACACATAAACACAAAAGGTCTTTTTGCTTTATTGCTTTATTGATGCCCTAAAGCACCAATAAAGGTAAAAGGCCTTAGGTATATCCACGCACTTTCTTATTTTTCTCTTCGTTATTCTGTTTGCATGGTGACTGATGGTTGATATCATTTAATATAAAAAAAAAAATAATGATAAAACTTAAGATATTAATCACAAAAACTACAACAATGAAAATTAAGTTAACACCATATCTATATCTAAAAGAAGAATGTATAAAAATTATAAAGTTAATTTCATTATTTCTCAAATTAAGAAATCATAGCAGAATTTGAATCTATAACCTTCCTTTTTCCAGTAAGCTTGTTGGAATCGGTAACAAAATGTTAACTTAATGTCTTGTAAAAGACGACTTTACAAAATGAAATAATGAACAAATCATTTAATCTATCAAATTTTACCTAAACTAAACTTCTTATGATATGAAATATGAATCTATTTATGATATATTAGCAAAGCAACAGTAATTAGCATCTGGTATAACAGGTTATTATCAATGAAGAAATAAATAGCTTGTAATATCAACAAAGGGAAAATTGCAGAATAAAAGTGATCCAAGCGATCCAAAATGCTCATTGTAGAAGGGCTAAGGAATGAAACAATATTTTAAAGATTTAGAAAACAACAGGCTAGAATTTTTTTTTTTTTTTTTTTTTTTTAGGGGGGGGGCTGTTCTCATGTTTTTTTTCTTCTTAATGTAAAACAAAGGTAAATAGTTAATGATGATGCTACAAAGCACCACAAAATTTCATAACCATTGCAAAAATCATTACCCACACAAACAGAGAAAAAGAGAAAAACCACCGCTTAAGTGGGTGTGTGCTGAACATAAGAAAACACATTATCACACTGTCTAGGTGATTCATGACCTCTCTTCATGTAGTATAAAAATTAAGAGGAATAGCATACTTTTCCAATACAAGATTATTACTGTTCCCCCAAAAAATGCTACTAAATAGCAGAAACTTATATATCACAAAGCCATATAAGTCATATACATATAAAACAGATTACAGAATCAAATCTTAAAAATGATGGTGATAATTAACCCTTTCCCGATGGGGCACACGCTACGCGAAAACCCCTACACTGGGCCATTGCAATATTGCATTGGAAACGTCACACTGGCATGATGCCCCAGCATCGGGAATTTAGCTGTGTCACACCCGTGTGACACAGCTAAATGCCTGATGACGGGGCGACACACCAGTGTGACGTTCCCGATGCAATATTGCATAGGTCCGGCGTAGGGGTTTTCCACTTATCGCCAGGCCCGTCGGGATTGGGTTAATAGTAAAATAAAATGTTAAAGGAAAATAATATAGGTGGTGATTGTAATGGCAATGATGTCTATCACAATATCAGCATCATAACTAATATGAAAAATAATCAATAAATGAGATAGAAAGATCTGATAATCAGAATAGCAATCAGTGACAGAATTTTAAGAAACCTGATATATCTTCTATGGCTATTATTTCTTTAATCATATCATGCAGCCACACTTGTCAAGTTTTACTCATGCACTTTCATACAACATATAAAAATCATGTATAATCTCTCTCTCTTTCTTTTTCTTTTCTTTTTTGTTTTTTATTTATTATTATTATTTTTTTTTACTAATTTCTTATCTTTAACCTTCTACATCATTTATTTGACTTGTCCTCTAGCTATCAGCCACTCCCCCTTGCCATCCTGATGTCATCATCATTCATGATAGTGATATGAAATTATCTCCATCCATCAAGTGGTATTCAAAATATCCCAGAAATCAACAACACTTAAAATAACATCAGACTTTTTTTCAACATTCTATGCAAGTCTTGACACAGAAAAGCACAGCAATTGCAACAAATTGGAATACATATGAATGAAGTTTAACCACTCACATTTACCACAAGGCTACTGGTAATAGGAGATAAATTCACATGATCTTTCTTTATCCCTCTTATCTAACATCAGTACCTAACAGACTTTCAAAAATTATGCCAACACCATCACTTTCATGTGCATTTACAAACAAAAAATATCATCACAAATCCAGATCACCAGCCAGTCATAGTTTTAAAATATAACAAACAAAAAGGCTTTCACTCCGCAAAGAAACTACAAGCCACTCTTACCTGGGGTAGTGCAAGTAACGGCAAAAGTCGAGTAACTTGGAAGAGTAGTGTGACTAGAGGAGGGTACGACGCAGACGCAGGAGGATCTCCCCACAGCCCCAGAGCCCCGACTTCGAACAGAATGACGATTGTGATGAAGAGACACACATGGGCCACATGCTTGGTAGTGTGCAGTGTCTCAGAGAAGGCCAGGCTCAGCCGACTCACAGCCATGATGCCTGCAAAAGAATTGTGCACATGAAATACAAATGCTGAAAAATGACATGAGAAATATACGGTCAGAGTAATAACCATATATGTATGATATTTCTTTAGTGTTGAATATGACCCTTTAAAAATGTTTTTGCTTGCTCTCTCAAGACCTATTGGCATCAAGAAACTATACTGATTATTGTAGTTCTCCAGATCTTCAAATTTATTAATCGGTCTGAAGTCAAATCAAAACACAATAACACCATTTTACAGTTTATACTTGATATATTCTGAGAACGAATCACAACTTAAACTTCACAAAATACTAAATACTCTTTCAAACCTTTTCTAAAATATCTTCTAAGACTTGGAATTCTGCCACTTGGTAACTTGGTGGGTATGAGACTTGCATCTTGGGCAGTTTGACTCATATTCAGTACCAACAAAAACTGCTAATGCTGAGTTAATGGGATTGTCTGCATGGACCCTATTTAACAGACAATTTTGTATAGTCA
>NW_028234431.1:19745206-19747706 GCF_977035675.1 Penaeus japonicus
ATGTCAACAAGTGTTGGCGCGCAAGTCCACGTGCGTATGAGAGCCCGAGTGAACCCGTATCGAAAAACACATCAACGTAAGCGATTTCTCATGGCAACGAAGGTCACCCTCATCAAATCCAGAAAAAACAAAGGACAATGACACATGTAGTCCTCCAAACAACTACTACAACAGAAATAGCAATAAATACAACTACAACTACAACTACAACTACAACTACAACTTGTACTACTACTCGTCTTATTATACAATCCATCTCTCAACTAACTATTGCTCCAAACTGCAACTACAACTAATTATGGTTCTCCATAATCCACTCACTTACATACTCACTCAGTCACTATCTTTCTCTCTCTTCTTTCTCCTTCTCCCTCTCACTAACCAAACAATTCACTCACTCCCTCTCTTCGCCGGAACACGCGCCACGTACGCACTCTGATGGCCTTTTCATTTCTGGGAAACTAGTGCCATCTGCTCTGCCGTGACATTTATAAAACATGCAAGTCTCTCATCCTTTCCGAACGTTTTGCACTTCGCCCTTGAACGTAATTTCATTTTAATTTCCCTTCTAAGTTCTCTACCGTTACCAGGGAGCAAGCCGACTTCAAGCATCAAGTTATTCAGATGAGGATAATATCAGAATAGTGAGGGTATTAATAATAACAAATGTGTATATGTGTATGTGTATATTTATACATACATACATACATACATGTATATATATATATATATATATATATATATATATATATATATATATACATATATATATACATATATATATATACATACATACATATATATGTGTATATATATACATACATAAATACATACATACATATATGTACTGTGTGTGTGTATGAATATAAAAAAAAAATATATATATATATATATTATCAATATTATCAATATTATCATCATCATCCCCATTATCATCACCACCATTATCATCATTATTATTACAACAATAACACCCTCTCTATGAAATGAGTTGCAAACACCACAAGGAAAACATTCCGCCTCCAACAAAGGGCAACAGAAAGACAAGATATTCCGTTTAATAAAAACAGTAAAGAATAATCCGCGTAATCATCAAAATCACGTCGCATCATGATACCATTTCACAAGTGGAACAACAAAAGATAAACAAATACCCCCCCCTCCCCTAAACAAAAATGGCGTAAAAAAAAGGAAAGGCTACTCAAAGGCCCCCCCCCCCAAAAAAAAAAAAAAAAAAAAGGACAACGGTCAGCGACAACCATCGAGACCCCTTCAGAGAGACCAGGACAAGGACTCTCCCTCTGCGCAAACGCGACTCTAATATCAGACTATGACCCCTATCCCCCTTTACCCATCCTTCATGCCCCCCTCCCTCCCTCACTTTCTCATCCCACTCTCCCTCCCTAAAAAAAAGAGGGGAAAAAAATATTTGCACTGATAATCTCTCAACTTCCCTCACCCTCTATCTTCTACCCCCCCCCCCCGGTCCTCATTCCACTTTCAAATAGAATAAAAAAAACAGTAACTATGCATTGACAGTCACCCACACTCCAACCCCTCAACCCCTTCAAGCAAAAGAAAAGAAAAAAAAAATCTTTGCCTTGACAGTCACCCAACCCCCGTCAACCCCTATCCCCGCCCCAGACTTCGAAGATTTACAATGCAACATCACTTCGTCTGCGTAAACGCGGATACATTGCAAGGGCAATTGGGCTAATTGGAAGGGTTTGTCCGAGGGGGGGGGGGGTCTTAAGGATGAGACGGGAGAGGAAGGAGAGGGGGGGGGCAGGAGGGGGCGTGGGGGGGGGAGTGTACTGGGAGGGATCAGGTGAGGGAGAGGGGAGGGGTGAGGGTGAGAATATTCTAAAATTGACTTAAAGAGAAAGCAGACAAGGAGGGAAAGGAGGGGAAAGATGAGGAGAGGAAGAAGAGGTAGAAGAGGAGGAAGAGGTGGAAGTGGAGGAGCAGGCGGAAGAGGTGGTGGAGGAGTAGGAGTAGGAGGAGGAGGAGAGGGAGGTGGAAGAGGAGGAAAAGGTCACATAATGACTAATGATAATTACACATCAAGGCACCATTAGCTATGATCAGGAGGGGGTAAGGGAGGGGTATCACCAGAGGTGGGGATGCAAGGGGAAGGGGGATGGGGAGGCACTGCTGAATAACCAGTCCCCTTTCCCTCTCCCTTCCCCACTCTCCCTCCCCTTCCAATGACCAGAGGGACACTTCTACACGCAGGAGGGCAGGGGCGGAGAGGAGGGGGGAGCAGGGGCGAAAGGGAAGGTAGATGATTAATAACGCTAATGATTTGATGAAATGGCTATCGAGGGATGTGATAAAAAGGGATGCTTCAAAGGAGTGGGGGGGGGGGGGTAAGAAGGGGTATGGGTATGGGGCAGACGCATTAGGAAAAATAGCAAGAGTTTAAAGCACATCGAAGAACAAGGTAAAGATGGTGACTGAAAGAAGGAACGGAAGGAAGGAAATGAAGGAAGGGAAGAGA
>NW_028234431.1:19752706-19757706 GCF_977035675.1 Penaeus japonicus
AAACGCCTGTACTTCGGAGCCTCCTCCTGCGGCGCCTTCCCCCTTCTTAAGAACGAGTGTTTTTCCTTGAAGATAACACCGACCGTATCGAGGCCAGAAAGTGGAGGAACTTGGCTGAAGAACAAAAAAATAATAATATAAAAAAAATCGAAAAATAACGCTAATAACAGAGAGGCTCGATTAGCATCTTGACAGATGTTCTCGGTTTCTTTGATGAATTTCACTGTCAGAGTTGGTCCCCGCCTGTCACCATCACTGTCAGTATCCCCCTTCCTCTAGTTTGGCTCTCGCTCTTCCTTCGACGAGGTTGCCGCCTGTGCTTGTGCTGCTTCTTTTTGTGGTTGTTTTGTTGCAGTTGTTGTGATTGTAGTTGTTGTCGTCGTCGTCGTTGTTGTTGTTGCTGGTAGCAGTGGTGGTGGTTGTGCTTCGGATCCACTTTCTCTCATTCTTCTCCCCCTCGCTCCTCCTCCCCTAACCCAACGCAGTTAAAAATAGTAACCTCGACTCAAGCACTATTAATAGCTGTGGCTTTTAAATCACCCTTCACCTCGACCATCCGCCTTGCAGGACCGCTCGTTGCCGCGAGAAAGACTTAATTGCAATCACACGCTTGATATGGATTAATTGGGGGAGCGCGACACCTAGGAAAGAGAGGAGAAGAGGGCGAGGAGCTGGCGAAGGGGGGGGGGATAATCCAGAACGAAGAAGAATACGAATAAGAAGAAGAAGAAGAACAACAACAACAGCAAGTAATAGGAAAAGGAGAAAGGAAGTAGGGGACAAGATATACAAGAACAAGAATAGCAATAGAGGAAGGAAGGAAAGAAAGAAAGGAGGAGGAGGTGCAAGGAGAAGCGCGTTGGTCACCGGGAAAATACAGGAGGCACAGGAGGAAGAAGGAAAGGGAGAAGATAGGCCTACAGATCCCCCCTAGATAGAGAGGTCTATGGCTGATGGCAAAGGAGAGGGGGTGGATGGGGAAACGAGGGATAGAGACGAAACAATGTGAAATACGGACACACACAAAAAAAATGAAAATAAGGAAAAAGTTTTAAATTAAATCGAAAATATAAATTTCCAGAACGTTTACTAATTTCCTCCCAAAATATATTTGATACTTTCCACTTTTTTCCTGACAAGCCTTTATGTATTTTTGTTCTTCTCATACCCCCCCCCCACACACACACACCCTCTTTAGCAATCTTTTATATATATATTTGTTCTATCTTTAGTTGCACACAAAACCGGATGCAATAAATCGCGTCAGCTGAGTGTTCAGCGGAGCAATGGCGGAAGTGGTGATTCTTAGCAGACACAGTCAAGCACCCTAATAACAAACTTCAAAACACTTGTTCAGTATATCTCTGCCTGTGAGCTTACGCTGTATATGTGGACGGGCTTGTGATGATGGGGGGGAGAGAGGGGGAGAGAGGGAGAGAGAAGGAGAGAGAGGGAGAGGGAAAGGGAGAGGGAGAGAGGAGAGGGGGAGAGGAGAGGAGGAGGGGGAGGGGAGGAGGAGGAGGAGGAGGAGGAGGGAGGAGGGAGGGAGGGAGGGAGGGGAGGAGAGGAGGGAGGGAGGGGAAAGAGAGAGAGAGAGGAGAGAGAGAGAGAGAGAGAGAGAGAGAGAGGAGAGGAGAGGAGAGGAGAGGAGAGGAGAGGAGAGGAGAGGAGAGGAGAGGAGAGGAGAGGAGAGGAGAGGAGAGGAGAGGAGAGGAGAGGAGAGGAGAGGAGAGGAGAGAGGAGAGGAGAGAGGAGGGGGGGGTCTAAACGAATGTTAGAAAAGGGGAGAGAGAAGGCAACACAGAAATACCATTTGCACCAATCGATACGGTCCATAGAGTAAATATTTGAATAGGTTCCTTTAGTAACTCATTCCATGTGACGCACATAAACATACACAGGTACAAGCATTCTGGAGCCAAATACTAATTACCTGAACCGAAAGTAATATACATGAGTATATGAGTAAATTAATGAACGAATAAAATGTCGATGGCCATAGTCACAAAATAGTCAAATCTTTAACTCTATCAACCTTAACTCTCGATGGTAATAATAAAAGTAATTTTAAAAAGCATAAATTAGGGCCAACCCACCCATATCTTTCAACCAAAATGCATAACCCTGTTGCGGGCGAAATGTTGCCTTCTTCGTTCGCCGCGATGCAATCACAAACAAATTCATGATCAAGATGTAAAACAAACATATCCTTCTTCCTCACTGCACTACGACACATCCGACACAGGGCCCCAGTGTCATAGAGGATAGGGCAACATCGGAGGGACTCAAGCATCCAAGAGGAACAACACGTCTCAGTGTCCTAGAGGGAAGCAAGCAAGGGGCCTAAGTCCTAGAGGGAGGGATATCCTTTAGGTGTTTACACTCCCTTTAGGATATCCAAAAGGGAGTGTAAACAAATATCCTACAGGAAAAGCAACGCCGAGTCTCGGTGTCATAGAGGGCGGTACAACGTCGTGACACAGAGACACTTCAGGGTATGACACCCGACGCGGTTTTCACTTACTCATTACATGTCCGAATGAGCCTAAAAGAGGCAACTTCCACTGCGCCGCGTTTGTAACAGGTGCCGCTTGCGGGAGGTCCATGCAGCTGCTTTCAAAGCTTGGGAAGCCTTGGTTGATGATGATGATGATGATGATGATGATGATGATGATGATGATGATGATGATGATGATGATAATGATGATGATCAGGAGGAGGAGGAAGAGAAGTAGGAGGAGAGGGAGGAAGAGAGGAGGGAGGAGGAGGAGGAAGAAGAAGAAAAGGAGGAGGAGAATTATGAAAACAAAAATGAAGATGAAGATGAAGATGAAGATGAAGATGGAAAGGAAGAAGAAGAGGCAGAGGAAGGGTAGGAGGAGCAACAAAAGCAAAGAGGAAAAAAATGGAGGTAAAAAGAAACACTCCCACACCCCAGCCACCTAAACTTACTCAGGGTTTCCGAGAAACGGCGAGCATGAGATTATGAGTGTGAGTGTACGCACACAAACGCGCCCACACACGCAAAGCCACCAACAGAAAGCGAGGTACAATCTCTCTTTCTTCCCCAGCCTCCTTCCTGGCAGATCTGTCGCTTCCTCTGTCGGGCGACCCTCGTGGAACCCACCGACATCAAACCCACCTCTCTCCTTCGGAAGTCGGTCACCCACGCCCACCCCCGCCGCCGACACTCCGACCGAACAGCGCCGAACAACGACCCGGCTATCATCGCATCACTCACCTTCCTCTTCCCCTTCCCCCTTCCCCCTTCCCAAATTACCCTTAGCCTTCCCCTTCCCCTTCCCCTTCCCCCTCTCCTCCCCTCCCGCCATCCTTTCAACCAACCAGAAGTCGACAACATCAATAAAAATCCCATTATTTCAATCCCCCCCAACCAACCCCTCTCCCCCCACCCATCCATTCCCCCACCCACCACACACCCCTTTTTTGTACGAGACTGTTGGCGACACTTCATTCATTCACATATTCGTTCATTCATATACGCCCGGTCTTGCCCCCAACCAAACCCCTACCTGCAATTAAGACCCCCCCCTCCCACACATACATTCTCTCGGCCCCCTTCTCATTAGCCCCCCCCCTCCCTCCCCCCCTTCCTCCTCCCCTTGAGAAACAACCATCGAACTGCACTGCACTGCGAGTAAGCGAAATGCGAAATTTCGCATTCCACTCCTCTTCTTGTTTCCTTTTTCGCTTCGTCCTCCTTCTCCTCTTCAATTTTTTTTCTTCTTCTTCTCCTTTCCTTCCACTCTCCATAGTTTCCCTCCTTCTCCTACTTCCTTTCATCATTCTGTTTGCCTGTCTTCTCTCCCTCTTTCTCTAAGCAAGTCAGCCAGCCTGTCTGGCATGTCTGACCCACCTTCCTTCCTCCTTCCTCTTTCCTCCATCCTTCCTCCTACCTTCTCACTCCTCCTCCATCCTCCCGTTACCTTTTCTTGAAAACACCTCCCCGGCGTGTCCCAGAGAACCTGACGAATCTTTAGAAATCCCTTTCCTCCTCCTCCTCCTCCTCCTCCTCCTCCCCACCGCCATACCTCGTACCCCTATCCCTTACGCTTTACCCCCACCATCTCTTAATGTTCGCTCGCTCGTTCCCTCCCTCCTTCCCTCCAATCCTCCCAAACACCCACCCTCCCCCTCCCCTCCCCTTCCCTCTCCCCCTCCCTCCCTCCCTCCCTCCTTCAATCCCATCCTCCCAAACACCCACCCTCCCCCTCCCTCCCTCTACTGCCCTCCCCCCTCCCCCACCCACCCACCCTCCCCACGCCACTGCAAGACAATTTTGCTAACTCAGCCTCCTCCGTCGAGTTACAAAAGAGAGAGAGATGAGAGAAATCCTCTTTCATCATGTTACTATTTCCGGCTGGGTGGGTGGGTGGGTGTGTGGGTGGGTTTAGGCAGGTAGGTGGGCAAGAGTCGCGGGAAGGAGAGGAGGTAGTTTGGTAGGGGGGAGGGGGGAGGGGGGACGATAGGTAAGTGGGTGGGTAAGAGGTGGATTTAGGTAAGTGGGTAGGTGGGTAAGCAAGAGGAAGAGGCAAGTAGCTGGGTAAGGGTCAAGGGAAAAGGGAAATAGGGAAGGAGAGCCTGAAAGCACAAACCCCCGAAAACTCACCAAGGTTCGAGGAGGAAAAAACAAAAACAAATGGAAAGAAATGAAATGTTGAAATGAAGTTGCAAAGACGCGGCGGATGACGAACAAAAAATCCCTAGATGAAAAGAAAGTAAAAAAAAAAAAACGGAAAATGCACCATTGAAATAAACTTACTTAAAAAGAAAAGATAAAAAAAAACATTCATTAATTTTGCAACTGATGGGAAACGCAGTTAGTAAAAAGAAAATCTCCATAAAAGAATAAAAAGTAATTGGAGAGGATAGGAAATGAAAAAATAAGAATTGAAAAAAAGTATGATAAGACAGGGCCCAAAACGTGAATTCGAAGAACACAAGACAGTAGAATCGATAATTGTTTCAAAAAATAAAAA
>NW_028234431.1:19765206-19790206 GCF_977035675.1 Penaeus japonicus
AAATAAATTCTCTTCCCAAAATAAGGGATATTAGGATGTGTGTGAGTAGTGAGTGTGAGTTTGAGTTGTGAGTTGTAGTTGTGTGTGAGGTGAGTTTGTGTGATGGTGTGTGTGTGTGTGTGTGTGTGTGTGTGTGTGTGTGTGGTGTGTGTGTGGTGTGTGGTGTGTGGTGTGTGTGTGTGTGTGTGTGTGTATGTGTGTGTGTGCTGTGTCGTTGTGTCTGTGTGTGTCGATTGCGTGTGCGTGTTGGTGTGCGTGTATGTATTTGTATGAGTTTTATATGTAAGTAAGTGTGATGGTATGTTTTATGTATTGTATTTTCTATATGTATATGTGTGTATATATATATATATATATCTTATATATATATTTTATATATATATCATATATTATAATATAAATAGGTTAGTATTGTATGTAGTATGTTGACGTAGTACGTATGTATGTATGTACGTATCGTATGTATGTATGCATGCATGTTTGCGTGTGCGTGTGTGAAATGTATTATCTATAGGTATCTGTTTAATATATATATTATATGTATATATTATGGTATATACATGTTATGTATATGTATATGTAATCTGGTATATGTAAAGTATATGTATATTATGCTATGTATCGTATGTATGTATGTGTGTGTGTGTGAGTGAGTGGTGTGTGTGTGTTGTGTGTGGGTGTGTGGGGTGTGTGTGTGTGTTGTTGTGTGTATTATATATTAAGTATATATATAATATATATATATCTATTTCTAATCTATTAATGTGAGTTGTGTGTGTGTGAGTATGTTTATGTGAAGAGTATGTGTATGTGTAGTGTATGTGTATGTGTATGTGTTATGTATAGGTATGTATTTCTATGTTATTGTACATGTAATGTACATGTATGTATATGTATAGTATATGCGGATGTATATGTATATGTATATGTATATGTATATGTGTATGTGTATGTGAATGTGTATGTGTATGTGTATGTGCAATGTGTATGTGTTTTGTGTATTGTATCTGTATATGTTATGTTTTGTATTGTATATTTATTGTATATGTGTATATGTGTATATGTGTATTATGTTATATTTATATGGTATATATATGTATTATATGTATATATATAAAATTGTATTTATACAATATCTATATATAATATATATTATTTACTACAAAAATCAAAATTCGCAAAAAAGTTAAAAAAAGCAAGCATCGTCACACTCACCGAATGCATGCATGTAATGGGTAGTCGTGCCATGTATAAAATAAGTATTTATGAATGTATATCACACTTATATCTATCAATATATCTATATAAATATCTCTGCTCTCTGTATATATATATTACATTATGAATTATATGATATATATTTGTATATATATATAATGTCTCAATATTTCTGTAAAGTATATGTATATGATATAATGTTATATATCTATATGTATATCTATATGTCATATAGATGTGTGTAGATATATGTAAAGTATATATATATATATCTGTATATATAATGAATAATATAGTGCACTCCATATAAGGTCTATGTCTATGTATCTGTATAATGTTATATTGTATATAGTATATATATATATCTATATAAATTTATAAATCTATATTAATATATGTATTGAACTATGTATATCTATTATATGTTGTATTGTATGTGTGTGTGTGTGTGTGTGAGTGTGAGTGTGTGTGTGTGTGTGTATACACTATATGTGAGAGTATGTGTAATTTGTAATGTGTATGTATATGATATATGATATGTATATGTATGATGTATATGTATTTGTCAAATGTCGATGTATATGTATATGTATTGTAACTGCTAAGTATATGTATATTGTATATGTATATGTCATGTGTAAGTGTATGTGTATCATTATATGTATAAGTCAAAGTGTATATGTGTCTATGTGTATATATGGCATAAATTTATATATATATTATCTCTCTATATATATCTATATACTATCAAAATCTGCGTATATATCTGTATAATATAAATATTATTGTAAAGTATATACTTATATATATATGCTATCAATATGAATAATATCTGTATTATTTATGTTATATATGTATCTATATCTATTATTACATATACTACACTATCAAAAATCGCACGCCAGTAAAACAAAGAAGTATCGTCCACAGAGAAACCGGGCCGGCTCTCCGCCCAACCGCACACATCAGCCAATAAAACGCTCCGCCGGCGAACCAAATAAACCTGCCGCCGCATGGCCATGAGGGCAGGCACAGGCCAACGTGAGTGAGACAGCGTCTAATAGCAGCCGAACGCTCACTCTCGCCCGCTGCATTACCCGAGGCGATCCCCTGCTCTCGAAAGCAATTAGGTTGCATGCGGCTTATCGCGGGAAAATAGGGAAAAAAAAAGCTCTAAAGAATAAATAAATTCTCTTCCCAAAATAAGGGATCACTCACGAACGCGGGGAAACAGAGGCTCAACTAATGAAGGCGTTTTCTTCGCAAAATAAGGGATTACTTACGAATGCCGGGGTAAGTAGCTGGAGTATTTGCGTAGATTCGAGACGGGAATGTCTAAAATTGCAGGACGAACGATCATCCCTAACAATGGTCACCTCGTTCAGCTGCTCGTTTTTCCCCCCTCGTGTTCTGACGCACTGGAAGCCATCGCGGGAAAGCATGTTAATCTGAGGCATATCACATTTTGCCTTAAAAGGGGATGACCGTAAGGCCTCATCAAAACACCAAGATACTACTACGCTGATCGATACTCGCGATCAAAGGAATTGCACAAATGACAGTGTGCAAGGCAGCATGCTTCACGACGCACTCACCACTCAACATCACATACCGCCAAGCGCGGGATGTTTCCTCACAACAAGGTGCGCCTCACCACGCGACCACACTGCCTACCCCCCTCCACAACCCCCATCCCCCGGGGCCACCAGAGAGGACCCCGCTTGGACCCACCAGCCTTGCCCCGGGTATCAAGAACGCCGCAGCGAGCGGTGCATCGGTCGTGGACGGCGAGAGGCCACCGGACCCGCGAACCACGATTTCAGCCGGGATGAATGAAGCGAAAACACAGATCCCGATTGCGTAGAAACCAAGAGCTCTTGGCGGTCAGAGTCAAGCATTCTGGGCGTTGGGCGGGTCTCCCGTGTTAAGCATGGCGTGTGGCAGGGCCTAGTACCGGCATTCCGGACATTACGTGTTTTCACAATGTATAAATTTGGGAATCATCTTGGAGTTGATTAGTCACGTTAATATACCCCCTCACACCCACCTTATCCACCTACCACCTCTTTTATTCTCTTTTTCTCATTCTTATTCCCTCTTTCTTCCTGGTTCTATATCTTTTTTCTCCGCTACTCTCCTATTTCTTTTCTTATTCCCTCTCTTCCTCCTTCCGTCGCGCATGTCGTTCTCTCATTTTTCAAAACTCTAAGCCTTACTTCCAGTTTTATAATTTCCACCTTCTAAAGTATCGCTCCCTTTCCCTTCTATCTCCTCTCTTTTCTTTCCTCTTTTCTTTCGTTTTTCTTTTCTTCTTCTTGTCCAAGACACGGGTGGATCGGCCGCCCAACCTGCAATCACCTCGTCAATAAAAGCCTTCCGCCGGGACATAAACCTGCAGCCAGCTGGGGAAAGTTAATAGAGCCGACGTCACTCTCGCTTTCATTAACGAGGCGAGCCCTGCCTCGGGAAAGCAATTAGGGAGAGGTTTCTTCGCAAAGGGTCTCATAGCTGCCGACGCTACTTGCCTTCATTAACGAGGCGAGCCCCTGCCTCTCGAAAGCAATTAGGTGCTTGCGGTTATCAGCGGGAAAACAAAAGCTCCAAAGAATAAATAAATTCTCTTCCCAAAATAAGGGATCACTACGATTATTTTCGACGGGGGAAAAAGCTCCAAGCTGGAGTATTTGCGTGTGTCGGGAATCGTCTAAAATGCTGGACGAAATCCCTTTAAATGGATCACACTCGTCAGCTGCTCGTTTTTCCCCCCTCGTGTTCTGACGCACTGGAAGCCATCGCGGGAAAGCATGTTAATCTGAGGCATATCACATTTTGCCTTAAAAGGGGATGACCGTAAGGCCTCATCAAAACACCAAGATACTACTACGCTGATCGATACTCGCGATCAAAGGAATTGCACAAATGACAGTGTGCAAGGCAAGCATGTTCACACGCACTCACACTCACTCTCACATACAGCACAAGCCTACGGGATGTGTCCTCAAAAGGAGCGCCTCCACCACGCGAACAAAATGCCTACCCCCTCCCCACCAACCCCCATCCCCCGGGCCACCAGAGCGACCCCGCTTGGCCACCCGCTGCCAATAAATAAAATTCTCTTCCCAAAATTAATGGATCATCACGAACGCGGGAAATCTTAATGAGGGCGTTATGTTCTTCGAAAAATAAAGGGATTTACTTACGAAAATTTGGGGCCCGGGGTAAGTAGCTGGGGGTATTTGCGTGTGTCGGGAATCGTCTAAAATGCTGGACGAAATCCCTTTAAATGGATCACACTCGTCAGCTGCTCGTTTTTCCCCCTCGTGTTCTGACGCACTGGAAGCCATCGCGGGAAAGCATGTTAATCTGAGGCATATCACATTTTGCCTTAAAAGGGGATGACCGTAAGGCCTCATCAAAACACAAAAGATATTACAACGCTGAACGATACTCGCGATCATAAGAATTGCACAAATGACAGTGTGCAAGGCAAGCATTATACAAGCCATCACACTCACTCTATACAGCAAGCTACGGGATGTGTACTCAAAAAGGAGGCGCCTCCCAGCGAACAAAATGCCTACCCCCTCCCCACCAACCCCCACCCCCCGGGCCACCAGAGCGACCGCTGGCCCACCCGCCTTCCGGGTATCAGAGGCTTCAAGCGAAGCGGGCAATCGGCGTTTTTCTTAGCAAAATAAGGATTATTACGAATGCGGGGTAGTAGCTGGGTATTTGCGGTGTGACGGGAATCGTCTAAAATTGCTGTCAAAATCCCTTTAAATGGATCTCACTGTCCAGATGCTCGTTTTTTCCCCCCTCGTGTTCTGTGGCACGGGAAGACGGGACTCAATTTCAGGGCAGCGGGAAGAGAAGCGAGGCAGATCACATTTCGCCTTATAAGCGGAGAGAGAGGCTCATCAAAAACCTAGTATATACGCTGAACGATACTCGCGATCATAAGAATTGCACAAATGACAGTGTGCAAGGCAAGCATGTTCACACGCACTCACACTCACTCTCACATACAGCACAAGCCTACGGGATGTGTCCTCAAAAGGAGCGCCTCCACCACGCGAACAAAATGCCTACCCCCTCCCCCCCCACCCCATCCCCGGGGCCACAGAGCGGACCCCGTTGGCACCACCACCTGCCAGGGGGTATCATGACGCAGCGAGCGGGCAATCGGCGTGGCACGGCGGACACCGGCCCGCGACTCAAATTTCAGCCGGGATGAATGAAGCGAAACAGATCGATTGCGCTGAAACAAGAGCATGGGCGGGTCAGTGTCATGCATTCTGGGCGTGGGCGGGTCAGTGTCATGCATTCTGGACGTGGGCAGGTCAGTACCGTGCATTCCGGACATACGTGTCAATGTCTAATTTGGAAATCACTTGGAAGTTGATTAGTGTCGTTAA
This sequence comes from Penaeus japonicus, assembly GCF_977035675.1. Lineage (NCBI taxonomy): Eukaryota > Metazoa > Arthropoda > Malacostraca > Decapoda > Penaeidae > Penaeus > Penaeus japonicus. The sequence goes on from NW_028234431.1 coordinate 19,770,840, forward strand.
TATACCCCCCCCACCCACTTATCCACCTACACCTTGTTATTTCTTTTTCTCATTCTTATTCCCTCTTTCTTCCTGGTATATATCTTTTTTCTCGCTTCTCTCCTCTTTCGTTTTTATTGCCTTCTTCTCTACCGCTTCGCTTCGTCGTCTCTTCATTTTCAAACTCGCTCGCCTTAATTCAAGTTTTTTATTTCCCTTCTAAGTATCGGTCATTTCCTTTTTTCCTCCTCTTTTCTTTTTCCTCTTTTCTTTCTTCTTTTCTTTTCTTTTCTTGTACCAAGCATGGGCGGGTCAGTGTCATGCATTCTGGGCGTGGGCGGGTCAGTGTTATGCATTCTGGACGTGGGCAGGTCAGTACCGTGCATTCCGGACATACGTGTCAATGTCTAATTTGGAAATCACTTGGAAGTTGATTAGTGACGTTAATATACCCCCCCACACCCACCTTATCCACCTACCACCTCTTTTATTCTCTTTTTCTCATTCTTATTCCCTCTTTCTTCCTGGTTCTATATCTTTTTTCTCGCTTCTCCTCCTCTCTTCTTTTCTTATTCCCTCTCTTCCTCCTACCGCTCGCTCTATCGTCTCTTCTCATTTTTCAAACTCTCTCGCCTTAATTCAAGTTTTATTATTTCCACCTTCCTAAGTATCGCTCCCTTTCCCTTATATCCTCCTCTTTTCTTTCCTCTTTTCTTTCTTCTTTTCTTTTCCTTCTTCTTGTACCAAGAGTTAAGGGGAGGAGAGGGAGGAAGGGAGGGACTGGAAGAGGAAGAGGGAGAGGGAGAGGGAGAGGGAGAGGGAGAGGGAGAGGGGAGAGGGGAGAGGGAGAAGGAGAGGGGGAAAGAGAGAGAGAGAAAGGAGAAGAGAGAGAGGAGAGAGAGAGAGGAGAGAGGGGAGAAGGAGAGGGGAAGAGAGAGAGAGATGAGGAGAGAGAAGAGAGAGGAGAGAGAGAGAGAGGGGGGGAGGGGAGAGAGAGAGAAAGAGAGAGAGGGGAGACAGAGGAGAGAGAGAGAGAGAGAGAGAGAGAGAGAGAAAGAAGGAGATAGAGAGAGAGAGAGAGAGGAGAGGGGAGAGAGAGAGAAGAGAGGGAGAGAGAGAGAGAGAGAAGGAGAGAGAGAGAGGAGAGTGAAGAGAGAGAGAGGAGAGAGAAGAGAGAGAGAGAGAGAGAGAAGAGAGAGAGAGAGAGGAGAGAGAGAGAGGGGGAGAGAGAGGAGAGAGAGAGAGAAGAAGAGAGAGAAGAGAGCGGAGGAGAGAGAGAGAGAGAAATAGAGAGAGAGGGAGGAGGAGGAGGGGAGGGAGAGAGAGAGAGAGAGGAAGAGAGAGGAGAGAAGAGGAGTAGAGAGAGAGAGAGAAGGGAGAGAGAGAGAGAGAGGAAAGGGAGAGAAGAGAGAGAGAGAGAGAGAGAGAGAGAGAGAGGGGGGGGGAGAGAGAGAGAGAGAGAGAGAGAGAGAGAGAGAGAAAGGAGAGAGAGAGAGGAGAGAGAGAGGAGAGAGAGGGGGGATAGGGAGTGAGATAGAGAGGAAGGGAGAGAGAAGAGGGGGAATTACATAAGAGCTGAGCCAGATAAAATTCTATGTTACGTAACTTGATGGATCGAAGTGTTATTTAAACTTGAGAAAATGTACCCGCACGCTCTCGGGCCTAACACTAGCAAGCAGGCAAGCAAGGAAGCAAGTATGCAAGGAGGCAGGGAGGCAGACAAGCAGGCGGGCAGGCAGACGGGCTAGCAGACTGGCTGGCTGGTCTGCCTCAGCTTCCCTGCCACTGTATGATATCCCTCTTCCTCTCAATTTGTGTCTGCCAACGATGTCAACCCCTGCTTCCCAATATCAGTTTTGAAATATATTAAATCAGTTGTCCGAGGCTTGATACAAATACATATACATTATATATATATATATATATATATATATATATATATATATGTAAATATCTATATATATATATATATAAACATATATATACACATACACATACACATACAAAGAGAGAGAGAGAGAGAGAGAGAGAGAGAGAGAGAGAGAATTACGTATATTTACCTTGACATATCAACAGCGAGATAAAGAAATACAGTCATATCTATTTACTATCGATGTGGCTACGGAAATACGAACGAACAGACATCCACAGAAATATCTGGACATGGATATGGATATGAATACGGGGACACAGTGACATATCCTTCAATCACACACACACCCAGCGAAAGGAAATCGAGGCGGAGGGGCGACCCTGTATCGGAACCGTGACCTGCTTCCGTAAGTCGTGCGATGTTAAACACACTCCTCAATCACATCGATGGTTCGACGCAGGTTGCGTAACAAACCGAATAAACAGATTACGTGCGCGAAGAGGGAGAAAAAAAACCCACAATGTTGTGTAACGATCGCGACGGCTCCCATGTCCCTTATCCCACGGTACACACTGCCCCTCACATTCCCACTCCCACTCCCACTCCCACTCCCACTCCCACTCCCACTCCCACTCCCACTCCCACTCCCACTCCCACTCCCACTCCCACTCCCTCTCCCTCTCCTTCTTCCACTCCTACTCCTACTCCCCTTCCTATTCCCATTTTCATTCCTATTCCTATTCCCTCCCCCCTCCCCCTCCCCCCCTTCCTCTCCCTCTCCCCCTCCCCACCCACCAAGGTACAAAAGGAATTGCCATAAAACAATAAGTCACATTTTTTATTAGCATTAATCATCATTTCCTTATCGTTGTCAACAATGCCATAATCTTCACGTCGGCTGCCATTCCCTAGGTTATAATCAGGAGAGAGTTGCAAAGGCGCAAGGACAAGTCAACACAGCCAGTGACGAGCAACAAGAAACGGCCAGAATTCGAGAGATGGGAGTTCTCTTGGGAGGGTTGGTAAGCGAGAAGACATGGCGACGAGGAGGACGGGGTGAGGAAGAGGAGGGGGGAGGAGGAGGAGGAGGAGGAGGAGGAGGAGGAGGAGGAGGAGGAGGAGGAGGAGGAGGAGGGAGGAGGTGTGAGGAGGAGGGAGGGGGGTAGAGGAGGTGAGGAGAGGAGGAGGAGGAGGAGGAGGAGGAGGAGGAGGAGGAGGGGGAAGAGGAGGAGGAGGAGGAGGAGGAAGAGAGGAGGAGGAGGAGGAGGAGGAGGAGGAGGAGGAGGAGGAGGAGGAGGAGGAGGAGGAGAAGGAGGAGGAGGAGGAGGAGGAAGATGAAGAAAACACGATGGAGGAGGAGGAAACAGTGGAAAATGGGGGGAGGGGGGACACGGGGTTACAGAGAAGAGAAGAGTGATGAGGTCACGACCCTTGGCGCAAAAATTTCACGTATCACTTCCTGTCTCCATCCCACACGTCCCCTGCGAGGACAGAGCCCGTTTCATCCTCCTAAAAAGGGTGGCACATCTTCCCTCTCTCCCATCTCGTCAGCCCTCGCCATTTCTGTCTCGTCTCGTCTCCTCTGTTAACTTCTTTCTCTTTCGCTTTCTTCTCCCTCTCCCTCTCTTTCTCCTTCCTTCTCTCTCCCCACACTGTACTCCCTTCGTTCTATTTTCTCTGTTGACTTTCCACTCCCTCTTTTTTCAATCTCATTTTTTTACTTCCTTCATCTTTTGTTCTCGTTATCCCTGCATTCTCCTACTTCCGAAGAATCTCTCCCCTCCGTGTCCCCTCATTATCTTCATTAAAAAAAAACATCCACACGGTTCTTAATTAAGAGAAGGATCAATCACCTTCCTTCCTTCCTTACTTACTTACTTACCTATTTACTTACTCCCTCCCTTGCTTGCTTGTTTGCTTCCCTCTTTCTCTCCCTCCCCCACCCACCCTTCCCTTTCTTCTAATTTCTCATCAACCCCTCTACCCCTTCCCCCTCACTATCACTCTTACCCTCACTCTCATTATTTCTCCCTATCCCTATTCCCTCATACCCCCCCCCCCCCCGATCAATCGCCCGACCCCCTGTCACCCGAGCAACACCCGAGAGCGAGAGAGCCACACCTCGTCTCATCGGAGCACGTCATTCTGTAGCCCCTTAACGAGCATCTTTGATTTCTCTTAGGTTCTCCTTCCCCCGTCCTCTCCTCTTTCGTGTTTTTGTGTCCTTCGTCATTTACTATTACCCTTGTCTTTTTTCTTCACTTGAATACCTTTTCTCCGTCGTTGTTCTTCCATGTCTTATATATATATATATATATATATATATATATATATATATATATATATATATATATATATATATATATACATACATACATACATACATATATATTATATATATATATATACTATATATACATACATACATACATACATACATACATACATACATACATATATATATATATATACATACACACATATTTATATATATATATATATATATATATATATATATATATATATATATATTTACATCTATATCTACCCCCACTTCCACCCCCATGTTTATCTACTTCCTCTTTCTGTCTTTTTATCTTCCCTTCCTCTCATCCTCCTCTTTATCAACTTTCACTTCCTCCATCTTCACATCCCCCTACCTCTACATTCATCAACACCCTCTTTGTTGTTGTTCTTTACCTTTCTCTTCCATTCATCTCACCCCCTATCCTTCCTTCTCCATCACCTTTACCTCCTCCACTCCGCATTTAACTTCCCTTTCAACTTCATTGTCTCCTTCACCCCCACCTCTACCTCATTTTCTCTTTCTTTCATCCCATCTTCCTCCTCCTCCTTATCAACTTCTCTTCCGCCTTCGCCTTCACCTCCACCTTCATCCTCCCTTTACCCTGCCCCCTCTACCCTACCCCCGCCCCTGCCCCTCCGTCAGAGAGGCTGCTTGGGTGACCTTGCTGGCGGCCACGAGTCAAGGCCAGAGCTTAGACTGCGTGGTCGCCCATGACACCTGTCCTGCCAACCGAGAGCGACCTGTCCGGGCGTCCCCCCTTTCCCCCACTTCCTTCTTCCCCTCGTGGTTTAACCCCCTCCCCCCTCCCTAGCCCTTCCCCACATTACCATGCACAGATTGGAAAGCATCCCTCCTCCTACCATGCACCGGCTACCCTACATTTAATCTGCCATGCACTCGTATCTCGCCCGTGACTTACAATGAGCGTATTCTTGGACGGCTGCATGGTCGTGGAATCGAAGGAATACAGATCGAAGCTAGCTTGTTTCTTTCTGTCTTTCAATTTTTCATTTCCTGTTCTCTTTTTCCTTTACCGTTATTTTATTTCTTTCACATGATCCATGCGACGGATTTTTCCCTCATGCACGATTAAGTGAAACAAACTTTGTATTATGGTACACAAGGCTTTCCCTGCCGCCTACATTTCCCCGCGTACACATGAAGTGTCACGCAAGAACGACAGGAACACACACGTACAATTACACTAGCGCAAGAGCGAGAACAACATTACGTCACCGAACAAATGAACCGACAGCAAAAAAAACGACTCCTTTGTCATGCATTCAATATCCCGATGCTCACAAATTTTCAACGTTCTCTATGCCGTTGAAGGGCAACGCTCCACCATGGCGTCCACAGTCCCTTTTGCAATTGCACTTCTCATGAGTCAATAATCACATGATCACAGTTACGAATAAATAAGCATATGAACAGCAAAAATAAACAAGCAAAACGAACAAATAGACCAATGGATACTTCATACGAGTAAACAGAAACATAATCACTGTTCCAATAACCAGCCTCACACGCATGACATTCACCAACTGCATAACATGACTGGGCATTGCATTCATACAACCAACCCCAAGACACCTGATAACTGTCACTCCACCCCACCCCGCCCTACCCCACACCACACCACACCCCCATCCTCATCCTAAACGACCCCCCCCATGTAATCCCTCCATCCCAATCCTCAACTTCCATCCTCTTAATAATCCTTATAAGCTTATCCTTCCCCCCACCATCCCCCCACCGTTTACACCCCCCAACCCCCTACATTCAACTCCTACATACCTACCCCCCCCCCCATCCCCCAATGATCTCTCCTCTTCCCTCCCCCTGAGTCATGCATTATTCACTCTTTCCTGGTCATGAAAAAATCGTGCCTGACGAAGCCACACAAAAAGTAGGAAATTCCTGATCAGTTCGTTCTAATTTCTTTAATGGTGTTTGTTTGCTCGGGTTGCCGTGTGTGTGGCTTGGGGGTAATTTGGTGAGTGTGTGCGTGCGTGTGCGTGCGTTTCTTTGTGCATTCCCTCTCTCTCCTCTCTCTCTCTCTCTCTCTCTCTCTCTCTCTCTCTCTCTCTCTCTCTCTCTCTCTCTCTCTCTCTCTCTCTCTCTCTCTCTCTCTCTCTCTGTGTGTGTGTGTGTTTCTATCACCATCTCTTTCTGTTTCTATCACTATCTCTTTCTGTTTCTATCTCTATCTCTTTCTGTTTCTATCTCTATCTCTTTCTGTTTCTATCTCTATCTCTTTCTGTTTCTATCTCTATCTCTTTCTGTTTCTATCTCTATCTCTTTCTGTTTCTATCTCTATCTCTTTCTGTTTCTATCTCTATCTCTTTCTATTTCTATCTCTATCTCTTTCTGTTTCTATCTCTATATCTCTGTCTCTATCTCTATCTCTCTCTCTCTATTTCTATCTTTGTTTCTATATATCTCTCTTTCTCTCTAATAGGTATGAGTATAGGTAAGGGTATAGGTGTGGGTATGGGTGTGGGTGTGGGTATGGGGTATGGGGTATGGGGTATGGGGTATGGGGTATGGGGTATGGGGTATGGGGTATGGGGTATGGGTGTGGGCGTGAGTGAGGGTGAGGGTGTGAGTATGGATATTTGTCGGTCTGTCTATGGGTGCGTTAGGTTTATGGGTAATGGGCCATGTGTTCACGGATACACACGCCTGTCTGAGCACGCGAGCCCTCCCGAACCGCACGCAATCACGCACAGGTGTCGCGGGTATTTACACACGTCCCGCCGCCAGTATCACGCCTCATGCATCATCGCCCAAAATTCCATGTCCACGCCATTATCATTCGGAACGATTTTAAGCGGCGCTAACTACCGAACGCTGAGTCAATGTGCAGCGGTGATGAATGTTTGTACGTGTGTACGTGTGTGTGTCTGTACGTGTGTGTGTGTGTGTACGCGTGTATGTACGTGTGTGTGTGTGTACGCGTGTATGTACGTGTGTGTGTACGCGTGTATGTACGTGTGTGTACGCGTGTATGTACGTGTGTGTGTACGCGCGTGCGCGTGTGTGTGTGTGTGTGTGTGTGTGTGTGTGTGTGTGTGTGTGTGTGTGTGTGTGTGTGTGTGTGTGTGTGTGTGTGTGTGTGTGTGTGTGTACATGTATGTGTGTATGTATGTATATGTGTGTGGTGCGCGTGCGTGTACGCGTGTGTGTGTGTGTGTGATGTACGTGTGTGTGTGGTGTGTGTGTGTGTGTGCGCGTGTGTGTGTGTGTGTGTGTGTGTGTGTGTGTGTGTGTGTGTGTGTGTGTGTGTGTGTGTGTGTGTGTGTGTGTGTGTGTGTGTGTGTGTGTGTGTGTGTGTGTGTGTGAGTGTGTGTGTGTGTGTGTGTGTATGTGTGTGTGTGTGTGTGTGTGTGTGTGTGTGTGTGTGTGTGTGTGTGTGTGTGTTGTGTGTGTGTGTGTGTTGTGTGTGTGTGTGTGTGTGTGTGTGTGTGTGTGTGTGTATGTGTGTTGTGTGTGTGTGTGTGTGTGTGTGTGTGTGTGTGTGTGTGTGTGTGTGTGTGTGTGTGTGTGTGTGTGTGTGTGTGTGTGTGTGTGTGTGTGTGTGTGTGGTATGCACTTCCGCTGTGTACGGGTGCGCACTGTGTGGTGTGTGTTTGTGTATTAGTATGCATTTGTGTATCTATTCATCTATCTATTAATATATGTATATTAGTATACATGTATGTATGTATGTAACAATACATACATGTAAATATGCATGCATGTGTGTAAGTATACATGCATGTATGTATGTATGTATGTATGTATGTATGTATGTATGTATGTATGTATGTATGTATGTATGCATGCATGTATGTTATCAAACTATCAACAGAAGTATGTCAGTGTCTTTGATCGCTCACCATACATCTACTCCTCATTCGCCATATAAACAGACTACCGGTTCTATTCCATCCCGAAGTTGAATATTCCTGCAGAAATCAATGCAAATCAATAATCGCGACGAAACTTCTTACGCTGTTCCCGTTCCTTCATTCATTCATTCTGTTTATCCACTAAATTCCGTCCCCTGGTTCTATCTATCGGAGGAGATAAGCAAATAGTTCTCCCAATTCTCTTGACATTTTTTCACTAAAAAGAAGCGCAATGTAAATACACGAAAAATTCATCACTGCCATAACTACCACCGCCACGTGTTATCGTCGTAGTTATCGACATTGTCATTATCATCATCATAAGAAGAAGACGAAGAAGACGCAGAATACGAAGACTAAGAAGAAACCGAAGAAGGAAGAAGAAGAAGAAGAAGAAGGAGAAGAAGAAGAAGAAGAACAACAACAACAACAAACATGATCCACAACAACAGAAAACAAACGTCAGCCAATCTCAACAACCCCCCCACACACACACACACACCTTCCTAATCACCCCCAATCTCTCCCCCCTCTTTCGCCCCCTTCTTTTGCTAAAATCCAACCCCGGGACCTCTTCACCATGACCGCGCGATCACAGCCAGCGCCCAACCCACCGCGCCGCCGAACGAGCCTCGACCCAACTGAGTAAATACACTCACACTCGCAAGCCTTCTCCGGCGAGTGTAAAAATCACCTGCGAATAGATCATCGCTGTTCGGTCGGCCGGAGCTTCTTAACCTTTGCCTGAACGTTATCAAATTCATTCCGTAAAACGTCGGGGGTTGCAAGTTGTTGTGTTGGAGATGCTAAGGTTGGATGGAAACACTTCTACGGCTGTCCATCGTCCGTGCGGGATTCATGATACTTTGAACGGCGGCAGGGTATGCACTGCATGGCTGGGTGTACATGTGTAGGTATGTGTTGGAGACTGTACGATTGTACGTATGCGTGTCATATGTGTGTGATATGCGTGAGAGTGCGCGCACAACTACTGCAAATATGCGAACACAAGTAGCAATTCCCCATTCATCTCAGGCAAATGCAGCGTCCCCTTGCCCCCCCCTGTCCCCCTTAACCCCCGCCAACCCCTTTCCAACCCCTTTCCCTCACCAACCCCGGCCATCAAAACCGCCAGACCACCGGCGCGTTGCAGCAAACACGCCCTCCACCTTCCGCCCCCTCTTCTTCTCTGCTCTATATTGGACAATAAAACTACGTTCCAAAGACATCACAGAGTGACAGACAAAAACACAGACACACTAAGAAACGCAGAGACAGACAGACAGACAGACAGACAGACAGACAGACAGACAGAAAGACACACACACACTTGAAAAAATACACCATTCAAATATACCGATACATAAACAACAACAAAAATAATAACAAATAAATAAAAATGTTGTCGTGCTTATCCACGTGACTGAATGCAAGCGCTTGTGACAGCGTACCCCCCCCTACCCTCCTCACCTACCCTCACACCAGCACTGCAAGCAATTCTCAGGCGGTCAAATCTGCCTCGGAAAGCGGCATGCTAGGAGATGCCTCGGGTTTGTCTTCGACTGACGGAGACACTCACCTGCAAAGAGAGAAAATGTTTTCATTATTGGGTATTTAAGGCAGAAATTATGGTGGTGATGATGATTGTGAAGGTGGCGGTGCTGATGCTAGTGATGGCAATGATGGTAATGATGGTAATGGTAACGATAGTAATAGTTATTAAAGTGATGCAGTAATAACAGTAATACTATTCAATAACAGTAATCCTAATAAAACCCAGAGTTAGAACAAACAAACAAACAAACAAAAAACAACAACCGTAAAGCAGAAAAAACACCAACCAACCATAATTGCAAGCAAGGCAGAAGGCAATAAAACATCAATAAACGCGCCAACCTCTGAAAGCATAACGGCCAAGGCCCCAGCGATCAATGAACCAACCAACCAACCATCTGGCAATTCAAAATAATGATAATTAATCCCGAAATAGCAACCCCAAAATGATTCACGTGATGTTACCTAAAAAAATATTGTTTATATTTATCATGAACCGAAATTAACTCCGTAATCTAATCGACGGATAAGATATCCTTAGCCTGAGATCTTGGCCATCTGAGGAATCTAACCGACGACCAGTGACTCTTAGGGGGAAAACAATCTTAACATCGATATACATACACATAATAATATACATCCTTATGACCGTGCCCATGGCATACATTACATACATATATACATTTATAGAGACATTTACACGCACACGCACACACATTATACATATGTATATTTGCATACATGTATTTTTGTATTTGTATTCATATTCATATCATATAACTATATGAATATATAAATATATAAATATATAAATATATAAATATATAAATATATAAATATATAAATATATAAATATATAAATATATATAAATATATAAATATATAAATATATAAATAAATAAATTTATATATATATTTACATACATATATCTATATCTATATCTATATAAATATATAAATATACAAATATATATAAATATATATATATATATAAATATATAAATATATATAAATATATATATATATATATATATGTGTGTGTGTGTGTGTGTGTGTGTGTGTGTGTGTGTGTGTGTGTGTGTGTGTGTGTGTGTGTGTGTGTGTGTGTGTGTGTGTGTGTGTGTGTGTGTGCATGTATGTATATATGTATATATATGTATATATATACATATAAACATATATGTATATATATATATATATACATAAAACATATATGTATATATGTATATATAAACATATATGTAAAAATATACATATATATAATATATGCATCCAACTATACATACATACATACATACACACATATAATTACATAAATATATACACATATATACACATACATACATATATATATATATACACATATATATATATACAAACATATATATATATATACACATATATACACATACATACATATATATATATATACACATACATACATTATATCTATCTATCTATCTCTATATATATACATATATACATACATACATATACACATACATACATACAGTGTATATATACATATATATATATATATACATATATATACATATACATATACATATACATATATATATATACATATATATATACATATATATATACATATACATATACATATACATAGAAACATATATACACATACATACATACATACATACATACATACATACATACATAAACACATACACACATACACAAACACACATATACACACACATATACACACACACACAAACACAGACACACACATACACAAACACAGACACACACACACACAAACACAGACACACACACACACAAACACAGACACACACACACACACACACACATATATATATATATATATATATATATATATATATATATATATATATATATATATATATACATACATACATACATATACACAGACACAGATAGATACAGACATACAGACACACAGACACACACATACAAACGCACATACATATATAATATATATATATATATATATATATATACATACATATATACATATACATATATATATACATACATATATTTATATACATACATATACATATATATACATATATGTATATATATATACATATATAAATATATGTATACATATATGTATATATATATATATATATATATATATATGTATATATATTCATACATGTACATGTACATATACATATACATATGTATCTATCTATCTATATCTCTAAATATACACCCACGCTCACACCTACACTCAGAACCACGTAACAGCAAATTGCCCATATTTCACTCTGATTGGCTAACGGCGCTCTAATTATAATGGCGAATAATGGGAATAAACACTAGCAGTAGTGAATATAAACTTCAAAGTCAATTAACAAAAGGCAAAGTGAAATAATAACATCTGCATCAAAGAGAACTGCGTAAGACAAAGTTAAATATGAATAATAAAACACGCATGCACATGTGTGTGCGCCCACGCACTTACTCCTACTCGCTCTCTCACCCCCACTCTCACAATCACAATCACTCTCTCTCACTCCCACTATATGTGTGCGTATGGGTGTGCGTGTGCGTGTGCGTGTGCGTGTGCGTGTGCGTGTGCGTGTGCGTGTGTGTGAGTGTGAGTGTACGTGTACGTGTGTGTCTGTGTCTGCTTGTCTATTTGTTTAATTGTCTTATCTATCTGCCAGTCTCTCTATTGAACACACTGATATATCATGAATATTTTATTTTTGTAAGAAAAATATGGATGTCTCTCCATCTCTGTCTCCGTCTTTTGACTGAGGTCATAGAGCAGGGCAAGCGCTCTTCAGTTGTCTCCCAGTTTCTCCTCTGCTTACCACAGGCTGTTATGCAAGAAGTAAACAACAAACAGCGGAGACGCAGGAATGCCACTGCTGTCACAAGGAATGTATCTGTGCGTCTGTCACTGGCCGCGACGACGGGGATGTCCGACCGTGTGCACAGATCGGCAAGAACGCGCGCGATTCCGTTGACGAGAATCATCATCGAAATAATCGCTGATGCAGTGCGTGTGCTCGAATCACACTTACACCCCTATTACTATGTCTCGCCACTGTCATTATCCTTCTCTCTATGCTCTTTATTCTTTTTTCTTTTGACCTCCATTCATACCCGTCCACATTCCGCCCTAAAAACCCATACTAATCCACCCGCCCTCATTCAATTCCTTCGTTTCTTCATTCTCTCATTCCATCCTTTCCTCTCCTCCCTTAACCTCAACTGTTTACTCTAATTATTCGCAATATTGGTGAAAGTATAAAAAAAATAACAATAAATAAAAAAAGAAAAGCAGAAAGAGAAAGAATGAGAAATAAAATAAAATAAAATGTCAAGGGGAATACAACTCCAGATTTTATGCGCGGCTGAAATGTTGATCGCATTTGAAAGGTCGGCGGCGAGGGGAGTGGGTGGAGGGGTGAGGGGAGTGGGTGAAGGGGTGAGGGGAGTGGGTGGAGAGGTGAGGGGAGTGGGTGGAGGGGTGAGGGGAGTGGGTGGAGGGGTGAGGGGAGTGGGTGGAGGGGTGAGGGGAGTGGGTGGAGGGGTGAGGGGAGTGGTTGGAGGGGTGAGGGGAGTGGTTGGAGGGGTGAGGGGAGTGGTTGGAGGGGTGAGGGGAGTGGCTGGAGGGGTGAGGGAAGTGGGTGGAGAGGTGAGGGAAGTGGGTGGAGAGGTGAGGGGAGTGGGTGGAGGGGTGAGGAAGTGGGGGTGGGTGTGAGGGGAGTGGGGTGAGAAGGGTGGGGACGGGAGAAGGAAGAGAGGAGAAAAGGGAGGGAAGAGGGGGGAGGAAAAATGGAGATGGAGAAGGGGAGAAAAGAGAGGAGGAGGGGAGAGGGGTGAATAGCAAAGCTTGAATTGTTACAACAGTGCAAGCAAAATAGAACGACAGATGGATGGATGGATGGGTGATGATGATCATCATAATCTTACTTTCACTACCGCTACTCCTTAAACCTAAAAGAAAATGTTCATCATCACCACTAAAAAAAGGTCCATATCAACATCATCCCTACCACCATCAGCATCACCATACAGACCACAAAAACCGGCTATCAATTCATTCCTCCCCCTCCCCCCATCCCCCTGCTCTTCATCAACCCCTCTCCTCCCTCCCCCTCCTTTCGCCCATCCATTCTCCACGCCCACAAAGGCGGAGTTCCGACGCCCATTCACATCCCTGCCACAATCCGTCAGCCCGCGCGGGATAGACTGAGATAGTCTATCTCATCTCTTTAATCTTTAGTCTTTTTTTCTTTTTTTTTTGTCTTTTTCTCTTCTCTCGTCTTTTTTTCCTTCTTACTTACGGCCCTATTTTATCCTATCTCTTTAATCTTTTCCCTCATGTTTATTCTCTCTCTCTCTCTCTCTCTCTCTCTCTCTCTCTCTCTCTCTCTCTCTCTCTCTCTCTCTCTCTTGATTTTTTTGTCTCTCTCACTCTAATAGTTTTCTTTTCTTTTTTTCTTTCTTGCTTAACTTCACTGTCACTACTCTTGCCTTCTTTTCGTTTTCTTCACATTTTCCTCTGCTTTTCAAAGATGTTTTCGTTACTCCTTTCTTCCCTGCCTCATCCTTTCCACATTCTTTCTTCCCCTCCTCATCAGCTTCCTCTTCTACCACCATCACCACCATCACATCTTCCTCTTCCTCCTCCTCCTCCTCCTCCTCTTCTACCTCATCTACCTCCTCCTCCTCTTCTTCCTTAACCTCTCCCCTTCTTCTTCCCTGTCTTCATCACCATAAACTGCCCATTACGGCGGCGAAGACGGAGGTTCAATTTACGACAATCTGTTCTTCAAGCGTTCATTCCCATGATAATATAGTATGTTCAGCATAATGAACACTTGCGCAAACGGTATTATTTTCATTAAACCTAAGATGCCAGCCCTCAATTTCATTTCTCTTTTGCATTACGGCGCGGCCCATTATCCCCGGCCAGCGAATCATAGAACGGGCTACGGAATGCTGACCCGATTATCAGTGCAAATAGCGGAGAAAACGTATGGTAATTGTGCCTACGGAAATCGGTGTGTTAATGGAGGAGTCTCCCCTTCTACCTTCCTTTCTTTCTTTATCTTTCTCTATCTATCTCTCTTTATTGCATGTTTCCACCTTCATTTCCCCTTTCTCCATCTCCTTTCCTTTCCCAAACACGTAGCTATGCATACACACGTAGGCATACATACATACTCATGTGCATGCCAACATCCATACCCATACATCTACACATGCACACGCATGCACGCTACACCAAATGAAACTTGTGTTAGCATATTCACTCTCCTCTGTCACAAAACAAACACACACCCGTCAACTGCCCCCCCCCCTCCCACGCACTCGCCCATTCACTCAACCCCTCCCCTCCCTTGACACATACGCACACTTCTTCATGAATTATTTCCATAAAAAAGGAGCAGACACCACCCAGCCCCACCCCCGCCCACCCAAGCACCCGACGACAATTTACGACCAGTCGCTAAAGACCTTATTACCATAATTAGCATTACTACTGTCATTCCCGTCACCATCAACAGTACAAGTGCCGCTATCAACAAGCTAATCTACCCCTTCCCTCCTTCCCACCCTCTCTTCCCCCCATACTCCTTCCCCTCCCTCTCTCCCTCTCCCTTCCATCAGTGTTCCTGTTAAAACTGCCCATTAAACGCCGAAGCAAAACGTAGCCTTATCTACTTATCTACTTCCATCGATCTATGCACCATCTACTCACCCCCTTCCTTCCCTCAACCCGGGTCACGTCTCTGCTGTTTTTTCCCCCGATGGCGACACGTACCAACGCTTTTTTCTGCCATTGTTGATTTTACTTTTGCTGTCGGAGAATTCATCACCAATGTTAGCCTGTTTGCGCTCTTGTTTTGTTTTCGCACAATCAGACAACATTAAGATATCAAAAACGTAAGAAAAAATACAAAAAACAACAAATAATCAACAAGGAAACAAGAACAAAACAAATACAATCCTCACACACATAAAGAAACAAAACCAAGCTGCAAAGAAGCGTGAGATGGCAATGGCGGGATTTTTCCTGCTTGTAACATATCTGTCCTACGTTTGCTTTGCCATAAAAATATATAGGAATGAAAGGATGGATATAAAAAATAACTCCGCAAAGCAAGAAGACAAGAAATGCATCAATAATGACACTAAATGACAAAGCAAATAAAATAATAAATAGTCGAATCACAAAGAAACACGTAAATACAAACAAGCACACCTACATACCTATCTGCCTACCTCGCTTCTCACGTTCCTACCTTTCTCCCTCCCTCCCTCCCTCCTTCCCTCCCTCCCCCCCCTCCCTCCCTCCCTCCCTCCCTCCCTCCCTCCCTCCCTCCCTCCCTCCTCCCTCCCTCCCTCCCTCCCTCTCGCCCTAAGCAACAACAAGGAAAGGATAAAAAACAAAGCAACCGCGTGCACGCCAGCTAGTAGCCTCCCTCCTTCTCCGTGCAACACTCGCAATAAACGCCCTGGCCACCATGATGCTTCCATCACCCTCGTCAACACCTATCATGACATAACAAGTGCCTTCCCCGTTCCACTTCTCATTCTCTGCTGCTGCAACTTCTTCTTTTCCCCTGTAGTTGTAGTTGCGGTTATAGTAGTAGTTGTGATTGTAGCTATAGTTCATGTTCTCCTCCTCCTCCTCCCTCCTCCCTTTCGATCTTTTATTTACCCTTTCTTCTTACAGGCCGATCGCTGAATGTGCGATCGCCCACCCGTGTTCCTCTTCTTCACCCTTTCCTTTCTTCTTTCCTTCACCCCCTTCTCCTCCCTGTCCCCGCTTCTCCCTTTCCTTCATAATCTCTTTCCCAAACTCCCCTCCATACAAAGAGAAACCCCGCTGAAAAATGCCCCGTTCTCATGTAAACACAGCAAGAGCGAGGGAGGGACGAAGATAGGGGAAGGGGCGGAGGGAGAGGGGAAGGGGTAGAGGAAGGGCGTTGGAGGGAGGAAGGGGTCGGAGGGAGGGGTAGAGACTGGGAACAGGAGATAAATTGAAAGAGAGAGGGAATATGGCGATGAGAGAGAGCTTGAGAGAGAGCGAGAGAGAGAGAGAGAGAGAGAGCGAGAGAGCGAGAGAGCGAGAGAGCGAGAGAGCGAGAGAGCGAGAGAGCGAGAGAGCGAGAGAGCGAGAGAGCGAGAGAGAGATAGAGAGATAGAGAGATAGAGAGATAGAGAGATAGAGAGATAGAGAGATAGAGAGATAGAGAGATAGAGATAGAGAGAGAGAGAGAGAGAGAGAGAGAGAGAGAGAGAGAGAGAGAGAGAGAGAGAGAGAGAGAGAGAGAGAGAGAGAGAGAGAGAGAGAGAGAGAGGAGAGAGAGAAGAGAGAGAGAGAGAGAGAGAGAAGAGAGAGAAGAGGGAGAAAGAGAGAGAGAGAGAGAGAAGAGAGAAGAGAAAAAGAGAGAGAGAAAGAAAAAGAAAGAGAGAGAGAGAAGAGAAGAGAAAGAGAGAGAGAGAAGAGAAGAAAGAGAGAGAAAGAGAGAGAGAGAGAGAGAGAGAGAGAGAGAGGAGAAGAAAGAGAGAGAAAGAGGAGAGAGAGGAGAGAAGAGAGAGAGAGAGAGAGAGGGGGAGAGAGAGAAGACTGAGAGAGAGAGAGAGAGAGAAAGAGAGAGAGAGAGAGAGAGAGAGAGAGAGAGAGAGAGAGAGAGAGAGAGAGAGAGAGAGAGAGAGAGAGAGAGAGAGAGAGAGAGAGAGAGAGAGCATCCCTCTCCGATTCCCCCGTGGGACGAGAGGGAACGAGGGCATCTAAAACAACACTTGCCTTATCTTTCCCTCAATCGTCCCCCTGGCGTCTGGCACAGCGGACACCTGGCGCGAGCACGCGCACACACACATACATACATACATACATACATACATAGATAAACACACGCGTACACACATATATACATACATACATACATAAACACACACACACACACACACACACACACACACACACACACACACACACACACACACACACACACACACACACACAGAGAGAGAGAGAGAGAGAGAGAGAGAGAGAGAGAGAGAGAGAGAGAGAGAGAGAGAGAGAGAGAGAGAGAGAGAGAGAGAGAGAGAGAGAGGACACTGTGATACTAAAACCCACGACACTAATAAAGTACAGAAATAACCGTTTAATCCATTCAGAACACAAAAGGGGACACTTGCTGGCCTCCCCTTATCCGTCCTCGTAAAATGCCTGCAGTCAATAACTCGCCTTAAATAAAAAAAAGGTTTTATCTACCTCGGCCGAGCAGCGACGGCAACAGAGCACAAGAACTTGCATTTTATCCCTACATTCGGTAACTGTAACTGTTGCTTTTATCATCAGAACTGTGCTGCACTAAGGCATTTTCTCTCTCCCCTCTCTCACTTTCCTTATCTCTCCTTCTCGCTCTTCCTCAATCTCGCCTTCACCCTCTCCCTGTCCTTCTTCCCTTCCCCCCACTCGCTCTTTCTCTACCTCGCCCTCGCCCTATCACTCTCCCCCTCCCTCTCTCCCTTTCCTTATCTTTCCCTCTCCTCCTTCGCGTTCTTCCCTAGCCTCACCTTCTCCCTCTCCCCCTTCTCCTCCCTCTCTCTCCTCTCGCTCTTCCTCAAGCTCGCCCTTTCCCTCTTCTCCTCCGTCTTCCCCCTCTCGCCCTTCTTCAACCTCGCCATCGTCCCCTCCTTTGCCGTCTTTCTCTCCCTATCTCTTTCTTTTTATATTTCTTTCTCCTTCTCTTTCCTACCTCTGTTTCCATTCTTCCACAATTAATATATATATATATTTTACTTCTGACTAGACTTGCTCCTCTTTGTTTTCATCATACGCTCTTCCTTTCCTCTTTCCTTTCCAGATCTCTTCCTTCCCACTCTCCGCCAACCTCATCGTCTCTCCCTCCACACCTATCTCCCCGTCGGTGTTCTTCCATAACCACCGAGAGCGTGGGACGAGCGACGCACGGTGAGCTCGTCAAGCGGCTGTGACGGCTACCTATCTCAAAGCCACAGATTCACCCCTTATCTCACACTCAATGATCTCCCTATCAACTCTCTATCGGGGAGCCGGGGATATCATTATCACCCTAATCGGAATATCCTTCAGAATACCAATGCCTTCGTTAACATCACGAACGGTTTACGGATCGAATTATCCACGTCATCGTTACTGGCATTATCCCTAATCAGTTCAGCTCTTTAAACGAATAGGGCAGATGCTGACGGTGAAGAAAACGAGAAGAAAGTTGACAAAAGAGAGAGAGAGAGAGAGAGAGAGAGAGAGAGAGAGAGAGAGAGAGAGAGAGAGAGAGAGAGAGAGAGAGAGAGAGAGAGAGAGAGAGAGAGAGAGAGAGAAATGAGCAATAAGAATAACAGAACAATTGTCACCAACGAGTGAAAACCAACTCACCAACACAATAAAACATACAGACACCCACACGTACACACATACATATATACAGACAAGACATATGTTCACATAACATGGCCGACAACTTTTGAACCCCGGAGCGTCCAACTTTTCACCCTGACCGTATCACAAAAAACGATTATCAAATCGTTTCGCACGCTCTTAAATAAGGAAAAAATAGTGCAGTAACTTCTGGCATCGCTCACAAACACGTTCACATCTGTAGAAGGTCTTTAAACTTCTATCCATCTACACTCGAAAATAACCCTTGTTACAGCTATATGTATTTGCTTATTATTTGACCATTCTAATCGCATGTCAATCAGCCTACAACTGGTACTATGAGGAGAG
>NW_028234431.1:19795206-19802706 GCF_977035675.1 Penaeus japonicus
TATATGTATATATAATGTATTATATGCACGAAAGAGAAAAATAAAATGTAACAAAAAGAAACCGAGTGAAAAAGGTATTAAAAAAGAAAATCGCCATGGACGACCAGTATCAAGAAGGCGCCGTCATGCGCTCGATAGATTAGAGCCAGGGAGGGAGGGGGACAAGGAGGGAGAGGAAGGGAGGTAAGGGAACAGGGAGGAGGGGAAGCAGGAGAGGCAAGGTGGAAAGGAGGGAGGGCGGCGGGCAGGAGGGGAAGGAGGGAGGGGAGGGAGGGGGAGAGGGAAAGGAAGGAAGGGGGGGAAAAAGCGAGGAGGTTGAAGGGGATAAGGAGGAGGAGTGGAGGAGGGGAGGCGGGGAGGAAGGAGGAGGAGGAGGAGGAGGAGGAGGAGGAGGAGCGAGGGGAGGGGGGGAGGAGGAGGAGGAGGGCGTGGAGGAGGGGAGGGGGAGGAGGAGGGAGAGGAGGAGGAGGAGGAGGAGGGGGGGAGGAGGAGGAGGAGGAGGAGGAGGAGGAGGAGGAGGAGGGGAGGGGAGGGGGATAGGGAGGAGGGGAGGGGAGGGGAATAGGGAGAAGGGGTAAGGGGAAAGGATAACGGGGAAGGGGGAGAAGGAGGAGGAGAAAGAGGAGAAGGAGAAGAAGTAGGAGGAGGAGAAGGGAGAAGGGACGAGGGGAGAGTGGTAGGAAATTGGGGGTGGGGGGAGTCATGACGCTGCCGCCGCTACCGCCGCCGTCTGCACGAGACTGCGGCATAATCCTGCGGCCGGCCAGCCACCCAGCCTCGGACGCCCGCACCCGCAGCCTCGTCATAACACGTCTGGGACACGCACACGCCGTGAAGCCAAGCCACGCCACGCCACGCCGAGCCACGCCGCGCATCGGTCACACGCTTCGTGCATGCAACTGTCTGGCGCAAGATTTACTGCAAGTCTGCGTCTTGCGTCTCCTTCGTTCTCTGGGTCCTCTGCTTTCCTACCCGGCGGATCTGGAGGGAAGGAAGGAAGGAAGGAAGGGAGGAAAGGAAGGAAGGGAAGGAAGGAAGGAAGGAAGGAAGGAAGGAAGGAGGGAGGGAGGGAGAGTAGGAAGGGAGGAGTAGGAAGGGTGGAGAGTAGGAAGGGAGGAAGGAAAGGAGGGAGGGAGGGAGGGAGGGAGGGAGGGAGGGAGGGAGGAAGGAAGGAAAGAAAAAGAGAGGGAAAGAAGGAAAAAAGGAAGAGAGAGAGAGAGAGAGAAACAGGTGAAGCAGAGAAAAAAAAAAAATACGAGGGGCAAAAAAGCAGAAAAATAGAAAAGACCGCGGAAGGTTAACCCCCCCCCCCTCCCCTCTATCGACATCCTGTTTATGCTAATGAAAACAAAGCCGCATCAATTGGTGGCCGGACAGTAATCACGTCTTCACTGTCGCTCAGTGTCAGTGCCCTTCTTGCGGCGAAAGGCGAGCGTGACGCCACCAGGCGACGGCATTAGAAGCGACACTGACAATGCAAATGAAGGAAAGGTTAGCGAAAAGATGGACCAATGGGAGTGCGCAGATGGAAGGATCAATGATAATGATTGTGCTGATTATAGGGATAGGGATAGGTGAATGAAATAGGGATAGGCAAGAAACACAAAACAAGACGAAAAACAACAACCCCCCCCCCCCCCCCCCCCCCACCCCCCCCCCAAAGAAAATGGAAAGGGGGATGGTGATAATAATGATGATAATTATGGTGAAGATGGCGATAATTGTGATAAACATGATCATATGTGACTACTGATGATAGTAGCGTTAACAATGACAACAATAATACTCATCATAACTATTATTGTTCAATAATAACAAAAATGATTTTTTCTCATTTTGTCTATCAACACCATCTCCAACAAACGCACCTAGTTTCAATCTCTCTTTCTCTCTGTGTCTATGTCTATTTAATTTTTCTCTTCCATCCACCTTCTACTTCTCCTTTCCTCCCTTTACCTCAACTTTCAGCCCCGCCCCCTCTACCTACGTGGGTTTACTACACCTCCACTCCTTCCATTTCCCTCTCACTCTCCCCCTCCCTTCCCTCCTCCACTCCCTCCCTTTCCCTCTCACTCTCCCCCTCCCTTCCCTCCTCCACTCCCTCCCTTTCCCTCTCACTCTCCCCCTCCCTTGCCTCCTCCACTCCTTCCCTTTCCCTCTGACCCCCCCCCTCCCCCCTCCCCCGTGTTCCTCTGCCAGATGACGTGCCTGACACTCTCGCCTGACGTGTGCTGACGCGCTAGACGGTGATTCATGCGAGGGGGTTTGAAACATCATTTACTTACTTGCTGGACTTTCCTTTCTACCAACCAATTTTACCTACCCTTCTCCCTTCTCCCTTCCTCCCTTCTTTCGTTTCTCTCCTTTAGTATCTTCATACTTTTCTTTACTTAATTTTCATGGGCAATTTCCTTTGCGTCTATTTTTTTTATCCTTTTTCTCAGTCTGCGTGTCTCCATTCTTTTCTTCGTCTATTCATATCATCTCTCTCCATTTTCACCCATTCTTCCTCTTCTCTTTTTTTCTCCGTTTTCCTGCTCTGTCTTCGCCCTTCCTACCTTTCTTCTGTCGGAACTTCCTTCACTCATTTTCTTCTTTTTCCTCGCCTTACTCTTCCATTGATTATTCTATTCAATTCCATCCAATCCTCCTCCTACTTTCTATTCTCCTCTTGTCTCTTTCTTTTTCTATTCTTTCTCTTCTCCCTTTCTCTCCTCTTCTTCCACTTCTTTTTTTTTTTTACTCCTTTTCTTGTTTACCCTCCCCCTCTTGTTCCTCTTTCCTCCACCCCCACTTCTTCCCCTTCTTTTTCCTTCTCTTCCACTCCTTCGCCCCCCCCCCCCCACCCCCCCCCCCCCCCACCCCCCCCCCCCCCCCCCCCCCCTAACCCCCCTCAACCCCCCCCCCCCCCCACCCCTAACCCCATCCCACCCCAACCTCCTGCAACCTCGACTCACGGGGGAAAATCGATCAAGCGACGCCATGCAAGCACTCTAAAAACATCAACTTAAAACTTATATTCAAATGCATTTCACGACAAAAAATCGGACAATGAAACTTTATATGTTAGTCAAGGGACACCAAATGAGGGAGTAAGCAATAGAAGGATAAAAAGGGGAAGTGATGATGCTTTGCAGAGGGAGAGAAGGGGGAGGGAGAGAGAGGAGGGCAAAGGGGAAGGGGGAGAGACGGGGAAGGGAGAGGGGGAGAGATGGGGAAGGGAAAGGGGGAAAGGAGGGGGGGGAGAAAGAAGAAGAAGGGTTAGGAAGAGAGAGTAGAGAGAGAAGGGGGGGGGGGAGAGATATGAGAGAGGGGGGAAGAGGGAGGGGGAGATAAGGGAGGAGAGAGTGCCATCGTCCACACGAACTGAAAGACAAAGGAGGAGGAAGGAAGGGCGACATCAAAATCACAAACAAAATGCACTTGCTTTAGGCCTTCCGGACCATTCTCCCTACCCCCACCCCCACCCCCTTCTCCACCCTCCATCCTACCAGCAACATCCCCCCCCCCTCTTCCCCACTGCCACGAGGCCTCCCGGAAATCGGCTATCACAGCGAGCGAACGGAGCGCGCCGGAAGAGCCCCTCCCCCCTTCGAATTTCCGTTACAGATTAGCCGCGGACACTGAATTTCGCCGGCGCCCTCGAAACCCCTGCTGGCATGTGGAACCCCGTCCACGTGGTCTTCGTGCTCGGCAATAGAGAAAGGGTTTCCTGAAATAAATGAGGGCAAAAGAGAACATCGGTTATGTATATATATGTATATATAGATAAATATGTGTATATATATATATATATGTATATAGTATATATATATATGTATATGTATATATATATATATGTGTGTGTGATCTTATATATAATTGTGTGTGTGTGTGTGTGTGTGTGTGTGTGTGTGTGTGTGTGTGTGTGTGTGTTGTGGTGTGTGTGTGTGTGTTGTGTGTGTGTGTGTGTTTATATATATAATAAATATGTATATATTATAGAGATATATTTATATATATATTTTTATATATATATATATATATATATATATATATAATTTATATAAACACACACACACACACACACCCCACACACACACACACAACACACACACACACACACACACACACACACCACACACACACACACACACTATATATATATATATATATATATATATATATATATATATATATATATATATATATAATATATACACACACACACGTATATATACACACACACATACATAAACATTTTACCCACAACGAAGTTAACAATCCTGGTCAACCTGGCACGAATCACGGAAATTCTATATACCGCTATATTTACTTCTGATCAGTGACACAACCGTAAACTACGATGAAAAAAGGCAACCTGACCGAAAAAATCGGGAACAAAACCACATCAAACGAAGGGAGAAGAAAAGCTCACAATTTTAAATCCAAACAAAAAAAAGGAAAAAAAAAAAAAAAAAAAAAATCAGGCTACTCATTCAGTAGATAAAAGCGAGGAGTCCTTTTGATCTCAAGGAAAGAGGGGTAGCATGAGATTTTTAGTAGAAAGAAAGGAGTTAATTAAGGTTTAGGCCTATGCTAGCTAAGGAAGCACAGCCAAGTGTCTGGGTAAACAAGCGGTCCATCGATGCACGTAAACAATCTCTGTAAGAAAATGCCTCCGAGTGCCGGAGCAAACACACTGGCATTTGGCATGTCGTTAGATATAAAAGCATAACGTATATATGCATATGTAACGTGTCTATACATATCTCAACCTCCAGTAACACTAGAATATGCCTTCGCATTAGTTTATATGATTACCGTTCTTAAACTAGGAATCAAAACGAATATGCAGGTGATATAAGATATTAAATTTCAGTTCCAATACAAATACAAATAGAAAGTTATGCAACACCAAAACTTCTTGACAACAAAAGACAAAAAAAGTTCAAGACTTCAACATTTTGAAAGAATACGCCGGAAGCAAAACACGAGACGATGAAAGTGGAAGTGGGACAGGAAGGAAGGGAAGGGGGGGAAGGGGGGGAAGGGGGGAAAGGGGGAAAGGGAAGGGGGGAAGGGGAAGGGGGAAGGGGGGAAAGGGGGAAGGGGAAGGGGGAAAGGGGGAAAGGAGGGGAAGGGAAGAAACACGGGAGAGGGATAGAAAGTAGAAAAAAAAGTTTAAAAAAGAAAAGGTAGAGAAAATGCAAAGGAGGAAGGGGAGGGAGAAAAGAACGGAAGAGAGGGAGGGAGGGAGGGAGGGAGGGAGGGAGGGAGGGAGGGAGGAAGGAAGGAAGGAAGGAAGGAAGGAAGGAAGGAGGGAGGGGGATGGGGAGTAAGAGAGTACACACATAACCACAAATACACAACGTGCGCGTACATGTAATTCATGAAGAACTCCTACGAGCGACTACAGCATCAAGCACGTCGGGAGAATTGGCGATCATACTAATATTCTCTCTGTCTCTCCCTCTCCCTCTCTCCCTCTCTCACACTCACACTCACACTCACACTCACACTCACACTCACACTTACACTTTCACTCACTCTTTCCCTCCGCCTATCTATCTATCTATCCACCCAACCACCCACCCACCCACCCACCCATCCATCCATCCATCCTTTCACCCTGCCTCCTTCCCTCCATCCTCCCTCCTCAATACGCCAATCGATCTATTCCTCTATTATTATTATAATTATCATCAATTATTTCCACTATCATCATCATCATCCTAAATCCATCCTTCCTGACATACCTCACCTCACGCCCAACCCTCCTTCCCTTCGCCTGTCTTTCCTCGACACTTGTATTCCTCTCTTCTTACTACTCCCCATTTTTATCAATTTCTTGCATCCTAAAGAAGGGAGGCATCTCCCCCACGTCCACCACCTTGTATTTCCCGCACCCCACTTCCTTATTTCTCTCCTCCAATCTCTTCTTACCCCCACTTCCTTATTTCTCTCCTCCAATCTCTTCTTACCCCCACTTCCTGCCTATGTCTCCCCCTTCTCCCCTCCTATTTCTCCCCCTCCCCGATGTCCTCCCTATCCCTCCCCTTATCCCTACCTCCACTCCCCCCCCTCTCTCTCTCTCAACCTATCCTCCTCCTACCTCTTTATCCAACCCACCCCCACCTCCCTTTATCATCAATTACCATTTTCAACCTCCTACCCCCACTCCCACCCCCTTCCCAGACCCAGACCCAGCCCCTCCCCCACCTCCTTCCTCTTACCTTTTCCTTAATACCTCCTCCTTCGGTGTCAGGTTACCCCCCCCCCCCCACTGTTACTCCGCTACTCCTGTCCCTCCGCCACTCACCTGGAACGAGAAGAGAAGAAAAACGTGATTATGCGGTCGGCGTAATGGCTCGTAATCAATAGGGCTTGCGATAATGCAAGGTATTAATGACAAAAGCGATTGCGTAATCGTTATCATCAATATGACTTTGACGATGCAGATCGCATTAATGGGATAATAATAATCACAATCATTATCATTGACGAAACAATAATAAAGGATGAATTTATGGTCATCATCGTCGTCATCATCGACAGCATGACAACGATGAATTTTTTAGTAATCATCTCCCCTAGTACTGGTGGCAGCAATATTGAAAATAGAAATCAAAATAATAATATTAATTGTAATAATAACAATAATAACAATATTAATAATAACGGTGATAATGATAAAAGTAATAGTAACAGTAATGGTAATAAAAACAACAATGATAACATCAATAATGAAAATAATAACAATAACAAAACAACAATAATAATAATACTCATTTATCATTCATCATGATCACTAACTCATTATCATGAGTTCATCAAAATTGTTATTTCTATTATTATCATTATCATCATAATCAATATTGTCATCCTCGTTATTAGTGTCATCCTTACGATTCTCATCATTGCGATCATCATCATACACATTAATACGTACACAATCAAATAATTGCTATAAAAACCTCCTTTCTGAATAGTCATTGTGATTCTACTTTTCTTCGAATTGTCACTCTACCGTCCTATCGCCATAACGACTGTTGCATGGTACAAGGAACACTTAAAATTTAGATAAATATCTTATTCAGGCTTCCTCTGGCTCGTTGTCTCCAATTTGATCTTCCCTATCGCATCTCCCTTCCTTCCTAGTCCAGTCCAGTCCAGTCCAGTCCAGTCCAGTCTAGTCCAGTCTAGTCCAGTCTAGTCCAGTCTAGTCCAGTCCTGTCTTCCCTTTTCTTTCCCTCCTCTTCTTCGCCTATTTATCTTCCACCTCGTCCTCCTCCCAATTCTTAATCTTCCCTCTTCTCCTCTTTTCCTCCTTCCTACTCTCTCCTTTCCTTATTTCCCCTTCCTCTTCCCCAACTACCTCCTCTTCTCCTTTCTTTCTCCCCTCTGTTCTCTCACATCTTCCTATTCCTTCCTCCTCCTTCCTCTCTAACTTCTTTCTCTTCCTCTTCTTCTTCCCCGCCATTTCTTTCCGTGTTCCCGACTCCCAACTCTTCTCTCTCC
>NW_028234431.1:19807706-19815206 GCF_977035675.1 Penaeus japonicus
TGCACCTCCAGACACAGCCCGCGGCGGCAGGTCCTCGCCACACTCGCCAACCGCACACGTGGGACCCGACCAAGAAACGGGTGTAGAAATGATAGGTACTCCCACGGGGTTCAGATTCCACTTGTGCGATATGGCAGTCAGGACCGAGGGAAGGTGGGCGGGTGGGAGGGAGGGAGGTGCCAAAAAAGGGAAGGAGGTAAGGAAGGGGAAAAGGGAAAGAGCTCGGAGGTGAAGATGGGGGCATGGTAGAGGAGAGAGGGGAGAGGAGAAAGAAATAAGGGGAGTTACACGATCGTAAAAAAAATACATATCTGAGCATAATATGTATTAGATCATAATACATAATCATAATTAATACATAATCTAACACATAATAAATACATAATGAGAACATATATCCCAGTCCCAAGTTGTTTGTTTTTTACCTCCCCCCCCACCAAAAAAAAGAATAACAACCACAACCACACATCGTCAGCACAAAGTGGCTGCGCCCATCCCCGCAGCAGACGCACCGACAGAACAACCCAATCCCAGTCAGCAATTCCTCGCCAAGAGCCACATCAGCATCACCACCAGCCCAGCACAACAACAACAGCAGTACCAAGAGGACACAACAAGAGCCTCCTGTTCCCCAGCTTTGAAACGTTCGTGCCACCACAACAATGGCACAGATGTACTCAGAGTCTAGTGTCATTCGATTAAAATAAAGTCTCTTGCGGGTCAACAAAAGCAAGCCCCTCTGGCAAAGGCGAAGGGAACGCACTTTTTTTTCAAGAAAATATGTGTAAATGAAGTCAATAAAATATATGATTAGGTGAAAAAGACATGCATCATCAAAAAGAATACAGAAAAAAATATAACTAGCTAAGAAAATTAAATCAATATAATTATAATTAAGGTACCTTATATGAGCAAAAAAGGATAAAAACAATACAAGATAATCATTCCTAACATTCATAACAAATACAAAAAGACTATTTCTTCGATCCCGAATAAAAAAAAACAAGTAAAATCCGCCCCACTTTGGATCCCCCACAAGAAGAAAAAAATTGGGGATATATAAATCTAAATGAAAAGAAGATGAAAAAAAGAGGTAAATGTCAGCTTCCGGGAAGAAAAAGCGCTGTCCGTCCCAGAGACTCGATACTAAAGTGAGAGAAATAAATCAATGAAGTAATATCGACCCATCGCCAAAATGTCACCCTTCGGCTCCTCTCCCTCCCGTAGCCTGTCCCCCTTACGTCACGAGGCCGGGGAGCTTAGGAGCGAAGAGAGAGAGAAAAAAGAAAAGAATTCTAGTTTTGTTATCCTTTAAGACTTTTTTTCCCTCTTGTTTTCTTCTATTTTTTCTTGTTTTTTTCTTGTTTTCTCAGGCTCTTTTCTGTTTTTGTTTTCCTTTTAGTCTTCTTTTTGTTTGTCTTTTTACGCATTTTTTATTTTTTTGCTTTCTTTTCTTAAACGAAATTCTTCGTACTGTTCCGTCACCACTACTGCTGTTGTTGCTTATTTACCACTGAAAAAAGGTCATACATTAATTTAAAAAATACACCGTAGAAGCACTTCCCCGAATAAAAAGTATCTTAAAAAATACAAAAAAAAACTTCCATTTGCTCTTAAAGACAATATTCTGAATTCCCTTGCCTCCGTTAAAAGTGAGTGTCGACGTAACGGGTTAATGTATATATACGATGAACGAGAAACGCGCAATATGCATCGCTCACCCACGCACGCACAGTACGCGCGTGTGAATTTATGTGCGAGTGCTTGCAGACAATATCCACAGCACCATTAGCTATACATCTAAAAATCCGATTTGAGTCCATACACCGCACACAAATCACCCACAAAACCGCCCCTGCCTAAGTATCAACGCAGGGCTTATCTTCAGCTTTCCCTGTGAGGTTGTTTTTTCTCTATTTCTTTTTGTCCTCTAATTGCGCTATGGCAGGAAAGGAAAACGAGAAATAGAGAGGAAAAGAAAAATATAGAGAAAAAGAGTGGGGAAAGGGAGGAAAAGACAGACATACAAGGGCAAACGCGCGCGCGCGCGCACACACACACACACACACACACACACACACACACACACACACACACACACACACACACACACACACACACACACACACACACACACACACTCATACTCAAATTACTCTTACTCTTACTCTTACTCTTACTCATGCGAACTTCATTTTCTATTCCTTCCTCTCTTTTCCTATCTGGACTCCCTCCCTCCATCCCCATCCCCCCCATCCCTACCCTCCTTCCCCCTCCCCTCCCCTTCCTTCCCCTCCCCTCCCCCTCTCTCCCTCCTTCTCTTCTCCCCCCCTCCACCCTCATATCCACCTTTTACATCCTTTAAAACTTGAATAAATGCCAAGGTTCGGGCCAAAGGCAGGGGGGTGGGGATGGGAGTCACTTATGCGGGGTTCGTTCAAACTGATATTGAAAAACAATATATAAAATTTTCAGGCGAGGTTTTTTAAAGGCAGCTGGGAAAAAAAATCTGGGACTCGCACAAGTCCTAATCAAATAAACTCCCTTTGAAAGCAGACTGAGGGGGACACTTTTAAAAGCAGCGTTTACCTCTCGCCATCTTCGATCCTCCCTCCCTCCCTCATTCCCTCATTCACTCACTCACTCACTCACTCACTCACTCACCCACCCACTCACTCACCCAATCACTCCTCTTCCTCTCTGTCGAGTTCCTCTCCCACTTCTTCCTCTTCTATCGAATTCCTCTCCCTCCTCCTCCTCCTCTTCTCCCTTTATGGTCCCATATTTTTTCTCCTCTTTTATCGATCCACTATCCTCTTATTCCTATTCGCTACCCTATTCTTCCCTTTGAATCTCTTCTCCCTCCTCTTCCCCTTCGCTCTCCTATTCTTCCTCGTCCTCTTCTTTTCCTCTGCGATCCCCTAATTCCTCCTCATTTTTCCTCATCTATTCCCTAACATTTCCTTTCAGTCCTCGATACCCTTTCTCTCCCTTCCTCTGCAATCGCCTCCTCCCCCTCTTCCTCCTCTCCTCCTTCCTCTTCGGACATCCCTCCTCCCCTCCGCCATCCCCATCCAGGCCCCTTCCCCTCCGCTCCATCCCCCAAGTTTATGTAATCACAGTCAGGGGCGTGTCTGGCTCACCTCCCTCGACACGACGTACGCACGCACATACACACACGTACACTCAACATGCCAAGTCGCCACATGGCAGCCCCATGTCACACGCGGGGGGTGGGGGGTGGGGTGATATCCTCAGCCCCCGAGGCACTTCCCAGTTCCCGACTACATCCTTCACATTCCAAAGGCGACAATTTCTTATCTTTTTCAACGGTGCAATGGTGACTTTCGTGTTCGTAAAGATTTTCCTTATTTTACGTCGCTGTGATTCGTCGCGGGAGCTTCCTTCTTCTTTGATCTTTTTCAACTTGGCTTTTTTCATTCTTTCTTTTTTGCTTTCTTTCTTTTTTTAAGTAAAAGTAAACCCCGAGACTATCAATTAACGATCTTTAAGTCTCCGTAACGAGTCGGCATCTCGTAAAGACGAGGGAAAGGTTCGATACCAATACGATACTAACTTTTTGTTTCTCTCTCTCTCTCTCTCTCTCTCTCTCTCTCTCTCTCTCTCTCTCTCTCTCTCTCTCTCTCTCTCTCTCTCTCTCTCTCTCTCTCTCTCTCTCTCTGTGAATGTGAATGTGAATGTGAATGTGAATGTGAATGTGAATGTGAATGTGTATGTGTGTGTGTGTGTGTGTGTGTGTGTGTGTGTGTGTGTGTCTGTCAGCCTGTCTCTCTCCCCGTTTTCCGGCTCTATTCCCCATCCACATTCCCCACACGACGAAGAGAAAAATACCAAATAATCATAATATAAACAACGTCATCTGCACGCCGGCCCGGCTGTCAGAGCGACCGGAAGTGACAGGTCGTCGCAGAAGAATGTCAGGCCCCGCGACGACACTCGACGACGGCGATGATACAAGGCAGGAACGCAGGCCTCCTCCTCCCCCGCCCCCTCCCCCTTCTCCCCCATCCCCTTTCCATTTCCTTGTGCTGGGTACGGACTTGATATCTATTTTTTGACATTTTTATTGGTGCGTGTCGTGTCTCTCTCTCTCTCTCTCTCTCTCTCTCTCTCTCTCTCTCTCTCTCTCTCTCTCTCTCTCTCTCTCTCTCTCTCTCTCTCTCTCTGTGTGTATGGGTATGGGTATGTGTATGTGTATGTGTATGTGTATGTGTATGTGTATGTGTATGTGTATGTGCATGTGCATGTGCATGTGCATGTGCATGTGCATGTGTATGTATATGTATATGTGTATATATGTAAATATATATGTATATGCATATATAAGTATATGTATATGTATATGTATTTGTATTTGTATTTGTGTGTGTGTATATATATATATAAACGTGTGTGTGTGTATGTAGTATGTATATATTTATGCATGTGTTTGGATGTATATTTGTTTTATATATATATATATATATATATTATATATATATTATATATATATATATATATATAATATATATTATATATATATATATATATATATATGCATATGTAAATATATATTAGTGTATAATATATGTATATATATATATATGTATATACTAAGTATATAATATATATATATATATATATATGTATAATATATATACATATATCTATATGTATATATATATCTATATATATATATAATACATATAATATATATATATATAATAATATATATAGTATATATATATTTCTGTATGTATGTACAGTGCTGGCCAAAAATCTTAAGACCAGGTGAAATATTGCAAATATTTGCATTTAGGCCTGGTGGTTTGTAATCACGTTGGAAGTGGAGCTGCGAATATGTAAGGAGAAAAGGAAGAGGTAGGAAATAAAACCAGATTCGAAGCATGTTTCTGAAATACTGGTTAGAAACACGAGTGACAAACACCATTCACACCGGTACAAAATTTAAGACCAAGGACAGAACAAAGTCGAAATCTGTGGACAGGATCGACAATTCATTTTCA
Source organism: Penaeus japonicus (assembly GCF_977035675.1). Classification (NCBI taxonomy): domain Eukaryota; kingdom Metazoa; phylum Arthropoda; class Malacostraca; order Decapoda; family Penaeidae; genus Penaeus; species Penaeus japonicus. The sequence goes on from NW_028234431.1 coordinate 19,812,734, forward strand.
AGTTTTCTTTTAGGCACTCACGCCTGATCAGCACTTCCCGATGGCAAAGGCACAAAAGCTGACTGACTTTGAACTGGACGGATCATTCGAGTTACCGCAAGCAAGGGCTTTCGCAACGTGCCAATCCGCTGCTGAGGTCGGACGCTCCAAAACAGTCGTTTTAAATTTCCTAAAAGACCCTGAGGGTTATGGGAAGAAAAGGTCAAGTGGTCGACCCCGAAAAATTTCACCTGTGCTGAGCCGGAGGATCGACGTACCGCCCGTGAAGGGGAGACACGGACGATCGTCGAGCCAGATCAAGGCCCTTACTGACGCTGACTGCAGCACAAGGAAACCCCCCCCCCCATTAGACGCATCTGCGACAGAAGGGCTTCAAAAACAAAAAACGCCTTCAAAGCCCGTCTCCTCCCACGTCACAAAACTGCGCGTTTGGAATTTGCGAGGGAGCACCAAACATGGGACGTCGAAAGGTGGAAGAAGGTTTTGTTCTCCGACGAGAAAAAAAGTTTAACCTGGACGGTCCTGATGGTTTCCACGTCTCCGGTGGGATCTATTTGTCGTGCCAGTAACGTTGGAAACCATCAGGACCGTCAGGTAAAACTTTTTCTCGTCGGAGAACAAAAACCTTCTTCCACCTTTCGACGTCCCATGTTTGGTGCTCCCTCGCAAATTCCAAACGCGCAGTTTTGTGACGTGGGAGGAGACGTGGCCTTTGAAGGCGTTTTTGTTTTTGAAGCCCTTCTGTCGCAGATGCCGTCTAATGGTCCTTGTGCTGCAGTCAGCGTCAGTAAGCCTTGATCTGGCTCGACGATCGTCCCGTGTCTTCACGGGCGGTACGTCGGATCCTCCGGCTCAGCACAGGTGAAATTTTTCGGGGTCGACCACTTGACCTTTTCTTCCCATAACCCTCAGGGTCTTTTAGGAAATTTAAAACGACTGTTTTGGAGCGTCCTACCTCAGCAGCGATGGCACGTTGCGAAAGCCCTTGCTTGCGTAACTCGATGATCCGTCCACGTTCAAAGTCAGTCAGCTTTGTTGCCTTTGCCATCGGGAAGTGCTGACAGCGTGAGTGCCTAAAAGAAACTGAAATGAATTGTCGATCCTGTCACAGATTTCGACTTTGTTCTGTCTTGGTCTTAAACTTTTGTCCGGTTGCTGAATGGTGTACTCGTGTTTCTAACCAGTATTTCAGAAACATGCTTCGAATCTGGTTTTATTTCCTACTCTTCCTTTTCCTCCTTACAATTCGCAGCTCCACTTCCAACGTGATTACAAACCACCAGGCCTAAATGCAAATATTTGCAATATTTCACCTGGTCTTAAGATTTTGGCCAGCAGTGTATGTATGTGTGTGTATATATATAAATATATATATATATATATATATATATATATATATATATATATATATATACATATATGCACAAATACATGCATACATACATATATATACATACACACTCTCTCCCTCTCTCGTCCCCTCCGAAGAAAACGAGGCATCTCCCCCCCCCACGCAACCGTAACTCTCGCATCCCTCGCAAGACATCCCGATAGACATAAATCCCCTTCATATCGCGCACATCATCTCCGGAACCGAGCGATTTCCGAGTGTGGGCGGGACGAAATCACGAAACATCAACTCGCAAACCCTCTCATCACACGCGGAGGGAGGGAGGAGAGGGGCGTAAAATAAAAATGAATGGGAAAGCCGGATCTCTCATTCACTCGGACGGCTTTACTTACTGGCTTTCCTCAGCCCCGTCTTCCGGATTTTTCTTCCCGTCTTGTTTTCAGCCACGCCGCGTTCGCTACGCCGCGCCAGGGCCAATGGCAGCCACCTACGTCTGCTTGTAAACAAAATAGTAGTCTTTCTTATCATTCTTTTTTTTCCGGTTATCTGTCTGTCTGTCTTTGTCTGTGTGAGTATCTGTGTCTGCCCCTGTATGTACCTGCCTGCCTGTGTCTCCCTGTCTGTCAGTGACTGCCTGCCTGTCTGTCTGTCTGCTTGCCTGCCTGTCTGTCTGTCTGCTTGCCTGCCTGTCTGTTTGCCTGCCTGATTGCCTGCCTGATTGCCTGCCTGATTGCCTGCCTGTCTGTCTGTCTGTCTGTCTGTCTGTCTGTCTGTCTGTCTGTCTGTCTGTCTGTCTGTCTGTCTGTCTGTCTGTCTGTCTGTCTGTCTGTCTGTCTGTCTGTCTGTCTGTCTGCCTGCCTGTCTGCTTGTAGGACTGCCTCTGTCTGTGACTTCGCGTATGTGCGCTTGGGCATGCGTGCGTGCGTGCCTTCCCGTCATTATTCCTCTCTTTCTCTCTCTCTCTCTCTCTCTCTCTCTTGTTCCTTCATGCAACAAAGCGAAACACACCCCTCCCCGCCTACCCTTCCCCCTCCCCCTTTCAGCATACCGCATTACCTCCGCGAGAGGGGAGCGGGAGGGGAGGCCGGGTGCGGGAAAGGGGATTCAACACGTAATACAGTA
>NW_028234431.1:19830571-19838071 GCF_977035675.1 Penaeus japonicus
TTTAAAGCAAATAATTACAGGTTCTCTCCGAGCGTCCTCCAAGTGCCAGCACCTTGTCGCTAAAGCCGTGTCAGGGAAGCCGACTGATCGCTGGGAAGCCGGCGTAATCAGCCTTAAGACCAATGGCGATGCCGCTGATATGCTGATGGCGGCGGAGACGGGAAGTGGCAAGTGGCAAGTGGTAGGTGGTAGGTGTGGGGCGTCTGGGTAGGTGGCGTGTGGGTAGGTGGCGTCGGGGTGGGGTGTAGGCTGGTGGGTGGTGTGTAGGCTGGTGGGTGGTGTGTAGGCTGGTGAGTGGTGAGCGGTGGGTGGCGAGTGGTGTGTGGTGTGTGGTTATGACGATGTTGAAGACGAGACTGAGGATGAGGATGGTAAGGGCGACGATAGCAGTGATGACGATAATAAGGCAATGACAATGATGGTGATAATGATGTTAATGATAATGGAAATGAAGGCGGTGACGAGGAAGGAGAAAGGAGGAGGATAATCAAAGTGAGGATAGTGAGGATAATGATGACGAGGGGCGAAGATGACAAAGACGATAATGATGAATGGGTTGATAACCCAAAAGACAAAGCCAACAAAGCGAACGATCCGCAGCCACAATTAGATAACTCCCCCATCTATCGCCTTCGGGTGCAAGGCGAGCTAACCTTTTGCCCCTTGCACCGTCTGCATAAAAAGGCACGTGCAGTCCCCTATCCAGATTTCCATTTCAACCACGTACACAATAAATTATACGCACGCGCGCGCGTACACACGCACACACGAACTATACCTACTACCCCTTCCCCCTAGCCACCCCACATAATGGAACTCCAGTGTGTTAAAGGCATATCGGCTCCGGCTCAAACGAGATCAAGAGAATTTTCTCATTTCTCATTTTCTCATTAATCTCATTCCTATGAATCGAACGGAACGGCCAATAACTGGTGTTACTAGCGATCGCAGTAGCAACAATAATCATAACTGTCATAAGAGAACGAGTAACGGTTAATTGGCAGAGTAATAATCATAATCTCGGTCATAAAACGGCTGTAACAAATATTAAAACAGCCCCGGTAATTGCCATCATTCTCGTTACTATCATCAATATCGCCGCATTGGTAAGGATAACGACCATGAGCATAATTGAAATAATCATTCTCATTAAACTGGTTTTCTTTCACCATGGCTACCAGAAGTCCATAAGTGTCACCACAGTTACCACCAACGTTACGCCGTTCGTACACTCGGGACACTATACCCACCATATCTTATACCATCTTATACCATCATCACCACCTCCATTACCACCCAGCACCATAATATGCACAACAACCATCACCACCTTCCCCGGCCATCCGCCATATCCGCCACCACAATATCCACAACTACTAACACCACCGTCCCCACCCAACCATGTCCACCACAAATCACCTCCCTGCAATATCCACCACCGACAACACTATTACCGCTGACATTCCACCCACCACATCCACCACAATATCCTCCCTCCCAACCACCATATCCACCACTACCATCTTCCTCATCCGGATAACTAATACCCATCACCACAATCACCTATCATCCCTCACCCACCATATCCAAAACATCCACCCACCTCCGGCAATCCCACCCACACCCCACCCATCATACCCCCCCTTCCCCCTCTCTCCTTCCCTCCTCCCTCTCTCCCTCCTTCCCTCCCTCCCTCCCTCTCTCTCTCCTTCCCTCCCACCCTCCCTCTCTCATTCCTTCTCTCCTTTCCTCACTCCCTCTCTCTTTCCTTCCCTCCCTCCCTCCCTCTCCTTCCCTCCCTCCCTCTCTCTCTCCTTCCCTCCATCCCTCTCTCTCTCCTTCCCTCCATCCCTCTCTCTCTCCTTCCCTCCCTCCCTCTCTCTCTCCTTCCCTCCATCCCTCTCTCTCTCCTTCCTTCCCTCCCTCTCTCTCTTCTTCCTTCCTTCCCTCCCTCCCTCCCTCTCTCTCTCCTTCCCTCCATCCCTCTCTCTCTCCTTCCCTCCATCCCTCTCTCTCTCCTTCCTTCCTCCCTCCTTCCTTCCTTCCTCTCTCCTTCGCTCCTTCCTTCCTCCCTCCCTCCCTCTCTCTCCTTCCTTCCCTCCCTCCTTCCTTCCCTCCCTCCCTCCCCCCCCCCTCCCTCTCTCTCCTCCTCCTCCCTCCCCTCCTCCTCTCCCTCCCCTCCCTCCTCTCTCTTCCCTCCTTCTTCCCTCTCCTCCTCCTCCCTCCCTCCCTCCTCCCCTCCTCCCTCCCTCCCTCTCTTCTCTCCCTCTCCCTCCCTCCCTCCTTCTCTCCTTCCCTCCCTCCCTCCTCCCTCCCTCCCTCCTCCCTCCCTCCCTCTCCTTCCCTCCCTCCCTCTCTCTCTCCTTCCCTCCCTCCCTCCCTCTCTCTCTCCCTCCCTCTCTCCCTCCTTCCCTCCCTCCCTCCTTCTCCCTCTCCTTCCTTCCCTCCCTCTCTATCTCCTTACCCTCCTTCTCTCTCTCCCTCCCTCCCCCCCTCTTCCTCTCTTTCCGTCACAGGAGACAGGTGAAGAACCCTTTAGTTCGTACCCGGGCGGAGCACAGTCGACCAAAGAAACAATGGTTCCCTTTGGACTGGGGCGCTGGAAGATGTCCAATGGGGGGAGGAATAAGGGAAAGAGGGAAATGAAAATGAGGAGGAGCAGGAGGAGGAGGGGCGGAGAGATGGAAAGTGATGGGTGGGGATAGGGTGGGAGAAAGGGGTGGTTATAGGGAGGGAGGGAGGGAGGGAGGGGAGGAGGGAGAGGGCGCGCGCGGAGAGAGAGAGAGAGAGAGAGAGAAAGGGTGCGAGAGAGAGAGAGAGAGAAAGGGTGCGAGAGAGAGAGAGAGAGAAAGGGTGCGAGAGAGAGAGAGAGAGAAAGGGTGCGAGAGAGAGAGAGAGAGAGAGAGAGAGAGAGAGAGAGAGAGAGAGAGAGAGAGAGAGAGAGAGAGAGAGAAGAGAGAGAGAAGAGAGAGAGAAGAGAGAGAGAAGAGGAGAGAGAAGAGAAGAGAAGAGAAGAGAAGAGAAGAGAAGAGAGAGAGATAATAAACAAACAAACAAAATTAAAAGAAAAAATATATATCACAAGGAGGGGAAACAGGCGCGAGACAGACGAGAGAACGCCAGCAGACAGACAGGAAAGGTCAAACACCCAACGCTTTAAAATGTCATGAAGAGAAGGTCGGTGAGGGGAGGGGAGGGAGGGGAGGGAGTAAAGAGAGGAGGGGGGGAGGGTATTCCGGAGTGTCAATGTAAGACAAGCGTGGTATTGTATTCAGTCGACCGCTCTATGATAAGTGTACTGACAGGAAAGGAAGAGGAAGACAGCGAAAGAAAGTGAGAAAGAGTGGAAGTGAAGAATAGGAAGAAGAAGAGCCAGGGGGAGGGGAAAGCACGAAAGAGATGTGATAGAGGAGTAGCTAAGTAAAAGAAGGGGAAGAGGAGTTGATTGAAGTAGAAGAGAATACAAATAGAAAAAAAAAGAAAAATAATAAGAAGAATAATAAGACGAAGCCGAATAAGAGGAAGACGACAACGAGAAAGGCACCGTCAGCACCACCACCATCAGCCAATAAAAAAAGCGTGTTTCCTTTACCCCTATGTTAGGTTTCTACCTGTTTACCTATCCACCAGTCGGACCGACCTATAAATACAAACCGATTCGGAGAGCGCCATCATCAAACTATTTGAGGCGATCACAAAAGATACACAACTCACACCACACGCACATAAACACGTACATGAAATCGCCTGATCTCACGCAAAAGGATAAAAATGCTAAGGTCATCTCGATACCACTTGGTCATGATAGCTTGTCGCGATGGAATGGCGTTTACATCTTTTGTTATTATATGTATGTGTGTACATGTGTACATAGTTATGTTTTTGTGTATAGCGTGCAATCATCGACATGCATACATAAATACATGACATATACACGCCCCGGTACATACACATACGTCATGTTTCAGTTTTTTGTTTTGTTTTTGTATTTTTGTATGTATGTATGTATGTATGTATGTATGTATGTATGTATGTTTGTATGTATGTATGTGCATTATAATGCTTTTTGTTGTTGTGTGTTTATTTCATTCACCGTGTCATTCTTTCTTTATTAGTTTATCAAAACTGTTTCTTTATATAAACTCATTATTCCTTATCTATTCATTTATTCTTATTTATGTATATGTACCTTTACACGTGTATAGTGCGTGTGCGTGTGCGTGTAAATAATTAAATACTAAATACACATATAGCATAGGATAAATGCATATATCTATATCTATCTATCTATCTATATATGCAATGTACATATACAATGCGTAACCGTAGTACGCATCGAACCCCGCAAACCAGTTCAACAGAGAAACGGTAAGAACGAATACCTACAAAAATACCCAAGAGAAAGTGAGGGAGCGATAAAATCCGGCTCGCAGCAGATCCTCCCAGCTCCATCCACCTCCCCAACCCTTTCCCTCACACCCAACCACCCATCCAATCCCCCCTCCCTCTCTGCAACCAACCACCTCCACCCTTTAGTCTTTACTCCCCCTCCTCCCCAAATCTGCCAATCATGGCCGGGATCACCGTGTTACAGGTCGGGTGCAGGCAATTGCGTCCCATGGGCCACGGCGATCACCCCACGGCTTGCCGGTGCGCTGCCACACCTGCCACAATACGCAACAAATGGCGACTCGCTGCGATCAAAATGGCAACTCGCTGCGATCAGAATGACAACTCGCTGCGATCAGAATGACAACTCGCTGGGATGAGAATGACAACTCGCTGCGATCAGAATGACAACTCGCTGCGATCAGAATGACAACTCGCTGGGATAAGAATGACAACTCGCTGCGATCAGAATGACAACTCGCTGCGATCAGAATGACAACTCGCTGGGATAAGAATGACAACTCGCTGCGATCAGAATGACAACTCGCTGCGATCAGAATGACAACTCGCTGCGATCAGAATGACAACTCGCTGGGATAAGAATGACAACCCGCTGGGATAAGAATGACAACTCGCTGCGATCAAAATGACAACTCGCTGCGATCAGAATGACAAATCGCTGGGATAAGAATGACAACTCGCTGCGATCAGAATGACAACTCGCTGCGATCAGAATGACAACTCGCTGCGATCAGAATGACAACTCGCTGCGATCAGAATGACAACTCGCTGGGATAAGAATGACAACTCGCTGCGATCAGAATGACAACTCGCTGCGATCAGAATGACAACTCGCTGCGATCAGAATGACAACTCGCTGCGATCAGAATGACAACTCGCTGCGATCAGAATGACAACTCGCTGCGATCAGAATGACAACTCGCTGCGATCAGAATGACAACTCGCTGCGATCAGAATGACAACTCGCTGCGATCAGAATGACAACTCGCTGCGATCAGAATGACAACTCGCTGCGATCAGAATGACAACTCGCTGCGATCAGAATGACAACTCGCTGCGATCAGAATGACAACTCGCTGCGATCAGAATGACAACTCGCTGCGATCAGAATGACAACTCGCTGCGATCAGAATGGCAACTCGCTGGGATAAGAATGACAACTCGCTGCGATCAGAATGACAACTCGCTGCGATCAGAATGACAACTCGCTGCGATCAGAATGACAACTCGCTGCGATCAGAATGACAACTCGCTGCGATCAGAATGACAACTCGCTGCGATCAGAATGACAACTCGCTGCGATCAGAATGACAACTCGCTGCGATCAGAATGACAACTCGCTGCGATCAGAATGACAACTCGCTGCGATCAGAATGGCAACTCGCTGCGATCAGAATGACAACTCGCTGGGATAAGAATGACAACTCGCTGGGATAAGAATGACAACTCGCTGCGATCAGAATGACAACTCGCTGCGATCAGAATGCCAACTCGCTGCGATCAGAATGACAACTCGCTGGGATAAGAATGACAACTCGCTGCAAGTCAATGCTATCAAAATGACAAGTCACTGCGATATATATATATGGCAACTTACTTCGCCATTGTCCACAACAAGGAACAACCACAAATGAGGCATAATCCGCTACATCTCGAAATCAACACACAGAACAGCATACCATAATCCACCTTACCACACCCACCATTTACCAAACTAAACAAAAGTCCACTACAACAGATCCTTATCGCTGACTCCACTTGCCTCCACGGCCCTTGCCACCTCCTTTACTCATTACTCACCACTTTGCTCCCAATTCACCCGATAAATTCATTCACCTCCATCCATCGAGTTCATGTACCCTCCCCCCATCCTCCTATTTCTTTTCGTCTTCTCTTAATTTACATCTCCCTATCACCTGATCCCCCGCCTGTTTTATTATATATATATATATATATATATATATATATATATATATATATATATATATATTATATATATATATATAAAGATAGATAGATAGATAGATAGATAGATAGATACAGATACAGATACAGATATATACATATACAGATGTATTTCTTATTCTCCTTTCCATTACCCTCTTTTATTCCCTTGCTCCCTCATTCCCTTTACTCATCCTTTTCATCTCCCTCCCTCCTCCTTTCTCCTTTCTTCACATTCACTTTTCTTATCATCTCCCTCTCCCTCTCGCTCCCTCATTCCCCTTTTCCCTACTTCTCTCCTTCTTCTTCCTCTCCCTCTTTCCCTCTTCCCCTCCCCCTCTCTCTCTCTCTCTCTCTCTCTCTCTCTCTCTCTCTCTCTCTCTCTCTCTCTCTCTCACCCCTTTATCTACCATCTCCTCTCTCCCACGAAGACACAAGCTGATCGCTGTCCGTTGGGGTTATTTATAGCTTGTTTGGCAAGATATGTCGAGGTGATGTCCACAGGGAGAGGAAGTGGGGAGGAGGGGAGGAGGGGAGGTGAGGGAAGGGAAAGGGAGAAGAGCAAAAAGACGGAAGAGCAGAGAGAATATGAAGAGGTGAGGGGAACTGAGGACGGAAGAGTAAAGGGAATATTAAGGGAAAGGAGGGGAGGGGAAGGGAGGGGAGGGGAGGGGAGGGGAGGGGAGGGGAGGGGAGGGGAGGGGAGAGAAGGGGAGGGAAGGGAAGAAGGGAGAAGAACTGGGAGTGGAGAGGTAAAAAACGGTACAAGGAGGGAAAAGGGAAGAACACAAGAGGAGAAGAGAGAGGGCAAAGAAAGCTATGGGAGGTGGAAGGAGGGAAGAGTAGCAGGAAAAGGAAGAGGGTCGAGAGAAAAAAGAAGGCGAACAAGCAAACAGTGAAAAGGGAAAAAAGGTGCGAGACCAGAAAACAAGGAACGAAAATAAAAGGCAAAGTAAAAGGAGGAAATAAAAGAAAATAGATAACCAACGAAAGCCAAACTGAGAAAGTAAAGAAACGAATAATCTTGACACTCCTTATCCCCAAGCCTTTGCGCATCCTGGTGGAGAAATCCTCACGCAATAGCCATGAATTAAGACATGGCAGCTAAGTGCAGTCATGACCCGTCCACGCCACGTCGCCGTACCA
>NW_028234431.1:19843071-19855571 GCF_977035675.1 Penaeus japonicus
ACGAATCAAACGCACACGTAATCCTCCTCCCCTTCTCCTCTCCCACTCCATCCCCATCCCCATCCCCTTCTCTCCCACTCCAATCCCGTCCCCTTCCCTCTCCCCCTTCCTTCCCCATTCCTGCTTCCGCCCCTCTCTCCCTTTCCCTGCCCCTCTACATCTCCCCAATGCCACTGCCACTGCCACTGCCACTGCCACTCCCGCTCCCACTCCCATTCCCACTCCCACTCCCACTCCCGTTCCCGTTCCCGCTCCCACTCCCGCTCCCCATCAATAACTTTACGATCTCCTATAATTACCATCATTTCGAGAACTTTTAGGGAGGGACGAACTCGATTTCAAATGCCGTGGGTAATTACCTTTGATGATGACTACGAACTCAGTAGATTTAAAAAACACGAATTTCTAAAAAGAAAGAAAAAAAGAAACTTAGTATCACCAATGCCCCAAACACTCTTTTTTATTACGCCCTTCACTGCAAGCAAACGAAGATTATACAAACAAATAACATCAACCAAGCTAATCCTCTTCCTACTTACAAGCACGGCGTAGCCAGCAAACAAATAACAATGATACTCTGACAAATAGGCGCCAATGCCCAGATAGATTACATAGCGCTCGCCGTCTGTGTGTGTGTGTGTGTGTGTGTGTGTGTGTGTGTGTGTGTGTGTGTGTGTGTGTGTGTGTGTGTGTGTGTGTGTGTGTGTGTGTGTGTGTGTGTGTGTGTGTGTGTGTGTGTGTGTGTGTGTGTGTGTGTGTGTGTGTGTGTGTGTGTGTGTGTGTGTGTGTGTGAGAGAGAGAGAGTGTGCATGTATGAGCGTGCGTTTGTCTGTATTTCCTAAATAACGCCCCACTTCACCCCGCTTCCTCAATTATTTGTCTTTTCCTTCTCCATTCTTTATCTCCCCCTTCCCTTCTCCCTCCCTCCTTTCTTCATCTTTATCTCCCTCCCTACGTTTATTTCTCTTATTCCTACTCCCTTGCATCACCACTCGCCACAGGGACTATGTATATGGGCCTGGTTTATTGCCTACCCGTTGGCTCTCCTCCATGACGCTAGGCCTAAAGACTTACGAGTAATGGGTGGAGACTGGGGGAGAGGGGAGAGGGGAGAGGGGAGAGGGGAGAGGGGAGAGGGGAGAGGGGAGAGGGGAGAGGAGAAGGGGAGGAGAGGGGGGGGGGAGGGGGGAGGGGGGGAGGGAGGGAGGGGGAAGGGGAGGAGGGAGGGAGGGGAGGAGGAAGGGGAAGAAGGAGGAGAGGGGGAGGGGGAAGGGAGGAGGAGAAGGGGAGGAGGAAGGGGAGGAAAGGGAGGAGGGGGGGGGAAGGAGAACAAAGGGAGGAGAAGGGGAGGGGAGGAAAGGGAGGAGAAGGGGAGGGGAGGAAAGGGAAGAGGAGGGGAAGGGGAGGGGAGGAAAGGGAGGAGAAGGGGAGGGGAGGAAAGGGAAGAGGAGGGGAAGGGGTGGGAGAGGGTGAGGAAAGGAAGGGGGAGGGAGGAGGAGGAGGGAGGAGGAGGGGGGAGGGGGAGAGGAAGGGGGAGAGGGGGAGGGGAGGAGGAGAGGGGGAGGAGGAGGAGGAGGAGGAAGAGAAGGGAGGAGGAGGAGGAGGAGAGGGGGAGGAGGAGGAGGAGGAGGAGGAGGAGAGGGAGGGGGAGAAAGAGGAGGAGAAGGGGGAGAAGGAGGAGGAGGAGGGGTGGAGTGAAGGGAAGGCGTAGGGGAGGAAGGGGAGGAGGAGGGGAAGAGAGAAGAGAGAGAAAAAAAGAGAAAAGAGAGAAGAGGAGAGGAGAGGAGAGGAAAGGAGTGAAGAGGAGTGAAGAGGAGAGGAAAGGAGCGGAGAGGAGAGGACAGGAGGGAAGAAAGGGTAAGGGAGAGGAGAGAACAGAAGTGAAGGGTGAGGTAAAGAGAAAAGGAGGGATGGAAGGAGGTGAGGGGAGAAAAAGACAACAGGACGGAAAGTATGAGGTAGGAAGAGAAAGAAAAGAAGGGTATGAGAGGAGGGGAGATGAAGAGGGTACTGATGAGGGGAGATGAAGAAAGGAAAGAGGTGAGGATGGGGGGGGGGAAGAGAAGCCACTCGAGGTTACTGTCTTCCAGAGAGGAAACTAGGTCAAGCAAGTAGTGGTGTTGAGGAGGTCGTAGACAGCAGGGTAGGCTGGAAGGAGGTTAGAGGGGTGGGGAGGAGAGATGAAGAGAAGATGGCAAAGGGGGGGCGGGGAAGAGAAGAAATGAAGAGACGAAGATGGTAGGGGGTAGGGGAGAGAGGAGGAGGAGGAGGAGGAGGAGGAGGAGGAGGAGGAGGAGGAGGAGGAGGAGGAGGAGGAGGAGGAGGAGGAAAAGGTGGTGGAGGAAGAGGAGGTGGAGGAGGCGGACGGGGGAGCGGAAGGAGAGGGGGGGATGAGTGTGGTGGAGGGGTGGGATGGAGGGGTTGACTTTGATGTGACAAAAGAACCTCCTGGAATGATGCGGCTTCTCACACTGCAATGGTGTCATGTATCTGTGTTGTTTTCTCCTTAACGTTTATCTCTTCTTCCGTTCTTCTTTTTCCTTTTTCTTTCACTCTCTCTCGCGCTGACTTATAATAATTTAAAAATTATATAAAGAAAAAAAATCAATATCTATTATCAAACACAGATTTAAAGAAACATGTAGAAAATGAAAACAAATAAACATAAGTCATCCAAAATAATGCAGAGAAGCCCCCTACCCTATCCCCAACCCCTTACCTCGCTCCCCTCCCCCCTCCCCCTTCCCCTTGAATCCGCTCCGTGCCAATAAGACTGTCTGGCACCCCCTTAAAATGACGCAGAAGGGGGAGAGGAGAAGGAAGCAAGAAAAGGGGAAGGGGAGGGGAAGGAGGAGGATGGGGAAGAGATGGAGGTGGGGATGGGGAGGGGGAGGAGGGGGATGGGTAAGAGGGGGTGGAGGCGGATGGGGAGGGGAGGGATCAGGAGGGGGTAGGAGGGGGTAGGAGGTGGAGGAGGAGAGGAGGAGAGGAGAGGGATAAGGGAGAGGGAGAGGGAGAGGGAGAGGGAGAAGGAGAGGGAGAGGGAGAGGGAGAGCAGAGGGAGAGGGGGAAGGGGGAGAAGGAGAGCGGGAAGAGGAGGAGGAGAGGGTGAGCAGGAGGAGAGGGGGCGGAGGAGAGGGAGAAAGGAAGAGGAGGAGGAGGAGGAGGAGGAGGAGGAGGAGGAGGAGGAGGGGGAGGGGGAGGGGGAGGAGGAGGAGGGGGAAGAGGATTGGGTGAGGGGAGGATGGGAGAGGAAGAGGATTGGGTGAGGGGAGGAGTAGGAGGAGGAGGGAGGAAGAGGTTTGGGTGGGGAGGAGTAGAAGTAGGAGTAGGAGGAGGAGGAGGAGGAGGAGGAGGAGGAGGAGGAGGAGGAGGAGGAGGAGGAGGAGGAGGAGGAGGAGGAGGAGGAGAAGGAAAAAGAGGAGGATGAGGACGACATTAAGAACGGCGACCGGGAGAATGGAATAGGAGATGAAAAGGAAGAGACAGAGAATGGGGAGAAGGCTAGGGAAGGCGGGGTGGGGGGGAGGGTATGGAAAGGGGAGGATGGAATAAGGAGTATGGAGGAGGAGAATAGGGGAGAGCGGAGGAGGAAAAGAACGAGGAATTAAAAAAAAGCAACGGTTAAAAATGAAGACCCCCACGGTGGGAAAACGAAAACAACCAAACAAGCAACTGACAGACAGGTAGATAGACAACCAGACAAGCCTAGTCTGAATGTGGGGGAAAGGGGGGTGGAGCGTTGAAGAAGTCAAGAGAACCAAACTTAATACCAGGTTACAGGCCGCCACTGCAGGAACCCCACGTTCAACGGCAGCCCAACACGCTACATGACCCCGCCCCCCCTCAGCCCCCTCTGTATTGACCAATAACACCAACGCACGTGGCTCCACAATGCTCCTTCTGTCTGTCTATTTCACTCTGTCTCTTTACTCTCCTGTCTCGTTCTGAGAGTGTTGGTTTGTGTGTGCGTGCGTGTACGTGTGTGTGTGTGTGTGTGTGTGTGTGTGTGTGTGTGTGTGTGTGTGTGTGTGTGTGTGTGTGTGTGTGTGTGTGTGTGTGTGTGTGTGTGTGTATGTGAGTGTATGTGAGTGTATGTGTGTGTGTGAATGTGAGTGTACGTGTGCGTGTGTTTGTGTGTATGTGTGTGTGTGTTTGTGTGTATGTGTGTGTGTGTGCATATGTGCATGTGTATATATGTGCATATGCATGTGTGTGTGTATGTGTATGTGTATGTGTATGTGTGTGTGTATGTGTATATGTGTATGTGTGTATGTGTGCATGGGTATATGTGCATGGGTATGTGAGTATGCGTGCATGTGTGTATGCGTGTATGTGTATGCGTGCGTATATGCGCAAGCGTGTGCGTCATCCCGTATGGTTGTCACAGCTCTAAGGCAACGGCAAGCTCTAGAAGAAGCGGTGGGCCTGGAAGGGAAAGAGACGGACTCTCTTTCGACCACCGGCTCTGGGCTGTCGTCGGACCTGGCTCCTGGTGCTTCGATATTAAGCCTCGTTAGACATTCGCCAATGTCTTTTCTTGGAAGATTGAAGCCCCCGGGAGACGTGGCACGGGGGCACAGTATGAGGATTAGTCAGACTCTAATACAGTTTACACTCGAGCTATGTTACGATTACATTCACATACATTCCAAGAAACCGGGAGCCTTCTCTCTATCTCCTCCCAATGCCAAACTGTTCTACCCTTTCCTTCCCTTCTGTTTGCTTGCATCCTTACGCCCTCTCCTATTCTCTTTCTATGTGTGTCTGTGTCTGTGTCTGTGTCTGTATGTGTGTGTCTATCGTCAACTCCCCAACTTTTTACCCTCTGCTTCCACCAACAGCATACGTCCTCCCCAGCCCCCCTAACCTATATACGCCCACAGGTACGCACGCGCACACGAACACGCACCCGCCGCGCCACACCCACACCCTCACCCTCACGCCTAACATCACGCCACTACACCCTCCTCCCTTCCCCCCCTCACTCTCACCCCCCCTCTCCTCCCATCCACTCCACACCACCCGTCCCTCTGCTTCCTCAAACTCCCTTGACGGTTACATCGGAGTCTCTTGGTCTCACTCACTGTCTCACTCTCACTCTCACTCTCACTCTCACTCTCTCTCTCTCTCTCTCTCTCTCTCTCTCTCTCTCTCTCTCTCTCTCTCTCTCTCTCTCTCTCTCTCTCTCTCTCTCTCACTCTCTCTCTCACTCTCACTCTCACTCTCACTCTCACTCTCACTCTCACTCTCACTCTCACTCTCTCACTCTCTCTCTCTCTCTCTCACTCTCTCACTCTCTCACTCTCTCACTCCTCTCACTCTCTCTCTCTCTCTCTCTCTCTCTCTCTCTCTCTCTCTCTCTCTCTCTCTCTCTCTCTCACTCATTCTCTCACTCATTCTCTCACTCATTCTCTCACTCATTCTCTCACTCATTCTCTCACTCATTCTCTCACTCATTCTCTCACTCATTCTCTCACTCATTCTCTCACTCTCTCTCTCACTCTCTCTCTCACTCTACGTTATTCCACTACTTCTATTATTACTCTTACTTCTTCACCATATTCTTTCTTTCTCCTTTTCGCTTTTTTTTCACTCTCAATAAATGTTACTCTCATATTTTTGCTACCTCTCCATGTTCATATTCTTTCCATTCTCTCCTTCCCTTTTCTCATTCGTTTTTTTTTTCTTTCCATCTCTTTCCATGTCCGCGATAATAGGAGAGATGGGGGGAGGCAAGAAGGGGGAGAATACGAAAGGAAAAAAGAGAAAAAGAGAGGAACAAGGAATGGAAGAATTAGAGGGAAAAAAGGGGAAACGAGGAGGAACACAAGAATTAGATAGGAAGAAGAGGGGGAAAGATGAGGGGGTGAGGCGGAAGGGAAAACCCCAAGAAGAGAAGAGACCTAAAACAAGAGACCATGAACAACGCGAAAATGAAGACGAATAAGAAAATATCAAATAAAAAAGAAGACAAAGAAAAGAAAAGAAAAGAAAAGAAAAGGGAATCGAGGAAGAAAAAAAGTCCCCGAGAGGAGGGAATCATTTCCCCGACCACATTATGGGGAAACCGATTATACGGAGCCACCCGGCCCAAACGCGTTCCGCCATCTCTTTCTATCTTGACTATTTCACTTTCTTTCTTTCTTTCTCTTTCTCTTTCTCACTCACTCACTCACTCACTCACTCACTCACTCACTCACTCTCTCTCTCTCTCTTTCTTGGCATCCCTTCTCTTTATCTCGGTCTCTCTCACTCTCAACTCTTATATTCCCTTTCTCTCTCATTCTCATATTCCTACCCCCTCTATTTCTCATTTTCATTCTCTCTCTCATTCTCATTTTCATTCTCTCCCTCATTCTCATTTTCCTTCTCTCTCTCATTCTCATTTTCCTTCACTTATAATCATTTTCCTTCTCTCTCATTCTCATATTCCTTCCCCCTCTAATTCTCATTTTCATTCTCTCTCTCATTTTCCTTCTCTCTCTCATTCTCATTTTCCTTCTCTCCCTCATTCTCATTTTCCTTCTCTCTCTCATTCTCATTTTCCTTCCCCCTCTAATTCTCCTTTTCTTTCTCTCTCTCATTCTCATTTCCATTCTCTCTCTCATTCTCATTTTCATTCTCTCCCTCATTCTCATTTTCCTTCATTCTCATTCCTCATCTTCTTTCTCTTTCCCATTCTCTGTAATATACTCTCTCATCCTTCTCTTTTCCCCTCTCCATCTTTCTTTCCCTCCGTCTAACTCCTGCACCCCCTTTTCCTCTCTCCCCTCTCACCCCCCCCCCCTCTACCCCTCCTCGCGCCAGGTCACTCGGCGTCATGCATAATTAGCTGCGACCGCATGTGGCAACACTGCTCGATCTGGTGGAGGGTTTCCCTATTCTCCATTTCTCTCTCTTCGATTTGTTGTTCTTGTCGTTGCTGTTGCTACTGGTTTTCGTGTTGCCTCTTGTCCTATCTTTCCTTTTTTCCCTCTTTTTTCTTACTGATTTATTTTGATTACATCATTGCTTACATGTTTTGTTTTGTTTTTGTCGTTGTCTTTGTTTTGTTTTTGTTTTTGTCTGATTTTTGGCTTCGTTCCCTGCACTGCTTACCTCTCCGCTCTTTGCCTTCCTATGTGACATTTTTCTTCTTCGCTACGCATTTCTCTTCCTCCCAAAATCGTTCCTTCTTTGTGTGTCGTTGATGCCGTTAAGTTTCCTATCACTCTTCACTTCTTTTTATCCTTTCCTTCCTCTTAACTCCTATTCCCCCCCCCCCCTCCCTCCTTATTTTCCCATCATTCCTTTCTCTTTCTTCCCCTCGTGACAAATTCACTATCGGCGAGGTTAATTTGCCTCATGACGGCAAGTAAAGATCATGGCATTACGTGACCATTGATTATCTACTCAGATTCTCTTTACTCTGCTAGTCTGCTCCTCCTCGCCTACCCCCACCCCTTCTCTCCCTCTCTGTTTCACTGTTTCTGTCTCACGGTCTCGGTCTCGGTCTCATTTCTTTTACATTTCCCTCTCATTCCTCCCGTATTTGTTATGTACCTTCAGCTTGAACACAACTTTATCTATTTGTTTTCGGCTTATTACTGTCCGTCCGTCCAAAACAGATACATTACCACAGGCCCCGAGACACAAATATCAAATGACTCCTAATCATAGTAATACACCCAAAACGGCTGTTAAATAAAACAAGGCTGCTCCGCTGACCCGTTTGCCTCAGAACATGCACGTAGAGCAGGTCAGTCCCTATAAGTATGCGGGGGGAGTGCTTGTCTAACTAATTCATGTCCATACAAACGGCGGCCGGCCTTCCCATACTCGCATCTGCCGTGCACGCGATCCGCTCCATACGCACGATATGTGCTTAATCACCGTCAAAGCTGCCAGGAGGACCGGGGTGGAGGGGAGGGGGGGGTTGCTGCTGCTGCCGCCGCCGTCACCGCCGCCGCTGCCGCCGCGCCTGCCCTCTGCAACTATTTTCATCGCCGGCGCCGCCGACTCCTCTTCTTCCGAATCTCGCCTCTGATACTGACCTTAATAGTCGGGGTCTAGCCTCTGGTACTGACCTTAATATCTGCTTATCTTGCTGACCCCCCTCTTCCCCCCCCCCCCTCTCTCTCTCTCTTCTCGTGTCGTCAACCCCATCTCTACACCGTTTCAAAATCGAATTCCCAAGACGTTATCTTCTTCTAATGCTTGTCTTTTTGCGATCCATTGGCCTACTTAACAACTACTTGGTAAGTGTGCGAATGAGCGAGGGAGAGAGAACGAGAGAGAGAGAGAGAGAGAGAGAGAGAGAGAGAGAGAGAGAGAGAGAGAGAGAGAGAGAGAGAGAGAGAGAGAGAGAGAGAGAGAGAGAGAGAGAGAGAGAGAGAGAGAGAGAGAGAGAGAGAGAGAGAGACTGTGTACGTGCGTGCGCGTGCGTGTGTGACCTATGCAACCTCCAAAAAGCACCATATAGCACTCTTAAGGCGGAGGGGCACTCCAAAAATGTCTTTATCACTCTTGACATTCTTGTGCCTTGTTTTCTTTTCCCCTTGTCTCTCCCTCTTCTCTCTACCCAAGATGAACTGCCTCTCCCCCTACGCAAGATAGGTCAGTGACTAAGCGCGCTTTCAGAGGCGAGAACACGGTAACTGACCGGGGGATGGGCGTGATGAATACCACAGATTATCCATCATTCCCTTTGACCAACCATCACCCCCCCCCCTGCTCTCCCTTCCCCCTTTCTCCCCTCTCCCCTGATTCATCCCTCCTTCCCCAATGTCATCCTCCCATTAACCTTACCTCATCACTCTTCTCCTCTCCTTCACCTCATCCCGTCCCTCTTCCTTCCTCTTCCCCTTACCCCCCACCCTCCTCCGCCCCTCTCTTCTCCTCACCCTACTTCTCTTTACTCACCCTTCTCCTCCTTCCCCTTCTTACACCGTACCCCCTACCCCTACCCATTACCTTTCCTTCTCCTCCTCCCCATCCGACTTATCGCACACGTGTATCGAGTGTGTTATTTAAGCCTCCTAACTCCAGCCATAACACATACAAATTCGTCGACAGCAGTCACGCTTACAAGGCGCCTTGATCCAGCCTCTGCACCCAAGTCTTGAATAACACTCGTGAAGGTAAGTGAGTGAGTGAGTGGGGGTGGGGGAAGAAGGAGGGAGAGAGGGGAAGCGGGAGGGGGATCAGAGAGAGAGAGAGAGAGAGAGAGAGAGAGAGAGAGAGAGAGAGAGAGAGAGACCCCCCCCCCCCCCCCGCCATGAGGATTCCGGTGAAGCTACTCAATAGTGGATCTTCCCCGACATTTTTCTTAAGGTCAAACCCTGTTTCTTCGAGCAGCTGTTCCTCCCGTTTGAAAATGTTAACTCGTTCCCTCGCTCGTACTGTCGTCCTCACCCTTATCCAGAACCTTGCCTCCGCATCGTCCACTCTTATGCTTTCATCTTATATAGCAATAAATCTACTCTTCCTATGATTCCTTTTCCATCGTCTGGTTTCCTGAATCTGTCGCGATTAAAATCTTAAAAGCTTCGAACCCTCACTTAAATACCACGATTCCCTTTACCTCAGTCTACCACCCCGCTGCCGCTGTTCATTCTCTTATCATCACATTTATCTTGTACTTCGTTTTATCAATCTTTATCCCGCTCGTCTTTCTCGTCTACCTCATCTCGTTCCTCGATTCCCTTCTCCCGATGTCTTACCGTAAGCACGAACAACTTCCGGGGGTAATGTATTGTCCTTTTCTTTCCCTTTCACATTCTATGTCATTCCTCAGCGTTCTCCCATCTCCTTGGGACTCACCTGGAAAACAGAAAAAAAGGACATTTGTTAGCGAAATGAAATAATCAAATAGAAAATAAAGCAAACATTGGGAAATTTAGAAAAGAGGAAAAATGGGAATGTGCATTATCTCGATCGCGCTACTTGTGACGTAGTCCCGCGCTCGTGACGTCATATCAGCCTTCATGACGTCATTGTAGTTTGATGATGTCATCTCCAAATCCGTGACGCCACTTTAACCTTCGTGATATCGTCTATTTTCTCTTGTGCCATCTAACCTTCGTGATGTCACCTCCCTCCTAGACATCATCACATCACCATGTTGTTATCTCGGCTTTAAGTTCTCTGTCGGCCTAGCCATTTCTCTCTCTCTCTCTCTCTACCTCTCTCTCCCTCCCTCTTTCCCCCACTCCCCCCCCTCTCTCTCTCTTTCTCTCTCTCTCTCTCTCTCTCTCTCTCTCTCTCTCTCTCTCTCTCTCTCTCTCTCTCTCTCTCTCTCTCTCTCTCTCTCTCTCTTTTTTCTCCTCTCTTTCTCTCTTTTCTCTCTCTCTCTTTCTCTCTCTCTCTCTCTCTCTCTCTCTTTCTCTCTCTTTCTCTCTCTCTTTCTCTCCCTCTTTCTCTCTCTCTTTCTCTCCCTCTTTCTCTCTCTCTTTCTCTCTCTCACGCATACACAACTAGCATTCATTTATCAAGCCACCCATCCATTCATCCAGTCTTCCTCACATCAATCAATCTATCCATTCACAGTCGCTCACTCCTTCCCGCATCCATTCCTGTCTCCACTTCCATGCATTAATTCACGACACCCGCACACTATTTCAGACGTTTACGACGGAATAATCTATATACGTTCCTCCCATTATTGGTTCCCATATTATGGTTATGACTATGGCGTATGCTATTGCATCTGGTGTTTCTTTTGTTACTATCATCTCGTTATTTGTAGTAGTAGCAGCAGTAATATCAATAACAGCATCCGGGGCAATGTCACATCAAGGTGCAGCTATCATCAGAGGATTATTTCCGTACGTCTGTTATTCCCATTGCTGTTGCATCCAGTATCATTGCTAAGCTTTACAGTATCTTGCCTCACAACAATTCTTTAAGTCACGTAGACTAGTTCCACCCACTCCCACTCCCACTCCCACTCCCACTCCCACATACACACTCACGCCCACGCCCATCAGACTGCGATTCGCCTTCACGCCCATAAGCACAGACGCTTTTCCACGGTGCATGTTATGTTGTTGTGCTCAGCCACGTCTGACTCACGGCCCATGAATCGAACATCATCTTGTGCTCTGTCTGTCCACGACATGGGGTATCCTGACTGGGTTTCCTGACTGGGTTTCCTGACTGGGTTTCCTGACTGGGTTTCCTGTCTTGGACGGGCATTGCTTAGCTTGGCACGCATTTTACAAATTGTTTTATTTTTGCTTGATTTTGTTTGCCCTCTCGTTGCTCGGGCTGGTGTGATCTGGTATACTCCGGTTTTGCTTATTCTCTCCTTGGTCAATGTTTTCCCCCCAGCGTCCCAAGGACACAATGTTACACTCTAATTAATTCCTTTTTCGTCTCTTTGTCTTTCTCTTCCCTTCACTTTCTGTTTGACTTCCTCTTCCCATTCCCCTTCTCCTTCTCCCTCTCCGTCATCCATGCCAATCCATCCTTATCCCTTACCCTCCTGTTCCCTCTCTTCTCCCTCCCCTCCCTTCTCTTCACTCCTCTCTCTCCCCTCCCTTCTCTTCACTCCTCTCTCTACTCTAGTCTCCGCTCCTATTGCGCCCCCCCCCTCCCCCCCCCAACCCTCTTACCCATCCCCATCCCTACCTACCTCCCTCTCCTCCAACCCATCTGCATTCTCGAATCCCGCCCGCACAACATCCCGCACCCCCACGCTTTCCCTCCGCCCAAACGAATTAAGAAGTGACATTTGGACTTGCAGGGGAGATGAAGGGGGAGGGGAGGGGAGGGGGCAGGAGAAAAGAAAGGGAGGGGAAAGGAGGAGGAGGAAGGGAGAGGGAAAAGGGAAAAGGGAAAAGGGATAAGGTAAAGGGAGGAGGACGGAGGAAAGAGGGAGGAGGGAAAGATTATGGCAGGGGAGGGAAGGGGGAGGGGAATAGGAGTGGGAAGGAAAGGAAGGAGGGGAGGAGGAGGGATGGGTCGCTCAATATTCTCCTCAACGTCTCATTTCCTCCTAAAAGAAATCACAAAAAATACTTAGATAATGCGAAGGTTGATGTGGCGACCAAGGAAATGAGAAAGGAAAATTAACTATTAGAAAAAAGTCGTAAAAGTTTTTAACGAATAATTAAGCTAGATGTGAAATGAAGCGATATCAAACAAAACGACATGAAATGAGATGAATTAAGATAAGAAAAAAAGACGAAGAGGGGACTGGAAAATCAAGAGAGGCCCTAAAAGTGTAGTAGTTCTTTTTTCATTTCAATTTGAGCAACGAAAAAAAAAATACTTTTACTTCGTGGTGCACAAAGCATAACAAAAACACATTTTTTTTATTCAACTTCTACTTGATTAAAAATGAGGATGGGAGAGGGAAAAGAGAGAAAACAGAAAACAAAATAAAGAGGAAGTAGGGAGAAAGAAGGAAGGAGAAAAGGAAAGGAAGAGGAGAAAATGGAAGGACGGAGGAGGGAGGACATATGGTGGGGTAAGGGAGGAGGTGGGAGAGAGAAAGGAAGAGGGAGGAAGGGAAA
>NW_028234431.1:19863071-19875571 GCF_977035675.1 Penaeus japonicus
GTTCGATAAAGAAATTCGAGCAGCCTTCCTCTAGCCTCTTCCCTTTGCACACACCCTTACTCCATCCTCTATCCTCCATTTTCCTCCTCATCCCCTTTCCCTCCCCCTTCCAATATCCATTTGACAAACAACATTCAGCTCTTATTTCTGGCGTCTGAGTTAATACTGATATACACATCACAATCAAACTCACGTACGTACGTACGTACGTACACGCGCGCGCGCGCGCGCGCACACACACACACACACACACACACACACACACACACACACACACACACACACACACACACACACACACACACACACACACACACACACACACACACACACACACGTGTGCTCAGTGTTCCACATTCTCTCTCTCTCGCTCACGCTTTCCTTTCCTCCCTAACACCTTCGACGATAAAGACAAAAGCTAAGATATGGACTGATATGAAGGAAGAGAGTTAAGGAGAATATTGCGTAGATGTGGAGATGAAGGGAAAGGAGGAAAAGGAAGAGGAGGAGGAGGAGGAAGAGGAAGAGGAAGAGGAGGAGAAGGGGGAGGGAGAGGAGGAGGAGGAGGAGGAGGAGGAGGAGGAGGAGGAGGAGGAGGAGGAGGAGGAGGAGGAGGAGGAGGAGGAGGAGGAGGAGGAGGAGGATGTCAAAAAGGAGAGCGACGAATAGGAGGAGCAGAATGGAGAGGAAGAGGGGGAAGAAGAAACGAAATTAAATAACGGAAAAGGCGACGATGAAGACAAGATGACTACCACGAACAGTCAGTATACCAGTCACGCGCATCGACCGGATACGGAGAATCAGTGGACGAAGGAGAAAGATAACGTGGAAGGCGAAAAAGGGCGCAACACGTCCAGGCACAGTCACTGATGTCATGCACAAGTATAAAACAATATGAGGGAAACAATGCGTCATGTGTCCCAACGAGCCCTTAGCATATAAAGAAGATAAGCAGGATTTACTCACCCCTTCTCTGCTGTTTTGTGCCCTTTTCTATCTATCGCCCAGCCTGCTTATTGACATTATCCCTACCATTATCATCCTCATTAAAGCCATTATCATTATTATCTTTATTATCATTGCGAAGGCCCTCTCAACGACTAGCTGGAATAAATGGCCACTATCGGAAGCGTTTCTTTTTATCCTATGTATCTCATAATCCCTCCCCTCCACTCTTTTCCCCTGCCTTCTTTCGTCTTCGTCTCCGCCTCTGTCCCTGTCCCTGTCCCTGTCCCTGGACAGGGACAGGGACAGGGAGGGACTATAAAATGTTCTAAAAAAAATATTCCTTTTGCGACAAGCAAGCAGCGGACAATATGATATCAAAGGAAAAGGCGTGTCACAATAGCCACCAATCTGTCCTAGGTATCCTGCGCTATCGTACCCCTCCCCCCTCCCTCCCTCCTCGTTTCTCGCTTTCTTGCCCTCCCTCCCTCCCTCCCCTCCCATTCTTCCCCTCCTCCCTCCCCTCCCATTCCTTCACTCCTCCTTCCTCTTTCCTTCTCGCACCCCTCATTCCTCTTCCCTCTTTTCTCCCTCCCTTCCTCTTCCATCCATCTCTCGCCTCTTCAATCCCTTCTCCACTCCCTCCACCCCCTTCCTTCTGTCTCCCCTCCCACTCAACCCCGCAACGCTTTCCCGTTTCATCTTCCCTTACCCCCCAAAAAAATCCCCAGCGCCACTTAGTGCACTACCTAAGATCGTAGAACTATGCATATATATGCTAACTAACTCTCGTGCGTTTGAGTGCATTCGTGCGTGTGTGCGCATGGGCGAGTGCGTTATCGTGTGCGTGTCGTAGGCAATAAAATGCAGAAAGTATGCTTGGGGTACTGAATTCAACCTGACCCCCCCCCTTCATCACCACCGCCTACCCACCCTCCTCATCAGACACCTGCAATATCTCACACTCAAGGTTTTCCTAGTGTGTTGCTCGACCTGGTTTTAGAGGTTCTTGCCGCTGATGCTGTTGCTGTCACTAGCGTTACAGTTGTTGTCGTTGTAGTTGTCACTATTGTTGGTGTTGCTATTGCTACTGTATTATTGTTGTTAGTGTAGTTGTTGTTAATGTTGATATCGTTATTGTTAGTTATTGTTACTGCTACTGCTGTTGTTATTGCTTCTATGCTGTTCCTGTTGTATTTACTTTGTTGTTGTTATTGTTGATTCTGGAACTGTGCTCTTCACCATCTTCCTCTTCCCTTCTTTCTTCCTCCTCATTCCTCTACAACTAAAACTTCTTTTTCTTTCAGTCCCTTTCTTCTTCCCCGTTTCCTCTCACAGCAATTCATTCGACTTCTTCCTCCTTTCCTCGGTTTCGTCTTCCTCCCCCCCCTCTTTGCTCTTGCTCTTGCTTTTGCCCCTGCTCATACTTCTTGCTATTTTCCGATAACCTTCATTTCTCCTTCTAATTTTACCCAAACATAAGTCTTTATGATTTCCACCATTATCCCCCACATAAATATCTACATAAAGAAAAAAATATATATAAAATAACTCACAGGATATAAAGAAAAGAAATTTACTGATACACACACACAGAGTTTTGAGCGAAGGGAAGGGAATGGGGGTAGGGGGTGGCGGTAAGGGGAGGGGAAAGGAGAGGGGAGGGACGGGAGAAAAAAGAGGGAAAGAGAGGAAAAGGTAAGGAGGCAAGGAAGAGAGATGGAAGGTAAGAAGGAAATATACGGGGGAAGTAGAGGGTAGAAAGAGAACAGGGAAGGGGAGGGAGAGAGAGAGGAAGTAAAGAGGGAGAAGAAGGGAGAGGAAGGAGAGGATGTGGCAGAGAGGAGGAGAGATGGGAGAGAAGAGGAGAGATGGGAGAGGAGAAGAGGAGGAACAGGAGGAGGGGAGGGAGAGGAAGAGAGGAGGCATTCCAGCTTACCACGTGACCTGTTCATTCAAAGTTTCGTCGTAAATATCGCATGTATTATAAACTTGACCAACAGTCGATTCATACTTTTAGGCGTCTTTCTCCTACTTTTACTTTGTCTCTTTCCTTCTCGTTCTGTCGTGTGTGTATGTGTGTGTATGTGTGTGTATGTGTGTGTATGTGTGTGTATGTGTGTATGTGTGTGTGTGTATGTGTGTGTGTGTATGTGTGTGTGTGTATGTGTGTGTGTATATGTGTGTGTGTATATGTGTGTGTGTATATGTGTGTGTGTGTGTGTATATATGTGTGTGTGTGTGTGTGTGTGTGTGTGTGTGTGTGTGTGTGTGTGTGTGTGTGTGTGTGTGTGTGTGTGTGTGTGTGTGTGTGTGTTCCCATGTGTGTATAACATATGCAATTGTACATGTGTTACATTCATTTCCTTTTTTCCGTTGCGCTCTATTCCTCTCTCCTTGTATTTTTTTCTCGCCTTAGCCGTTCCTCCTCGTGGTTTTCCTCTCGCCGCCTCCTACCACCATCACCACCATCACCACCACCAATACTACTACTACTACTACTACTACTACTACTCCTACTTCTACTACTACTACTCCTATTACTACTACTACTACTACTACTTCTACTACTACTACTCCTACTATTATTACTACTACTACTACTACTACTACTACTACTCCTACTTCTACTACTACTACTCCTATTACTACTACTACTACTACTACTACTACTACTACTACTCCTACTACTACTCCTACTCCTCGTTCTCCTCCTCTTCTGTGGGTCAGCGTGCGATGGTCAGGCGGGACAGTATTGATCACAGAAGAAGAGTGAGACGACGGCCTCGACTGATCAAACTCCGTCATCGTCTCGGCCTCCTCTTTCGTTCGCTCCTCTTCCGCTGGCCTCTTATCGCGCTCCTTGACGCTCGCACCCGCGGGATATATGCACACTAACTCCTGCACACACACGCACGCACACACACACACACACACACACACACACACACACACACACACACACACAGACACAGACACAGACACACACACAGACACAGACACAGACACAGACACACACACACACACACACACGCATACGCACACGCACACGCACACGCACACACGCACAAGCACACGCACACACTATGCCCACCCCCTACATACATAAAAAAAAAATAAAGAGGAAAATTAATGACGAAGACAATTAGGAAAGAGAAAAACACGAAAACAAAAAAAAAGAAGAAAAAGTCAAAGCAGGAGCCCGGATCTACATTCTCCGTTAATCAACAATTTAATCAGGCAAGGTAAACATAAACATTATCTTGAAAAATATCATCACAATCATCCCCAACACTAATCTAGCCTTAGAACGTCAAAAATAAACTGGAGGGGAGCAATGCAGGTGGAAGGGGAGGGGGGAGGGGGAGGGGGAGGAGGTGGAGGGGGAGTGAGGGAGAAGGATGGAAGGGGGAGGGTGGGAGGAGGAGGGGGGGGAGGAGGAGGATGGAAGGGGAGGAGGAGGAGGAGGAGGAGGAGGAGGAGGAGGAGGAGGAGGAGGAGGAGGAGGAGGAGAAGGAGGAGGAAGAGGAGAAGGGGGGGCAGGGGAAAGGGTGAGGAGGAGGAGGAGGAGGGGAAGGGAAAAGGTGAGTGAGGGAGGAGGAGGGAAGGGGAGTGTGGGAGGAGGAGGGAAGGGGAAGTGTGGGAGGAGGGGGAAGGGGGAGTGTGGAAGGAGGGGGAAGGGGAGGGGAGGGGGAGGAGGGGGAAGGGGGAAGGGGGAGTGTGGGAGGAGGGAGGAGGGAGAGGGAAGGGGGAGTGCGAGGAGGGAGGAGGGTGTGTGTGGGGGAAAGATGGAAGGGGGAAGTGAGGGAGGGGGAAGGACGGAGGAGGGAGGAAGGGGGAGTGGGAGAGAAAGAGGGAGGGAAGAGGAAGAAAGGGGAAGGGGAAGGGGAAGGGGAGCGAGTGAGGGAGGAGGAGGAGGGAAGGAAGTGTGTGGGAGGAGGAGGAGGGGGAGGAGGAGGAGGAGGAGGAGGAGGAGGAGGAGGAGGAGGGGGAGGGGGAGGGGAGGGAAGAGGAGGGAGAAAACAGGGGAGGGAGAAAACAGGCGAGAACAAGTGAGGGAGAAGGATAAGGGATGTCCCAATATTCAATGTCACGAACCGAGTAAATCCATTTTACAAGGAGAGAAGAGGAGAGTAAAGATTGGAGAGTGGAGAGGAAAGACGGGCGAGGGGAGAGGGGAAAGGGGCGAGAAGCAGGAGGGAGAATTACAAAGGATTGCGGAATTATTCACTCACAGTATCCTCAATGTAGATGCAGGTACACTTGACCCACCTCCCTTCCTATATCCCTCAACCCTCCCCTCTTGTCCTTTCTCTGTTCTGTTCTGTTCATCTCCTCTTTTCTCCCCCTTTCTCTTCTTTCCTCTATCGGCCTTCAATAGACAGAAGCAACAAACCCAACACTAAGACCCGAAGCTGTGGTACGGGATTTCAACAGACACTTCCAGTCAATCGCACCGAAATGCGCGCTTCAAAGTCCTTCCGCGTCGTCAAAAGGGCACATTCGATCGCGGAATGCGGCCAAGACCTCTTCAATTGTGGAATGCCAATGACATTCCATTCGTTAATTACGCGACGATACTGTGTGCGTCTGCCCGCTCACGCCCCCTCAGTTTGTGTGTGAGTTCTTAAGATCTGTCAGCCCTATGCTTACGCGGGGAGAGGGAAAAGGAAGACAACTGAGAAATATAAGAGAGAAAGAAAAAAAAAAAAAAAGAAAGAGAAGATCGCGCTTGAGTGGCCGCGTGGCCTTCCCCCACACGCACCAAATTGTACCTTATCAACAGAAGCAATCCCAATCGTCTCTGACCTTAGTATGATACACCGCTGAGATGGGGCGAAGTAAGGGGCGGGGGCGGGGGCGGGGGCGGGGGCGAGGGAAGACAGGGGGAGGAGGGAGGAAGGGAGAAAAATAGAGAGACAGAGAGGACAGAGAAAAGGGACGAAGGTGGGAGAGGTTGAGAGGAGGAGGCAAGAACAATGAGAGGAAATGGAAGAGGAGGGAAGGACATCGATCGAGAAACTGATCGACTCGACTGATTTTATTGAAAACTTATCGACTGGAACGTGACTTTTATCTCAACAGACCGAGGAGTTGAAAAGAAGGATATAGAAAGAGATGTAAAAGAGGAAAGAATAAGGGGGGAGGGAAGGACAAAAGGAAAAACAAAGGGGAACAGAGTAGGGGTGAGGAAAGGACAAAAGGAAAGAGAGAGGAGATAGAACGGGGATTAGGAAGTGTAAAACAAAGAGACGAGAGAGGGGAGGAAGAGAATGCAAGGAGGAGGGGAGATGAAAGATAAAAGAGATACGAGACCGCGTGGAAATGAGGTATGAGGGAGGAAAGGGAAGAATGTGGGAAGGAGAGGGTGGGGGGGGGGGGGGGAGAGAACTCAGACAGTAGAAGAAGAAAAAAAAGATTAACAGACCAGGGTGGCTTTGAATATACCTAAAGATGCCAAAAACAGAAAACGAGCGACCCTCCCTACTAGCATCTATAAACACTCAATGATACAACCAGAGCAAGAGGGAGAAGGTGGGAGGGGAGCGACCTTGACGTGGGGCGTGGAGGTGGGGGAGGTGGGGGGTGACGGAGGGGGGTGCCGGAGGAAGGGGGAGGGCGATACTTTCGGGTCAATAGGTACGGCAGGAGAAGAATATAAAGCCGTAAATGGTAGCAAAAAAAAGTAAATATAACAATAAATATACCAATAAATAAAGAAGAAAAAAACCTGACGAAGGAGGGAGAGGAGAAAGGGGAAGACGAAGATAAAATAAATCAGCGGAAAAGGGAAGCAAACAAAGAGTAACTGAGGTGTATCAATAAACAGGGAGACTGGCGGAACGAGACAAGAAATACGACGAAGAACGGAAGAGAAGAGCAAACCTCTAACGCGAGAGGAAAGGGGTGAGGGAGATAGTGAAGTCAGCGAGAGGCCGACGGCGCGTGCCAGGTGGGTCTGGGGGGTGGGAGGTAGGAAGGGAGGAAGGGAGGAAGGGAGGTAGGGAGAGGGAGAGGGTGGGGAGGAGGGCACTAGCGCGATCATCTCAGCCACTGATACTCCTCTATTTCTTCCTCCTCTTCACTTCTTGTCTTATTTAGTCCGCTTTTTTAGTTCAGTGTTTCTTTGTTTTCTGTTTGTCAGTGCCTCCGTGCTTGCTTGCTTGCCTGTCTGCCTACTTACCTGCATGTCCGTCCGCATGTGCTTCTCTTTCCTTACTTTTTCTTCCGTTCTCTTCTCTCTCCTTCCTCCCTCCATCCCTTCTGTCCTCCACCCTCCCTCCCACTTTAACCTTGACCCTCCAACCCTTCCAACTTCTTCCACTCCTGCGCAGTCCCAAGGATTCCTCAAGGATTCCCCAAGCAACCCACTTATCACTGACCTTCCTCTACCCTTTATATCACCTACTCCCCCCTCCCCCCTCCTCCCCCCTCACAACCCCTTTCAATCATCCCCCTGCCAACCCCCCCCCCCCATACGGCCCTGCTCAAACCCTCTCAATCATCTCCCTGCCGCCCTCCTCCCTCACCCCCTACCTACCCCTACCCCGCCCATATACCAAAACCCATCCGCTATTGAATGCTTTATCCTCCTAGCCATGGCATGTGTTGATATTGTGTTTGTAGTTTGATTGTATGAGGATGACATTGCTTTGTTTATTTGTTGTTGTTATTTTTTCTTTTTGAAAGCGAGCGTCTGCAAAAAGTATGCCTGTGCATGGATGCGTGTTTGTGCATTAATGTGCATATGCATGTGCAAGTGCTTGTACTCGCGTCAATACATTTACGACGATATTTTTTTTTTTTACTCCACAGACAACATAGACAAAAAAAAAACATTCATAAAAAGCTAATAAAAAAACAATGATATGCACATAATATAAAACACCTGCCTCTAACAAAACAATTTTCCGAAGCCGCCGCCAACGAAATATATTTACGAGCGAGCTTTGGAAAATGGAGCGCGAACAACATTACGTCTTACCATTTGCAATGCGTTTTCCTATCGTAAATAACCAAATTCTTTGGTTAAATGAATAACCATTAATGAATATGTGATTAACGCAATCTTTAAAATGTAAGAAAAACGAGCAGCACATGTAATAATAAATCAAAATATGAAGATCATCATCTTCATCAATAATAATAGCTAAAAATCAAAAATACATCAAAAGTCATAACAATCGCAATATCAGTATGAAACAAATAATTTAAAAAGCCAATGAAACAACCAAGCTCTGCCGCCCTGCAACTTTCCCTCTATTGCATTCTTCGTCATGTGAAGGCCAAAAGGGCACAAAGAACTATGGAATATTTAGTCAAGGTTAAAAAAGTGACAGGCAGCGCAAAAGTACTTGTTGCATCTATCAACACTCGGCACCAATCGATGCATCCTCTGCTTCCCTTACTTTGTTCTTTTTTTCTGCCCCCTACTCCAATTCACCCCTTCCCACTTCCTCCACCTTTCCTTTCCTTTTTCCCTCTTCCCTTCCTTCCTGCTTTCCTCCCTCCCTCTTCCTTCTCCTTTCTTGCTTCCCTCTTCTCTCCTCCTCTCTTACCCCCCTCTTCCCTCTTCCCTCCTCCTCTCTCATCATCCCTCCCCTCCCCTCCCCTCCCCTCTCTCCTCTCCCGTTGTTACCCATTCATCGGCGCAACCCCGTCATTACCATCGCAAAACACACTTGGGAGGCGATATTCCCAGTCAAGAAAATTTCTATAGATATTAATCACGGATGGACATCAATCAATACACACATACACGCGTACACACTAGTTCACATATTTGGATAAATGCTGTTGCTATTAACCATTTCTATCATTGCTTATTGTCATACCGATTGCATATCATCCAACATACAGGCTTGGCCATTTGTGTACATATTCCATATTCTAATGCCTACTTTCTACTCACACTACCTCTACCTTACTAATATGTAATAATCATGCAATTTTCATTCATATGTTTATATGATTTTTATTCACATAATTATCAATACGTATTCACTATACGATTTACATTTTTGAAAACGTTTACTAATATGCAAGTATCGTCCGAATCGCATTAATATGCTTACTAATATGCAAGTATCGTCCGAATCGCATTAATATGCTTACTAATATGCAAGTATCGTCCGAATCGCATTAATATGCTTACTAATATGCAAGTATGGTCCGAATCGCATTAATATGCTTACTAATATGCAAGTATCGTCCGAATCGCATTAATATGCTTACTAATATGCAAGTATCGTCCGAATCGCATTAATATGCTTACTAATATGCAAGTATCGTCCGAATCGCATTAATATGCTTACTAATATGCAAGTATCGTCCGAATCGCATTAATATGCTTACTAATATGCAAGTATCGTCCGAATCGCATTAATATGCTTACTAATATGCAAGTATCGTCCGAATCGCATTAATATGCTTACTAATATGTAATAATCATGCAATTTTCATTCATATGTTTATATGATTTTTATTCACATAATTATCAATACGTATTCACTATACGATTTACATTTTTGAAAATGCTTACTAATATGCAAGTATCGTCCGAATCGCATTAATATGCTTACTAATATGCAAGTATCGTCCGAATCGCATTAATATGCTTACTAATATGCAAGTATCGTCCGAATCGCATTAATATGCTTACTAATATGCAAGTATCGTCCGAATCGCATTAATATGCTTACTAATATGCAAGTATCGTCCGAATCGCATTAATATGCTTACTAATATGCAAGTATCGTCCGAATCGCATTAATATGCTTACTAATATGCAAGTATCGTCCGAATCGCATTAATATGCTTACTAATATGCAAGTATCGTCCGAATCGCATTAATATGCTTACTAATATGCAAGTATCGTCCGAATCGCATTAATATGCTTACTAATATGTAATAATCATGCAATTTTCATTCATATGTTTATATGATTTTTATTCACATAATTATCAATACGTATTCACTATACGATTTACATTTTTGAAAATGCTTACTAATATGCAAGTATCGTCCGAATCGCATTAATATGCTTACTAATATGTAATAATCATGCAATTTTCATTCATATGTTTATATGATTTTTATTCACATAATTATCAATACGTATTCACTATACGATTTACATTTTTGAAAATGCTTACTAATATGCAAGTATCGTCCGAATCGCATTAATATGCTTACTAATATGCAAGTATCGTCCGAATCGCATTAATATGCTTACTAATATGCAAGTATCGTCCGAATCGCATTAATATGCTTACTAATATGTAATAATCATGCAATTTTCATTCATATGTTTATATGATTTTTATTCACATAATTATCAATACGTATTCACTATACGATTTACATTTTTGAAAAATGCTTACTAATATGTAATAATCATGCAATTTTCATTCATATGTTTATATGATTTTTATTCACATAATTATCAATACGTATTCACTATACGATTTACATTTTTGAAAAATGCTTACTAATATGTAATAATCATGCAATTTTCATTCATATGTTTATATGATTTTTATTCACATAATTATCAATACGTATTCACTATACGATTTACATTTTTGAAAAATGCTTACTAATATGTAATAATCATGCAATTTTCATTCATATGTTTATATGATTTTTATTCACATAATTATCAATACGTATTCACTATACGATTTACATTTTTGAAAATGCTTACTAATATGCAAGTATCGTCCGAATCGCATTAATATGCTTACTAATATGCAAGTATCGTCCGAATCGCATTAATATGCTTACTAATATGCAAGTATCGTCCGAATCGCATTAATATGCTTACTAATATGCAAGTATCGTCCGAATCGCATTAATATGCTTACTAATATGCAAGTATCGTCCGAATCGCATTAATATGCTTACTAATATGCAAGTATCGTCCGAATCGCATTAATATGCTTACTAATATGCAAGTATCGTCCGAATCGCATTAATATGCTTACTAATATGCAAGTATCGTCCGAATCGCATTAATATGCTTACTAATATGCAAGTATCGTCCGAATCGCACTACTATCCTTTCAATTGCGTCCATCCTCGCGTGTCGACGGACCGATAGAAACGGGACACTAATTGCCGTCCTCCTTGATGGGTCGCCATCCGGTGGACTGGCTGTTGGAACGGTATGTCGGAACGGAACGCCGGATTAGAGCGACGGAACGGGACGTCGGAATGGAATGTTGGAACGGAACGACTGAACGAACGACAGGACGGAGTGCCAGCACGGAACGACAGAATGGAAAGACGGACTAAAACTTGAAAAAAAAAACTTTTTTATGGTCTGTGTGTCCCTGTTGTCTGTTTGAATGTCAATCACCCATTGCTCATGTTGCCGGTCTGTCTACCTGTTTACGTCTAGCTCGGTATGCGTGTGCATGACCTATCCACCTGTTACCTCAGTGTGTGTTTTATATCATAATATAATAATAAAAATAATTATGGCAAGGACGAGGGTAATAACGCAATGACGATAACAAGCGATTTGAGGATGAGGATAAGGAAACGAATAAGACAATGCCGTCCTGTTATTCTGGCCATCACAAAAACAACAACAAAATAATAACAGCAACAACGATGATACTACAGACTTCACCTAACCTTCTTGCTCGCCACAGTAAACAAAGTTTGCACGGCGTCTTGCTTTCAAGAAAGTAACTTATGGATTTGCTGTCAACACAAAGCTTACATGAACATAGCGTTTCGTTGTAGTCCCCTTTTTCTTCTTCTTCTTCTTCTTCGTCATTTCCTTTCATCGGTTTCATTTGGAATACATTCATTCATCAGCCGCATCTCCAAGAACTAATGACCTGAATTTTCATGATGGGGGAAGGGAGAGGGGGGAGGAAAACCAGGGTAAAAATATAATAAATACGATGAAAGGATATATACACGCAGGCACACATACAGAGAGAGAGAGAGAGAGAGAGAGAGAGAGAGAGAGAGAGAGAGAGAGAGAGAGAGAGAGAGAGAGAGAGAGAGAGAGAGAAGGAGAGAGAGAGAGAAAGAGAGAAAGAAAGAAAGAAGGAAGAGAGAGAGAGAGATGAGAGAGAGTGGGGGAAGAGAGAGGAGAGAGGAGAGGAGAGGAGAGGAGAGGAGGGAGAGAGAGAGGGAGAGAGAGAGAGAGAGAGAGAGAGAGAGAGTGAGAGAGAGAGAGAGAGGGAGAGAGAGAGAGAGAGAGGAGAGAAGAGAAGAGAAGAGAAGAGAGAGAGAGAGAAAGAGAAAGAGAAAGAGAAAGAGAGAGAGAGAGAGAGAGAGAGAGAGAGAGAGAGAGAGAGAGAGAGAGAGAGAGAGAGAGAGAGAGAGAGAGAGAGAGAGAGAGAGAGAGAGAGAGAGAGAGTCAGTCCTAGTGTAAAAGAGAGAGAGTCCTCGTGCAAAACATCATCTAATTACAAATCCCGCCCCCCAACACCCATACATTACCAGGGCGAGGGAAGGCAAGAGAAATGAGGCAAAGAAAGAGAGGGGAAAGAGGAGCTGGGGACGAGCAAAGGAATGTCTCTAAATGAGACCC
>NW_028234431.1:19880571-19883071 GCF_977035675.1 Penaeus japonicus
CTATTTCCTTAAGTTTCCTTCTCTCATCCTCCTCTTCCTTTTTCCATCCTCTTAATTAAGGGGACTTTTTCCTGTATCATCCCCCCATCTCACCATCTTCACCCTCCCCTCCCCCTCTTCCGCCGTAACCTCACTCCCCGTTACCCTCCCCCTCCTCCTCCCCTCCCCCTCCCTCCCCTTCCTTCCCTACCCTCCCTACCCTTGCTTCCACCCCTTCCTCATCTCTGTGACACGTCGACTGAAAAGTATGGAGCAACCTTCATCCCTGCGAAAGACCTTGAGAATGCGTGTGGGTGGGTGGATAGGGGGGGGGGAGACACGAATGGGGGAGAGGAATCAGGGAGGGGTGGAGGGAGGAAGCACAAAGAAGGGAGAGGAAGCGAGGACGGGGAGGGAAAGGGAAAGGAAGGAGGGGATAGGGCGGGAGGTAGGAAGTACGGAGTTGGAACAGGGTGGAGGAAGGGAGGAAGCAGGGAGGGGGTTGGAGGAGGAGGAGGAGATGGAAGAGAGGTGAGGGGAGGGGATGAGTACGCATTATGACACGTGCCGTACCTGCTCGCCCACGAACCTCCACGCCCGCCCACGCACGAGAAAGATATATGCTCTTTTTTAAGATATTTGTTTCTTGGTTCCATTTTTAACTTTTTTCCTTCTATTGTGTCTGTGTGTGTGTGTGTGTGTGTGTGTGTTTGTGTGTTTATGCGCACGCGCGTGCGTTCGGCCACGCTCTTGTGTTTCGCTACTATTTCGATGGACCGATGTTTTATGTACATGTCCTCCTTATCCCATGAGAGATATCTGTCTCTCGCCTGTCTGTATAAATTGAACCCAAAATGGACTCCTTGCTGCTTGCTGCTTGCTGCTTCCTCTTCCTCACCCTCTCCTTCGCCGTCCACCTCCCCAAAAGTCAACAGCAATTTCCGACACTATGGAGTCCTCGCCGTCGCCGCCTCCCCGATGATGATGGCGGCAGTCTAAACCTCGGCGGCAACTGCTCGCCAAGTCGTTACTGTCACCATTGTCACGGAGCGCCGTCATCTCCCGTGGACGACTAGCCGAACGACCAGCACCACCATCATGACCAAGCCTCGCACCCCCCTCCCCCTCCCCACCCATGGATCCATTTCCCGAACACCACCTTACCATTTCGCCAAAACAAAAATCCCGATTTCTCCATCTCACCCTTCAATTATAAATAAATCCAAAAATAAATAGATAAAAAATAATAAAAATAATAATTAACAGATAAAAATAATTAAAATAAATTAACAAATAAAAAATAATAATAGAAAAATAAATAAAGAGATAAAAATAAAAAATAAATTAACAGATAAAAAAGAGGTCTATACGTTCCAACAGCTTCAGGTACGACCACAGTTTCCCTGTTCTTCCCTAAGACACTCGTTTTACATTCAAACTAACCTCTCTTACCCCCTCATACAAGCCCCCCCCCACCCCACTTCCACACAGACTATACACAGAGTCGCAAAACCACCCCAGCATCCCTCCCCAGCCGCCCTCTAACCTAACCCTAAACTCTCTCACAACCTCACAGGCCAACCTCTTCAAATCGACCCCCCAAATAACCCCAATAACCCTACCACCCCCCCGCCCAATCCCTCCCTCCCCCCTCTCGCACCATAACCGCTACCAAACACCTTTAATCAACACCAGCACCACGCACATCAAACACCACGAGACACAGGCACTCAATATATAGGTCACCCCGAAGCCTTGACTGGCACGGAATGCCTCCCTGAGGAGCGTCGAGAGAGCATAATGCTGTGAGATGGGGGGGGGGTAGAGTGGAAGAGGGGGTGGAATAGGGGGTGGAATAGGGGTTGGAATAGGGGGTTGGAAGAGGGAGTGGAAAGGGGGAGGGGAGCAAAGATAGAGGGGCGAGAGATAAGGGAGGGTGGAGGGCAAGATAGGGGAGGGGAAGAGGGCCCTGAAAGAGAAGAGAGAGAGACAAGAAGAAAAGAAAGGAGAGGGTTGAGGGACGGGTGAGTGGGATAGGTGGATGAAGAGAGAGAGAGATCCAGAGGGACGCAGGGAGAAACAGGATAAAAGAAAGGTAAAGAGAAAGGATATATCAGGGTTATGTATAGTGTTTAGCAGAGAGTACAGGAAAGGAGAGAAGAGGATGTATGGATGAATGGATGGACACATGTATGGCTGCATGTATGTATGTATGTATGATTGCATATATGTATGTATGTTTGTATATATGTATGTATGGCTGCATGTATGTATGTATGTATGCTTGCATATATGTATGTATGTTTGTATATATGTATGTATGATTGCATATATGAATGTATGTACATATGTATGCATGTATGTAAGTATATAGGTTGGTAGTTAGATGGGAGTAAAGAAAATAGTGAAGCTAAGAACAAACAAAATACTGGACCTACTATCACGAAGTATAACATCAAAAGCAGCAGCAACAATAACAAAGTGACTGCACAACCAAGGAAAAAGGCAAGTATTACCACGG
>NW_028234431.1:19913071-19915571 GCF_977035675.1 Penaeus japonicus
CTCAAGATGCATCTCAGGACCGTGTCATTGTCTCAGAGGGAGAAAAATGTAAACAAAAAATGGAGTTGCATCTTCGTAAAAACAAAGGTGCTGGAAAGGCAAGGAATAGCGGGTTGCTGTATTTACTTTTATGTTTGTTTTTTACTATCCGTTTTTATCGTTATCATCTTTCGCCTTGCCTAACACGGTTAGGTGTCGTTGCGAAAAGAGCTCTTGGCAACTATGGAGAACTGCCAGAGATGCGTTGCTTAAGGATTCAACGGAAGGTGCAATTGCCTAGTCTGGGGGAGAGTATTTGTGCTGCTCTAAATATCTATCTCGTTGTCTACTTATCTCAACTGAAATACGCTCACACGCACATAAACGCACGCATACACGCACAATGGCACACACACCCACATAGACGCACACACACAGACACACACACACGCACAGACAACAAAGCTAAGAACAAATACACATAGAGAGAAAAAAAGACAAAAACACTGTGACGAAGGACAGCATATATTTTCTTCACAAATCACCAGCTGAACATACAGTACGTCTTCTGCTCTTGGCTGAAAAAAGGCCGTTCAATAAAAAAAAGACGGCTGACATGGCCAGTCACCGCGAATAAAATAAAAACAAAATAGCAATCATCTTTCACAGTAATGTAAGAATAAGTATTTATTCAGTTTTATGGTGTCCTTCCTGACCTCTTATCTCTTGTTTTTCTTATCGTCCTTCTCTTCTATATATATTTATGTGTGTGTGTGTGTGTATATATATATATATATATATATATATATATATATATATATATATATATATATATATATATGTATGTACACATATATATCTCTGCTCATCGTTTCACTTTTTTTCTCTGTGCAGCAAGAATGGACCACGTGACCCAAACAAATGACGTCATCCATGCGCTGTGTATAAAATGGTCTTGTAAATTCAAGGCCAACCAGTACCCCACCGGGCGGCTCGTCGTTCCTCCAACCGACAACCTAGTACAAGAACCTTTGTATGGGTCCTGGTCGTTTCTTCGGCTTCCTTTTCCTGTTGAATGACTTCGTTTTTCTATGTTTTTGATATATCCTATGTCTGGACAAGGTCCTGAGTAAAAAAATATTTTCAAGGTAAATTACCACATTTGATGAATGAACTTTTAAACACATTTGACTAATTTAATAAATAAAAAACAAAAACAAAAGAAGTGGTATCACGCTTGGAAAGAAGACGAAAAAAACGACTTGGCAAAGGTATGGATTGCCTTATAAGACCGAGATGCAAAGAGCCTCGTGCATTTTCATAGCCCAACAAAGTCAATACGGCAATGTTGCATGAATGTACTGAAGACTTTGCACTGAGAGGATTATGATGAAACCGTTTTAACAGGAGATACTTGAAATGTACGAATAACAAATAATGAAAAGACATTCTTTTGAGGTTCCTAGTCGGTAGATAATTATTATTCTTCGCGTGCTATGGACCTACACACACCCTAGCCGCATGGCCTTTCGTTGCCACCTATACAATAGCGCGGATGTTAAAATCTACCTTTGCAACGAAGCGGCTGAGCTTCAGATGGAGTAATATTTCACCAGAACGGGTACGAGATCTACCCTTTACGAATATTTCTTCCTTTCAATCCTTATTATTAGTTGATTTACCTTTTGTACTTTCGTAAAATATTAAAACATGATATAAAGTCCAGTCAAATACTCCTGTAGAAGAGGTGTGTGACCACCGTGCTTAGTTAGTCTAAAAGTACCCTAATTGAGCGTGTGCTCACCCAACTCAACCGATATCCCTAACCTAACCTGGACTAACTGTTCCTCCAGCCCTAAACTAGCCCAACCCAGCTCAGCCTATCCTAGCCTAGTTGAGCCTAACTCTAGCCTAACCAAAGACTGGGAATCACCGAGTGGATCCCATTTATGGTGTGGACTGAAGAGTTGCTCCTTCACAAGAGGCGATCCACCTCTCCTTGGTCGGCTCCTCTCCCGATTCCCACGGAGCGGCGGTTGGTTAGGGCCGGTGTGGCATATGGTAGTGTGGTGTAGATGGCAAACACGTTGAGAAGGGCGGTGTACTGTATGTTGCACGGTGTTTAAGGGTGATTTTCGAGCTAATGCCGCGATCTAGTCGAGCTAGTGGTCGCGGAGCAGACATAGGATAGGGGCTAATTTGGATGGTTAGTGGTCTGGGAGCAGCCACGACCGGTAGTTGTTTCTGAAATTAATTTTAATGATTTTTTGGCCTCATCGTTTCGGCATGACAAACTATCAGCAAGGTAAAGGCAGAGATAAGCAGGGACGCCGAGTGAATGTTGACGTTGATGTCGCTATCGTTAGCATGTGTTCATTAACGATAACAAGCAACGAGTGAAAACCTTAAGGATTAGGAATGCAATTAAAACAAAAAGATCTTTTAAAATACTAGATTCGATGTATTTAAACCCAGCGCTAAGCGTTTGTGCATTTATAAGATGACTAAATCAAGATCACGC
>NW_028234431.1:19925571-19928071 GCF_977035675.1 Penaeus japonicus
ACACACACACGCATATATGTATATATATGTATATACATATATACATGCATATATATATACATACATATATATATATATATATATATATATATATACGTATATATGTATATATATATATATATATATTTGTATATGTATAGATACATACATACATACATATATATATATATATATATATATATATATATAAATCATATATATATATATATTTATATATATGTATATATATATTATATATATATGTTTATAATATATATATATATATATATATATATATATATATATATATATATATATATACATATGTGTGTGTAATTGTATGTGTATGTATATATGTAATTGTATGTGTATGTGTATGTGTATGTGTATATGTATATGTATATCTATCTATCTATATATGTATGTATAAGTATATATGTATATATATGTATATATATCTATATCTATATCTATCTATCTATCTATCTATCTATCTCTCTCTCTCTCTATATATATATATATGTTTATATATATATATATATCTCATAACATTTTGTCAATGAATCATTTATTCGAATTTTGTATATCGTTGTTATATAATGCAGTTTTCAGTCTCTTGCCCGTATCACAGTCTAATGAAAGTGCAAAAACTAATTAGAATCAATTCCCTCTCATTGGAAAGACAAAATCGAAGAAAAACTCGGAGAATCCAGGTCAAAATGTCCACCGAGTGTGTGGAATTGCTTGCGGGTAACTTGGAAATCCTTTGAGCTGGATTTACTCTCTCTCTCTCTCTGGCTCTTTCTTTCTCTCTCTCTTCCTCTCTCCCTCCCTCTCTCTCTCTCTCTCTCTCTATATATATATATATATATATATATATATATATATATATATATATATATATATATATATATATATATCCCTCCCTCCCTCCCTCTCCCCCCTCTCTCTCTCACTCTCTCCCCACAATTCATCATCGTTTTCTTATTCCCTGAATCTCTGTCTCTATCTATCTATCTATCTGTCTCCTTGTCTCTCTCCCTCTCTCCCTTTTGCCTCCTCGAGTGTTCTAAGAAACAAGTGTCATCAGGAGACACACTTAAACACACTCAGTGCCACGACAACAAAGATTCTCAAAAACAAAACAAAACAAAAAAAAGTCACAGGGTTTTCGTTTACGTTAAGCCAGGTGAGCAGTGTAGTTGTTTTTAGTGTCAGGGCGACAGTGCCAAACATGTGCTGGGTCGCGGTTCTTATTCTCTCCGTCCCCCAATATTGTGCCAGTGCCTGCTGACGGGGCAGACCTACAGCACAGTGCCGCTAGGTAATTCACGAATATTACTGGCTGTCTCTCCGCTGCGTGAAGTGTCAAGTAGTGCCAAACAGTGCCACTTCATCTGCCAATGAAGTTGAAAGGTCAAGGACCTGCTTTATGGCCACTGTTATCTTATTTATTTGTTCAAGATGCATAGAAGTCAGGGAAAGGATTATTTTCCCATAGTACTCGCACGCCCTCGCCTTTCGCATTTCAAGAGTGAACTCACGTGTGCGCCGGGAGTCTAAGTGCAAGGGTTCAGTGCTTGATAAGAGTGTGATGAGAACGAATCAACTAAAAAAAGAAGTAGAAAAAAGAGATAAATAGAAGAAGCAAACGCGCGAGACATGACATGAGACTGAACCCTCACATTTATTATACACGTAATCATTGTCATGCATAGGGGGGTGGGGAGACGAGGGGGGATAGGAGGGGGGGGCAGAGCTGGGTGATCATTATTAGATTTGCTTTTGCTTGTTTATACATGTCTGTTCCTTTTTTCCGCCCCTTTGCTCTTCGGTTCAGTCATCCTCAGCGCGGAAGTTGCCTTGCTTGACGAGATCAATGCAGCTATCATTACCATCGATCTGCATGGCCATATCACTGTAGTTTCATCTTTGCTTTTATCATTCTTTGTCTCTGGCTGTTCGTTTCTTCCCTTCCCATACCTGCCTTCCGTTTTTTTTTATCTGTTATTATAATGCTATTATCATGGGGACCTTCATGTATGCTTCATGGATTTCTGCACGAAGGTGCATTTACGGCGCATACTGTTCACGCTCACTTTGTTTCTTTTCTTGGCTCTGGCCCTAAGAATGCAGCTCTTACACCTGTAAAATAATTGATAAAATATGTATATACATATATGCACACACACACACACACACACACACATATATATATATACATACATATATGTATATATACATATATATATTTACATATATATTGTATATATATATGTGTGTATATATATAAATATGTATATATATGTATATATATATATGTATATATATATGTATATATATATTGTTTATATATATATATATATATATATATATATATATATATATATATTGTATATATATATATATATATACATATTTATATATATATATTATATATTCATTATATATATATTTGCTCTAAATTTCATATCAAACGAAAGGTTTCGAAGCCCTGAGAGAATGATTAAGGAAATAACAA
>NW_028234431.1:19935571-19960571 GCF_977035675.1 Penaeus japonicus
GCAATATTATTGAAACGTTCAAATAAATCTGTAAAGATGGCTGTGAAATACAGGTGTAACCATTTTCAAATATCATGTTTGCCTGAGAATGGGCGATATGTATGGTATAAAAACATATAATAATATCATATATATTACTTGTTTTGCTATTTTATGTATATGATCCGCTTGAGAAATTATGATTTACCCGGCATTATGCTGTACACGCACTGTATATCCCGCATGCGCTGATGTGGAATAATTCCATACAAAATGTGCTGGATGACATCACCTTTATATATACACATAACTTTTTTTTTTTTTTTTTTTTGCTTCTCATTCATTGATCTTCCTTGATCCGTTTACACGACAGACTATTAAATAATTCAAATCTGACGTATATCTCCGCCACACGCCTTTAGCTGTCAAGAGCACGCCGAGACATGAGCTTCTGAAGTCGAGTGTTGCAGACAATGATCCACACCCCCACACCCTTCCTTCCAAGGCGTGGGAAAGTCGGTAAAAAGGTTTCCGGTTTCCTTCTCGAGGTTTCCTTAAAGTTACGTTCAGGTAACTCCGTGTACGGGCGCGTGTGTGTGTGATCTACCTTCAAGCACGACCACGCTGCTGCTATGGCAACCGCCTACACACACATTCTCTCTCTCTCTTTCTTTTTCAAATGCGTGGAAGAACGGAATGGAACACCAGCATCAACTTCTCTGTACGATGCAAACCCTAGTATAATGAGAGATAGAGAAAAAAAATCGGTCTGGTTCCCACACGCAAACCTTCCCCAACTATAGAGCGTAGTGTACGGAGAACCGCTCTAGAATTTTGGGAAGTTCCGTGCGGGTTCTAAAGTGTTCGCTCACGCAGGTGGAGGTCAAACTCACTATTTCTGGGCAAGACTGACGACGGCGAACAACCAAGATTATGCGGCCCTGTCGCCTCGGGTCCAATTTTCATCAAATCTTGGAAAATCGAATCTGTAAAATCAGCACCGCCTCTTATGCGTTGCTGTTCGTTATTCACCAGTTGAATACCGTGCTTATTCCAAAACGAACACAGAAAATGTATGTATTTTTCATATCCTATAAACCTACCTAAACTCTTGCGAATGATCATAAAACGCAGCTGCGGGTTGTCGTAAACTCATCTGACGTACCGCGATTCATAAACTGCAGGGGAAGTGAAAATCTTCTGCTTGACAAACCTAATAATGTGTAAACTTGCGAGAAGAGATAGTGAGATGAATAAAAGTCTAGTAAAGCTCAGAAGAAGTTTGTTGTTGAGAACGTCACTGAACCGGCTCGATAAAAATAAAAGAAAACGGGTCATTTCGCGGCGTTCGAGTATGGGGGACTAATGAAAACTCGTCGAAAGCCTATTATCTTAATAGAGTCGATAAATATATATAGTGTAATAACGTAATTTTCGAAAGAGATTTGGAAAATGAAATTCTTAGTCCATATTGGTTGTATTCGTAACATCGAGTTAAACAGAAAAAATCAATAGAAAATTACTTTGTACGGATATATATATATATATTTTTTTTTTTCATAGAATTATAAAAGTAACCATGAAGTTTATTTGTTAATCTAGAATATAAAACGTATTTTTGTGAATTTTAGACCAGCTTTTGATTGCTATCATTGTTAAAACTTTATCCTTATAATTGTTAACAGTAGCAGTAATAGCAATATTATTGTTCTTGTTTATTGATGTATCATTAGTTTTATTGTTGTTGTCTATGGTTATTATTCTTATATGATAATAAATATTATAATA
This sequence comes from Penaeus japonicus, assembly GCF_977035675.1. Taxonomy (NCBI): domain Eukaryota; kingdom Metazoa; phylum Arthropoda; class Malacostraca; order Decapoda; family Penaeidae; genus Penaeus; species Penaeus japonicus. The sequence goes on from NW_028234431.1 coordinate 19,937,339, forward strand.
ATTATCATTACCATTATTGTTATCATCATCATTATCATAATCATCATTATAATTTCTTTTATTATTATCATTGCTATCCATAACGATTTTATCATTATGATTATTAATAATGATATCACTGTTATTATCGTTATCATCATTATTGCTGCATTATTAGTAGTAGCATTATTGTTACTAATATTAATGTTATTATCATGATTGTTATCAGTAATATTATTATCATTATTGTTATCGTTCTAGTATGTGTGTTATTGTTGTACCATCATTATCATTACATTATTATTATCATTATCACCATGATCACTATTGTTATTGATGTTATCAGAATACTTATTGTTACCAATGTTGTTATAGTTTATCATTATTTTAAATATTTTTATAACACAGCAAATAGCAATGAGATGACAGCTTACAAGAATAGATAAATTTAGAAAGAATATTCCCCCACAATTTAAAGGATATTAAGAAAATACACACTGCATTACAACGCTTCGCATTTTACATCACTAACCCCTAATCATTATTATTTCCATTTTCTGATCAGTCTATTCATACGCCTTCTACCTCCCCACAGTACAGCACTCAAAGAATAGTCAAAGGAGGACAGAAGCCAATCAAGAAAGGCTTCAGGACATTGAGAGATGAGTGTCTGAAAGCCGGCAAGCTCTATGAAGATCCCGAGTTTCCACCCAATGATTTTTCGATCAGTTTCCAAGGCATCACCAGAAGACAGTATGAGTGGAAGAGACCGCGTGTGAGTTTTCGGAAAATTGTTGGATTTTCGAGTTTTGGATTGGTGTTACTTTTGTATTCGGGGGAAGAATGGTTTTAGTTTATTTTGTTAATGGTAGAACCCCTGATAAAGATGGTGGGGGAACTAATAGTAGAATTGACAACTACATAAGTGTTTTTGGAAAATTCCGATTTTAGAATTTTGATATGATTTTTCAGTTGTCCATTGTAAGGATAGCAGGAATTATATACCTAATTGTAGCAGTATCAATCGTAAGACTGTTGCAAGCTTATGATATTTACGGAAAATATTTTGGAATTTCTAGTTGAGATTTACAGCGAGAGAAAGGCTCGTTCAGTATTATTAATTTTATGTATCAATGGTAATGATAATACCAGGATTAGTAGTATCAATCTAGTTGTCAACTACCCCCATTACCTCGTCGGGAGATTCAGCAAGAAAATGGTTCAAGTTTATTTTTCTATGTTATCAGTATTCATAATGACTTGTCAATTTTTAGGTCATACTCCTCATTCTATGTTACTTTCCTTAGGATATTGCGAAGGATCCCCATATGTTCATTGAGGGAGCCACGCGTTTCGACATCCAACAAGGAGAACTTGGTATGTAGTACTTATATAGAAAGATAATATTTTATATACATGTATATACACACATGTATATATATGTATGTACGTGTATACATACACACACACACACACACACACACACATATATATATATATATATATATATATATATATATATGTATATATACATATACATATACATATATATATATATATATATATATATATATATATATATATATATGTATATATATATATGAATATGTATGTGTGTGTGTGTGTCTGTATCTGTGTGTGTGTGTATGTACAAAGAGAGAGAGAGAGAGTAAAGAAAAGAAGGATAACTGAAATGAAACACCGCTTTTCATTCTTCTCTTTCTATTTATACCCTCATGCACTTCTGTGTAGGCCTACCCTTGACTATCATGTATCTATTTCCTCCTCCTCTTTATGTTGTCTTTCCTTTTCCTCCTTCCCTTCTGGCTCCATTTCCTTTGGCCTCTTCCCTTCCTCCTTACCTTTCCTTCATTGATTACCTACTCTTCCTCCGCTTCGTTCGTTTCTTTCCTTAACTTCCCCTTCCTCCTCCTCGTCCTTTCTTCACTTCTTTTCCCTTCCTTCCCCTTTTCTCGTCTTTCTTCACCACCGCCACCATCTCCTCCTCCACTTCCTCTCCAATTCCTGCCCCTTACTCCTCCTCCTTTTCTCTCTCCACCAATACCACCAGTCGCTGCAACCTCCATATCCACCCACTTCACCACTTCTTTCTCCACCTCCATCTCAACCCTCCCCCCTCCCGCCATTTCTCTTCCACATCTTCCTCCACCACCTCTCCCATCCTTCCCCTCCACTTCCTCCATCTCCCCCCTCCTCACTCACCACCTCCCCCCCCCTCCCCTTCACATCCTCCCCCACCATCTGTCCTTCACTCTCCGCTCCTCCCCCAGGCGACTGCTGGCTGCTCGCCGCCGTGTCCAACCTGACGCAGAACCCTCGTCTGTTCCACGTCGTTGTACCTCGGGACCAGGGCTTCACGCACATGTACGCCGGCATCTTCCATTTCAAGTGAGTGGGTTTACTCGCTGGGATTTTTTTTTTTTTTTTTTTTTGACTCGCTTTGGCGTTTATCTGAGGCTGTTTAAGCGTTTAGTTTCTGAGTATTTCTGACTGATGATTATGATGGTATGGGGAATAACTGCAACGATGCAAATGTAATGTTGATTGGGCAATGATGATGATATCAATTATTTATAACGATAATTACAATAGCAATGATGATATTGATATTAAAGATCAGAATAATGAAGACAACAGTGATCAGAATGATAAAGATAACAATAATGATTAGAAAATATATTCCATCATTGTTTTATGGACAAAATATCATTAGTTAAATTATATATCTTATCACAGCTTCAGTTTAACAACACAGATGTGTTTGTTCGTATAAAGCTTTTGTTGACTAAACCTGTGCAACAAGTAATTAGCAGCTAGTCTTTCCACTTAGCACATTTTTGCACTATTATGGCATTCTTTTATTAGTAGGCAAATATACGCATGTAACAAGCACATAGAACCGCATCACCGAGTAACTAATATGCTGTAATGCCATTTAGCATCAAATATAAACATTGTAATTCTTCTTCCTTTCACTAATATGATAGCAGTTCAGTAATATCTCTGAGCACTACGTTAGACACATGCAAAATTCACTTTAAATTGTCTGTAACATTTTTAAAACCAGGTACGTTAACACATACTCTTTCACATTATTAAGGCATAAGTTTTCTTTCTCAATTTCTTCTATTCATTTTATTATTACTATCATCATTATTTTCATTAACATTGTTATCATTATCATCATTAGTGTTATCATTATTATCATTATCATAGTTATCATTATTATCATTATTGTTATTATTATTATTATTATTATTACTATTAGTATTATCATCATTATTATTATTGATATTATCATTATTATCATTACTATTAGTATTACTATTAGTATCATTATTCCTCTTCCCTCTTCACGAGTCACGCAAGCGCCCAAACCCAAAACAAATCCCCAAGTACCACACTCATTCCCCTCCACTCTCTCAAAAGCAGAACCCGAGCCTGGTCGTGCAATCTCAGAGCACAAGGCGATCAACTAACCATTAACCATTAACCATTAACCATTAACCTCTAACCTTCAAAGACCCCTCGAGAAGCCTTCACCAATAAACTCTGTCCATAGATCTTGTCTTCAAAGGCTGACCTGGGCAGTTTTTTTTATAGGTGCCAGTGCCAACCTCCTACCACATGTTGGCGCCACGTGACAAGATGACAACGCTTCTTTGTCTGGTTGTTATCTTTACGATCGACTTTGCTTATCTTTTCCTTTTCTGGTTTACGTGTCTTCTTTTTCTTATCTGAGTTTTCGTTTGATGTTAATCTTGATCAATGCATTCAGTGCAGTAATGATAATGATAATGATGAGAGAAATAAAGGTAATGCTAATGATGATAGAAATGATGATGATAGAAATGTTTTTTTAAAAATTGATGATAATGATATTATTGTTGGTAATGATAATGATAATGATTGTGATAATAACAAATGAATAAACTTATGAATAAACTTATGAATAAATCAATAAATGAAAAAAAAACAAATAAGTAATAAACCAACAAACAAATAAATCAGCAAAAAATATGATAACACGAAGAAAATAGAAATGAAAAAAGAACCCTAATGACAATACCAAGTGTTCCCATCGCCCCAATAACCACCACAAAACCAGCAGACAGCAGATCCCTAACGCAGAGTCCCCGACAGGTTCTGGCAGTACGGCCGCTGGGAGGAGGTGGTCATAGACGACATGCTGCCCACCTACCACGGCCAGCTGGTCTTCATGCACTCGAAAACGGACAACGAGTTCTGGTGCGCGCTGCTGGAGAAGGCCTACGCGAAGTGAGTAACTGTTTTGGTGTAGGAAGCATGCGGATAGGGGAATGTTTTGATGTTTGGGCGTCTTATTTGTAATGTTGAAGATGAGTGCAATGTGCAGAATGCTATAGACATAATAGCATTATGTTATTTTAGATCAGTTTCAATGATTGATTGTCGATTTGATAGATAGTCTGAAAATCCCTGACGTTTGAAGAAAACCCAATCAACAAATCCACAAAATCAAAATCTGACCCTTCCCTTCCAGGCTGTATGGCGGTTACGAGGCTCTACGCGGAGGAAACATTAACGAGAGTATGGTCGATCTGACCGGGGGCGTCGTTGAGATGGTCGACCTTAGGAACCCGCCATCCAACCTCTTCAGCGTCATGAAGAAGGCATACCGCAGGGCCGCGCTCATGGGCTGTGCCATTGAGGTGAGGAGGACCTATGGTTTCGTGATGGGGAGGGAGTTTAGATGCGGTGGAGGGTGGGAGAGCGGATGCGAGGGGGAGAGGGGGAGAGAAGGAGTGAAGGAGAGAGGATGCGAGAGGGAGAGGGGGAGAGAAGGAGCGAAGGAGAGAACGTGCGAGGGAGAGGGGGAGAGAAGGAGTGAAGGAGAGAGGATGCGAGAGGGAGAGGGGGAGAGAAGGAGAGGATGCGAGAGGGAGAGGGGGAGAGAAGGAGCGAATGAGAGAACGTGCGAGGGAGAGGGGGAGAGAAGGAGTGTAGGAGAGAACGTGCGAGGGAGAGGGGGAGAGAAGGAGTGTAGGAGAGAGGATGCGAGAGGGAGAGGGGGACAGAAGGATGGGAGAAGGAGAAAAGGAGAGAAGGAGCTAATGAGAGAATGTGCGAGGGAGGGAGAGACATAGATAGATAGAGAGAGAGATAGAGAGATAGATAGATAGATAGAGAGAGAGAGAGAGGCAGAAAGCAGGTGAGAGAGAGAGAGAGAGAGAGAGAGAGAGAGAGAGAGAGAGAGAGAGAGAGAGAGAGAGAGAGAGAGAGAGAGACAGAGAGAGATAATTTTTTTTTTTAATAAGTTTATTCATACTATATACAGTGTATTGAGAGAGTGAGAGAGGGGGGCAGAGACCATACAAATATCCGAAAAGGGAACGAGAAACTCTTGAAGCAAACGCTATGACCCCACAATTCGTAACCTCCGCCCTTCCTTGCAGCCGGACCACCCCCAGGTGCAATCGGAGAGCATCTTGCCCAACGGCCTCATCGTGCGCCACGCTTACTCCATCACGAGGGTCACGGAGGTCGACATCGCCTCCGCTGCGCCCAAGTTGCAGGTATGTCGAGGCGGGCCTTGCGGTTGCCTGTTTTTCCCGTTGTGTTGAGGAGGAGGTTACAGTGGCAAATATTCTCTGGTTGCTCTCACATATATGCACACACACACACACACACACACACACACACACACACACACACACACACACACACACACACACACACACACACACACACACATACTCACACAAACACACACACAAAAACATAAATTGATTAAAGTATACCAAGAAAACTGAAATATATATTAACCTTTTGATCAATGGACATTGAATTTCAGCTATATATGCGTTGTCACTGTAACCACTTGTCACTGTATCCACTATATTCCCCCCTGATAAATCCACTTCACTGTAGCTCACTTATAGCTAGAAATAAAGTAAATTCCCAAGCCTTACGTAATGGACCTTATCCTTCACATAGACACATGTCGATAGATAGATTGATAGACCCTTCAAATAGAATAACCGGTCAGTATATTTATCGGCGAGGAAAAATTCATGGATAATGGACCTTATTCTTCACATAGATAGATAAATAGATAGACCCTTCATACAGAACCACCAGTCAGTACATTTTCGAACATTAGGCTTTATTGGGGAGTAAAAAAAAGTCGTTCATAAACCTCCCTATGACAACCTTCATGAATAAGCCGTTTTTCTTTTCAGACTTTACTAAGTAAGTTTCACCTTATCGTGAGATTAAACGCTAATTACCTGTGCCTTTTTTTCAAAATAAAATTTTCATCAATAACATTTCCTTTTCCGCCCCTGATTCATTCTGCTTCTCCCCTTGTCGCACCCTATACGTGTGCTTTTATTCTCTCCTTTCCCTTTATTACGTGCTGTACAAATGTAAGACGTATGTTAACCGCCGTGTGCTTCCGTAGTCATGTATGTAACATTCGCGTGTACCGTAGAAGCTTTGCAAAATAGGTATTTTCGAGTAGCATTTCCTTTAAAACGATTTTATGTGTTATATGTCCAGATTTTTTATATCTGGTTTATGCTTAAACATCTTATTGTCCAATGATACAGTTGTTTTGGTTGCCAGATTACATTTTTGACTGTGACAAAAGAAAAAGCTTTTTTAAAACTTTGATGTGCTATGTGTGTAGTATGATCACCCGTGCTTGAGTCTCAAAACGCCATCCGTTGAGCGGCCGAAGTGCTGGGGCTCTCCCCTTCTTGACCTTCGATCCCTGAGACCGACTTTAACTTCCAGGAGCAGAAACTTACGCCTTCCTTGCCCATGCCTCACCTCCAGGGCGCCTTGGCCATGGTGAACAAGTCCTTAGCGAGTTTGGGATCCATGGCCGGCGTCACAGCCGCGCAATCGGACCAGTCCAGCCTTAAATCAGCCCTCTCTTCCCTTACCAATTGGACCCTGAGTATGGCTTTCCCTGAGGTCAGTATGTGAGTGTGACATCCCTCCACTCGACGAGGATGATCTGTGCATTCATACTCGAAGGTTCTAATTTGTAATAACACGAAGCGACGCCATAACCTTAACTTGGAGTTCAGTTTCCTGTATTGTTTTTCGTGGTAGTTTGTATCGCTGGGGCCTTGTCTTATGGAATGCATATTTTGTATTGTAGATTCACATTGTATAAATTCTAATATATTGTATTCTGCAGTAGCTTTTGTTGTATTAACTTCCCACCCCTTATGAATATTAATAAGCTTACATACTGCATTGTAATTCTCACACCCATAATAGTTAGATTATCGAGCTGGCAACACCACAACCAGCTCTGGTACTACTCGAAGTGAAACACTGAATAATCCAAATTTCCCTCCATTTTCAAACTAAAACAAAGGAAACTAGCAAACTGTATTTTTAAGGTTCGGTGTCAGATTCTTGTGTTATAGGTCTTTAGTAATTCGTTCGACAGGATACAACAGACTGCGTTTTAGTTTTGTGTACATGCCATGATGACGATCACTATAATAATTGAAATAATAATAACTATTGTTGTTGTTATTGTCATAGTTATCATTGTTCTTGTTATTACTCTCTCAATGTTGTTATTGATAGTGATATCAGCATTCAGTAAAATCATATTGTTTGCCTCATTATTATTATTATTATTGTTGTCACCCTTATTATCATTATCATCATTACCATTATCATTATTGTCATGGGTTTATTATCATTATTGCCATGTTACAATTATTATCAGTATTGTCATCACATCATTACCATCATCATGTTCTTCGCCATGATAATGATCACCATCCCCATTGTCATTACTGAAGCCATTCCACCTAATAACACCATCAAAACCATCGCCCTCACCTCCGCCATTCTCAGTTCTTCCACCTTACAAACCAAACTAACTTTCATATTCTCTCCCCCCCCCCACTCCTTCTGCGCCGCCCCCTCCCCCCTGTTCCCCAAAAGGGCAAAGCCGAGCTCGTCCGGCTGCACAACCCCTGGGGGAACGAGGCCGAGTGGACAGGGGCTTGGTCCGACAAGTCCCCCGAGTGGGCCACGATCTCCCCCGACGAGAAGAAGAGGCTGGGTCTCACCTTCGACGACGACGGCGAGTTCTGGATGTCTGTTCAGGTAGGCGCCGCGAAAAGTGTCGTACATTTTGTAAGTGTGAATATCACGGAAAAAAAACAAAGGCAGGAAACAAATATGTATAATCAGATCTGTAAATTATTATTAAAAGATAGATACACGTATAATCGGATCGATTTAAACTCGTAAAAAAGGGTATACGAATCTAATAATAATAAGAAAAAATCAACTTCCTTCTCCTTTGCAGGACTACGCGGCCAACTTCACAACCCTGGAGATCTGCGACGTGACTCCGGAAGTGTTCGAGTACGACAACGACAGTGACAGCGACAGCAGCAGTGACGAGGACGACGAAGAAGGCCACAGGAAGCAGCAGAAAGTGCAAGGGCGGTGGAAGAGACTCATGTTCGAGGGGGCGTGGGTGTCGCATCACACGGCCGGCGGGTGCAGGAACTTCATTAGTGAGTGATGAGGGGGGGTGTTATGAATGAGATGAGGGATTGCGTCACGAAGGAGGTGGGGGAGATGTTATGAATGAAATGAGGGATGATGTTTCGAAAATAAAGATTGGTTCGAAAAACGGACAGTCTCAGAGAAGAAACAGCAGTGAGCTTACCAATTAATAAAAATAATAATAAAGAAATAATAATTAAACCGAGGTTGTTTCGCATCATACATATATTTCATAATGTACAATAAGTAGCTCAAACCTTTCCGTCCTCGACTCAATAGACACATCATTATAAAATGTAAGAATACATAAACTTACAATTCTAAAAGGAGGCCTGAATCCCCTTCAGAAACCTTCGCGACTAATCCTCAGTACACGGTCAAGCTCGAGGACCCGGATGAAGATGACGACGACGACCTGTGCACGATGGTCGTCTCACTCATGCAAAAGAACGTAAGGCAGCTCAAGAGGTACGGCGCCGAATACCAACCCATTGGTTACACTATTTATCAGGTGAGGCGCTCAGATGTTGCGGTGTCCTTGCACGAATATACACTCACGTGAATACAGTAAATGGCAGTGTTTGTAAACTATATCTTAAACACACACATACCATATGTGTATCGATCTATCTATATTTATACATATATATAATGTATATGCATAACTTTATATATATATATATATATATATATATATATATATATATAATATATAATATATATATATATATATATATATATATATATATATATATATATATATATATATATATATTATATTATAATATATATATATATATATATATATATATTATAAATATATATTTATATATATAAATATATATATATGTATATATATATATGTATATATATATGTATATATATATAATAAATATATATAAATATATAAAATTAGATACACATTAAGTAATAATCTTCACATTACTTTCGCAGCTTCCCCCTGAAATGGAACCGGGAGTCAAACTGGACACCGAATTCTTCAAGTACAACGCAAGTTACGCCAAAGTTCCTTTCTTCCTAAACTGTCGCGAAGTAACAACGAGGTTCCGTTTCCCCGCTGGATATTACGTCATCGTCCCTTCCACGTTCGAACCAGAGATGACCGGAGAATTCCTCTTACGAATCTTCACGGAAGCCAAAAGGCTCAAGTCCTCTGCTTCTTAATGCAGAATCGGTGTCGGGTCATCTGTTTGTTTTTTGTCCTTGAAAATGACTGTTGACGAACGGGAATTACCTGATTTTTTTATGTAACAAGGCATATTATTATTCATATAGTTATAAAAAATAACGAAAGACAAAAAAAAAGACAAAACCTACATAGCTCAACCCGAATATAAACTCTAAATTACCTCCGTTATTATCGACGCGAAACGGAAAACGTCTTCCAAGGAATCCGTTTGGCTCTCACCTCTCATAATTAGCTTCCAATGTCCTCTGATGTGCCTAAATAGCCGTGACCCATGTACGTAAAGACCTACCTCAAATTCATAATGATTTGAACACCCTGCAGTGCCAAGGAATGTGTTCCGTGTTGTGTCTGACCGCTGTGGGGTGTTCGCCACTGTCTTTCATCATTAACCTCAGATCATTTCGATATCAAATGGTGCTCTGGTCTTTGGATATTTACTCTCCTTTTGTAAACTATTTCATCATGGTATCTGTGCCAAATCCTGGTTTGGTTTGCCAGACTGTGTTTTAAAGATTGTGCAATATGATTTTTATGAAATGTGTTTTCAATAAAATGTTTTTATGAGCCACTTCTTTTATTATTTTTTTTTATCAGACAGTTCTACTGAAATTATTTCATTATAAAAACAGACATATACACAGCTTTATACTATATATTCCCATACAAACGGAAAAAAATATGGATCTATAGATTTATTACTTTCAATACGAGTATTTTCCTAAATATCACATTTCATAGCTGACACATCTCATTTAGTCGGTTTGTCAAAGAAAGGGTTTAACATTATTTATTTACACAAAATTAGGCACGTTTTCATTAACCATATGGTCAATACAAATTCTTAAAACAAAACTTAAAGTATCTCACTAAACATGTACAGAACCAAAAATAGTTACCCATCGCTCTCAAAAAATGGGAAAAAAATGAAATAATTGCATTTTCCTTCAATTCTCAGAACCAATTCGCTTTTTGAGCCAATGCAAACCATATAAGTGTAAAGTCTTTATTCATATATTCAGAAAAACAGTAATTTTCCAACAATCATTTTCTTATTATTTTTAGATTGATTTCAATAAAAAAAAACACACACACACAAACACCTCTTCTTCTATCTATCTATCTCCATCCAATAATCCTGTTCCTCATTCTCCTCCTCTTCCTCCTCCTCTTATCCATCCTCTCGTCACACCACAGCCCGTGATAAAGTTGACTAGTTTGTTGTATCTTCAGCGTTGCGTTTCCACCCTTCCTTCCCCCTTAGCAGCAACTGTCCTTCACTCGGGACAGGGAGGAATCATTCAGGGAAGTGTTCAGGTTGATGGTGCTCTTGGCCTGCAATTGTCACGTGACGATTACGGGGGAGAGTGAGGGGGGAGGGGGGGGGCTGTGTTGATGATGGTGAATGATTATGGAAGGAGTGGTTGCGATGATTGAGTGGGAGGAGGGTGGAAATGATAGTGGTAATAATAATAATGGGGATGATGATGATGATGATGATGTTAATGATAACGATAATAATAACAATAAGACTTGTACTACTGCTACTACTCACAATAATAATCATTGTCTTCATAATGATAATAATGACAATAACATTAATGATATTAATGATGATAACAGCAGTAATAATGATGATAAAAATAATTGTGGTTATGATAGGGAAGTGGTGATGGTTACGATTATGACGAATAAGAATAAAATAACAAAAATTATAACAACAATAATAGTAATAGTAATAATAGTAGTAATAGCAATAGCAGTAGTAGTAGTTGTTGTTGTAATAGTAGCAGTAGTAGTAATAATAACAGCAATAAAAATAACGATAAGATCATCATAAACATTATCAATATAATCATTATGTATCCTATATTCGAAATGTAGCAATATTCTGGATTAAAAATGTATTTTTTTCCAATATATGGAGCCTTTTAGCCCCATACCTAAGCTAATTTGAAGAATATTCAATCTGACATACACAAATGGGCAAGGAGAATAGAGTCATTCTGCAATGAATTAAAAAATAAAATGTTTACCTCCGGAGAATATCCGTAAACCATCGAGTCGATTTCGTCAGCTTTCCGAAGCATTTCTGTCGCGACAATTTCAAACATTTCCTCGATGCCTGAAAGAGGAGAGATGAATCGATTGATATAAAATGTTCTGACAGATGGACGGTTAGTAGCCTTGTCTATTCTCGCTTGTTTATTATTCATTGCAACTATTTTAAGATTGAAAGGCAGATGTGTGTTCTTATCCGCACTGCAAATGAATGTATTCAACACTTCTTAATCCTCCTCCCCTATCATTACCATCCCCTTACTTCCTATCCCTTCTATCCTCCCGCCCCTACCCTCTTTCCTTTATCCCTATCTATCCTCCTATCCCCTCCCTCTCCTCCTATCCCTTCCTCTCCCCTTATCCCTTCCTCTCCTCCTCCCCCTTCCTCTCCCCCTATCCCTTTCTCTCCTCCTATCCCTTCCTCTCCCCCTATCCCCTTCCTCTCCCCTATCCCTTCCTCTCCTTCTATCCCCATCTTCCCCCCTATCCCTTCCTCTCCCATCCCCTTTTCTTTCCCTTTACCTTCACGTCCCTTCCATTTTCTCACCTGTTTCATCCATAGCCGAACTCTCAAGGAAAATAGCACCTATAGAGGCAGCATACTGTTGGGCGACATTTCTATCCACCTCTCTGTCCTGGTCAAGGTCGCACTTGTTGCCCACCAGTACAAGCATGAGGCCCTCCCCCACCCGCGAGCTCAACTCTGGGGGCGGGGAGCAAAAAGGGTGTTAGGGTGGGCGTGACTGACTGTTTGATTGATAGTGGGAGAGAGTGGGAAAGAGTGAGCGAGTGAGAGAGTGAGTGAGTGTGTGTGAGAGTGAGATAGAGAGAGAGAGTAATGTGTATATAATTGTGTGTTAGAGAGAGAGAGCAATGTGTATATAATTGTGTGTGTGTGTTTGTGTGCGCATGCTTATGTATACGGAATGAAAGATGCGTATTTGCATATACGAGTGATATGGGTGTATGCGGGCGTGGCATAGAGAGATAAAAAAGGAGAGAAAGAGAGAAATAAATGGGAAGAGAAAGTGACAGATATATATATATATATATATATATATATATATATATATATATATATAGAGAGAGAGAGAGAGAGAGAGAGAGAGAGAGAGAGAGAGAGAGAGAGAGGGAGAGGGAGAGAGGGAGAGAGGGAGGGAAGGAGGGAGGGAAAGAGGGAGGGAAGTAAGGAGGGAGGGAAAGAGGGAGGGAAGTAAGGAGGGAGGGAAGTAGGGAAGTAGGGAAGGAGGGAGGGAGAGAGGGAGGGAGAGGGGGAGAAAGAGGGAGAGAGAGAGAGAGAGAGAGAGAGAGAGAGAGAGAGAGAGAGAGAGAGGGAGAGAGAGAGAGGGAGAGAGAGGGAGAGGAGAGAGGAGGGAGAGAGAGAGAGAGAGAGGAGAGAGAGAGAGGAGGGAGGGAGAGAGAGAGAGAGAGAGAGAGAGAGAGAGAGAGAGAGAGAGAGAGAGAGAGAGAGAGAGAGAGAGAGAGAGAAGAGAGAAGAGAGAAGAGAGAAGAGAGAGAGCGAAAGACAGAAAGAGAGACAAAAAGAGAAAGAAAAAGAGAGAGATCGCAATGAATGCAAACAAACAAAGTACACGAAACAGCTAATGAAATGGACAGCCCTCAAGAATGACATCGCAGCCGTGAGATCAAAATCCAACAGGTGATGCACGACAGCGGCCGCAAGTGTGCACAGGTGTGACTCGAGCCCCACGCCGCCACCAGTCGGCAAAGCCCGCCACGTGACCGACCGCCTGTGGGATCCGTAGCGGGTATCCTCTTTCACGTCTCTTTGCTTGCTTTGTTCAGACAATTTTCCTGTTAAAATGCGCTTCATCTCTTTGGCTTTTCGTTTCGGGTATACATTTCTTTCTTATTTTACTTTCTGTCTGTCTTTCTTTCTTACAGGATGAAGAAAGGCGTAGATAAATACTGATTAGTGCATAATACGCGATGGTAAACGATCGATGAACACATGTTCAAACTGGGAGCAATAAAAAAAGAAAAAAAGGAGAAATAGTTCTAATACAAAAAGAAGGAAAATTGGCAATTTGTAAAATAACTAATAAACAAGACGCAAACAGACAGAGAATCCTTAATAATAATAATAATAATAATAATAATAAAATAATAATAATAATAAAATAATAATAATAATATCAATAGTAATAATGTGATAATAATGAATATGAATGGGGATGATAATAATAATATCAATAACAGTAATTATGATGATGATGAGGAGGAGGAGAAGGAAGAAAAAGTGGATGATGATGAAGATAAAAATAACAATAAAAATACAAAAAACAACAACATCAACAATACCAATACCAAGAAACATAAATACATACCATGTACCCAAGGCTGGATATCATTATAGGTGTGCATTTTTGTAATATCGAAGACGAGGAGGGCTGCGTGCGCCCCTCGATAGTACATGGGCGCCATTGACCGAAACCTTTCCTGTCCTGCAGTATCCCACACCTGCAAGCATGAGTATGATTGCCTTTCGTTGTGCATGGGATACATAATTATTGTATAATGAATTAGCATACGAGGATGGAGGTGGAATCGGTGATGGTTAGGACGATTGGAAGAATCATTAGTAATGAAAGAAACAAAGTAATAGTAATGATAGTAGCAATATTATTAATAATGATAACGAAACCTCTTTATAACTCGACTGAGTTATAAAGAGGATTCTGTCAAGATGTTTAAGGATGAAGATCTATTTGAAGGGTTTTGTGGCTTTTCATTTCTTTTCAATGAAGAATGAATATAAAAAGGAGATGATAGGATAAAGATACAAAGTAAGTTATAAATACCGTACACACGCAACGGGTTTGAAGCAAAGATGGTCATGTATGTATTCATTTCTCCAACGAGATTCATTTTTAATCCCCTGCTCTACTTGATCATGCTTAAATGACATAATTACAGTAGTCGGATTTTATTTGTATATTGTATAATTATATCTAAATGTATTCACTCTAAGCAATCGCAGAAAATATGTATGTGATTAAATTTTGTTTATCCCTTTAACTATTTAACTGCCTTGTCTCCTATCCATCCTTTTATCACTAGGATTATCACTCCTCCTCCTCCTCCTCCTCATTCATATTTGCATAATCATCTAATCATCTCATCTTCTTATCTTTTCTTCCTATTATGTAACTGAACTGTCTCCTCAATGCGTATGATTGCCTTTCCTTGTATATAGGATACATAATTACTGTATAGTGTGTTATCATACGAGGATGGAGGTGGAATCGGTGATGATTAGGTCGATTGGAAGAATCATTAGTAATGAAAGAAACAAAGTAATAGTAATGATAGTAGCAATATTACTAATAATGATAACGCATCCTCTTTATAACTCAGGCCCTCGACATGTTTAAGGATGAAGATCTATTTGAAGAATTTTGTGGCTTTTCATTTCTTTTCAATGAAGAATAAATATAAAAAGGAGATGATAGGATAAACATACAAAGTAAGTTATAAATACCGTACACACGCACCGGGTTTGAAGCCAAGATGGTCATGTATGTATTCATTTCTCTAACGAGATTTATTTTTGATCCCCTGCTCTACTTGATCATGCTTAAATGACATAATTACAGTAGTCGGATTTTATTTGTATATCGTGTAATCATATCTAAATGTATTCACTCTAAGCAATCGCAGAAAATATGTGATTAAATTTTGTTTATCCCTTTAACTATTTAACTGCCTTGTCTCCTATCCATCCTTTTATCACTAGGATTATCACTCCTCCTCCTCCTCCTCCTCATTCGTATTTGCATAATCATCTAATCATCTCATCTTCTTATCTTTTCTTCCTATTATGTAACTGAACTGTCTCCTCAATGCGTATGATTGCCTTTCGTTGTACATGGGATACATAATTACTGTATAATGTGTTATCATACGAGGATGGAGGTGGAATCGGTGATGATTAGGACGATTGGAAGAATGATTAGTAATGAAGGAAACAAAGCAATAGTAATGACAGTAGCAATATTACTAATAATGATAACGAATCCTCTTTATAACTCAGGCCCTCGACATGTTTAAGGATGAAGATCTATTTGAAGAATTTTGTGGCTTTTCATTTCTTTTCAATGAAGAATGAATATAAAAAGGAGATGATAGGATAAACATACAAAGTAAGTTATAAAAACCGTACACACGCACCGGGTTTGAAGCAAAGATGGTCATGTATGTATTCATTTCTCTAACGAGATTCATTTTTAATCCCCTGCTCTACTTGATCATGCTTAAATGACATAATTACAGTAGTCGGATTTTATTTGTATATCGTGTAATTATATCTAAATGTATTCACTCTAAGCAATCGCAGAAAATATGTATGTGATTAAATTTTGTTTATCCCTTTAACTATTCAACTGCCTTGTCTCCTATCCATCCTTTTATCACTAGGATTATCACTCCTCCTCCTCCTCCTCATTCATATTTGCATAATCATCTTATCATCTCATCTTCTTATCTTTTCTTCCTATTATGTAACTGAACTATCTCCTCAATCCTCTTTCTCTAACTTTCGATTTCCTTTTACTGATCTTACCTACTCTCCATTCTCTCTCTCTCTCTCTCCTCTTTCTACCTCCCATTCTCCTTGCTCTTCGTCTTCCCCTTCTTCTTCCCCTTCACCGCCCCCCCCCCCTTTCCCTTTTCCTTTCTTTCTCTTCTTATTCTCTTCATCCTTCCCCTTTTCCTGCTCATCCTCCTCCTTTTCCTTCCCCCCCTCTCCCTTTATTGCCCCCCTTCCTCCCCTCTCCTTCCCCCGTCCCCCTTACCTGCATCTTGACCTTCGTATCATTGATAATGATTTCGATGTTGCTGAACGAAGCGCCGATGGTGGACGACGTGTTCCTGCTGAACGTCTTGGTCTCGTAGCGGGTCACCAGGGACGTCTTGCCCACACCTGTTGGGAGGAAGGCGCTGAAGAAGGCGTTGAAGAAGTATTATTCATGGAAGTACTGGAGCTGAGACTCTGATATAGGAGAGACATACTTGCTGATATTATCTATCGGGTGCTTCGAACGAGTACCGGTTGTATGAACAATGCTGGTAGTTATGGTTGTTGAACTGGTTATTGTGCTTGTGTCGATGTCTATGTTAATTTGTACTTGTAAAAACGACAACTCTCTAGGTATTTTGACTTAAACTCGTTACCGACATTTTCTAAAGGCCGATCCACACTTACATCCATTTATATCTATACCAATTCAAACCTTTACTGGTATTAAAAGATAACTGATCTATTCTCCAAACAAATTCAGCTCATAAAAGCACCAAGAAGAGATGAATCACAACCTACAACCATGGCTTCGTCGAAAGAGTAAGACATCACCCTTTCCCTTGGCATTCGCGTCAACACTAGCTAACTTCAAACCTTTATATCTCGGAACAGAAGTAGCATTCATACTCTGTTTATGTATTCTGCGCTTAGACTTGCACCGACATAACTTAAGTTCTTGGTTCTCCACTGGCGTTCCTTGAGGTTAGGTTCTTTGTCTCTCAATCCGACTTGGATATTTTAGTTCTATCATTTTGGTTGAAGTTAATGGCGATGATACGATGGTTACGATGGTATTTAATATATTCACTGATACCATCGCGTAGGCATTTAAAGTCAAGTACTAAGGTTGGATCCTGACACTAGAAAGGTTATCGACCTTACTGAAAATTATTTCAAGTCATGCTAAATAGAGACAGAAAAATAAAATCAAACGAAAATAAACAATAATCCAGAGACTATTACAAATATAAATATAGAAGTATACCGATTATACAAGACACTGAGGTCTAGAGCGCACAAATCACCATATCAGAGATAAGAACAGAACACTGACTAACAATACCCTCGTACCCCACCCGTCCCCCTGAGCCTCATGCCCAGAACCCCCGTCCGTCACATCTCACCTTGGGACCCCAAAACGACCACCTTCGCTCCGATGGTCTTCATTTTCCGCTTGATCAAATCACCTCTTCTCTTCTCTCCGACTTACTTTGCTTCTCGACTCTGTCTCCTTCTCTGATTCACCTTCTCTCTACGTGAAATAATTGTTATCAAGTTGACATGAGAGATATGACGTTCTTCTCTGTGTGTAAACAGTTTATCATTCTAGTCCAGGTCATCACTTGGGTTCTTTTAATGATTACGATTAATTCATTATTATCACTTTGCACAAAGGGTTCTTATTTCAATTCACGAATCATATCCTTCCCATTGGCATAATCACTGATGATGGGTCACATACACTGGCAGAGAAACGTTACGAGAGTAGAGTTTGTGTTTGGATACTGAGTCAGTGAGACCTTGATGCCTCTGCCACTCATCCACAACGTCTAACTGGCATCTCTTCTCTGTAGTTGCCAATGCGTGAATTTACGTGTTTCATTTTCCTGTTCCATAATTAACATACCCGCAGTATTTCAGTGATGAATTATTGGTAATATTTTTCTATCTAGATGTAAGTAAATAAGCAAATAAACATCTTGTATACTTTCGGCAACTGGCTGAAAAAAATAGTTGTTCAAATATCCGTTGACAGAAACATTCGTTAGAGTGAAAAAGAAAAACAACCCAGAGAAACGGCCCACGCACCATAGGCCCATGTTATAATCATCTTCAATGGAAAAAATGCAAATTCTTGTCTGCTTAATTTCCGCAGTGTTACTATATATCATTACTTAAAAGATTTGTTTATCTGTTCATCTGTCTGCTTCCTTCATGTGTTCATTCTTGGGGAAATGAAGAACTTACACGCACTCACACATGGACACACGCCATTCAAGCGATATTTTCATATATCAAATAACGAGGTAAATGATTTATAGTGTTTCATTTACATCACATTCCACAAACTAAAAAAAAAAAAAAAATAATAATAATGCAACAATGCTATACCATTCTGATATCACACTGTCACGCTTTACAGAACCAGAAATTATTTGTAACTTCGTAATTCTCTAATTCTGATATTATTGAGATTTGTGGATCCAGTGTTACATGAAATTTCTTATACATTGAAATATATTTTTAATCTGACCTCTATTTTTTAATGATTCTTATTAATGTTACAACCATCATTACTATAGTCAAACGTTTCTTTTATCACAGTTATGGAAATGTTACTCCTACATGCTAAGCTCCCAAACGAAAGTCAAAAGTTTACTATATATTTCTTATCACTGAGAAATCTCTCACTATATTTGCATACTGTATATCTCTCTCTCTCTCAACTGAACTGAGATTGGGGTGAGGATAACCTGTGTTACCTTATCCTTTCGAGATGTAAGTACCCACTTGTCTCAATATACTTGCCAAAGTCAAAGTCAAAGTCAAAGTCTTTCTCTCTCTCTCTCTCTCTCTCTCTCTCTCTCTCTCTCTCTCTCTATATATATATATATATATATATATATATATATATATATATACATATATAAGCGTGCATGTGTGTGTTTGCATTTATGGGTGTATGTATATATAGATACATATATAGAGATAAATAGATGGATATCAAATAAAAAAGTGAAGCACAGAAAGGCAAGAAAAAGTTCATACCCTGACCAAAGTCACCCCAACATTAATCCCTCTCGCCCTCCCTTCTTGGGTGTCTCGAGTCCCCGATAAGACGCCACTAGCCATTTCTATCTCAAGTGCACCAACGCCAGAGACGGACAGGTAGACTTCTTGTATCGCGCCGGTTTTGACATTTCACTTCATCCTTCGTATTGACATGACGTTAGACACTCTGGAGCTATTCGCTGGTTGTTTCGTTAATTTGTTTATATGTATGTATACATATCTTTATACACACACTCAGAAACATACATATATGTATATATATATATATATATATATATATATATATATATATATATATACATATATAAATGTATACATATATGTATATATATATATATATATATATATGTATATATATATATATATGTATATATATACATACATACATACATATATAAAAAAAAAAAAATATATATATATATGTATATATATATATATATACATACATACATACATACATATGTGTGTGTGTGTGTGTGTGTGTGTGTATATATGTATATATACATATATATATATATATATATATATATATATATATATATATATATATATCTGTGTGTGTGTGTGTGTGTGTGTGTGTGTGTGTGTGTGTGTGTATATGTATGAGGGTGTGTATGCATGTATGTATAGACACACATGTATAAACACATCCACAATCAGAAAAGGAGCATAAGTCGTCGTCGAGGGTTCGTCACCGGACAGATTAAATACAAAATCTATTAAGACTTTTGCTTTGTCAGTCATTAGTAAGTACTGTATATGTATATTTATATGTATGTGTACATGTATATGTATATGTATATATCTATATTTATATCTATCTATATATATATATTATATACATATGTATATAATATATATATATATATAAATCACAGTGTGTGTGATAATTCGTCATGTCAGAAATAATTGCGTGACGATTTCAACTACGGCTTTTTTGAAATGGTAAACAATCCTGATGCGAGATCACAATCTACATTTTCTTTTCTCTATGAAGCTATATCGACAACTACAAACGCTAAAAAAAACATAATCCAAAAGTTAGTCCCTTGAAACATTAGATTAGAAAAATATCAAATAAAAAGCCCAATATATAGTATCTCTACCACAAAGGAAATGTTTGATTTCTATTTTTTTTCATTTATCCAGGTTAAAAAAGACTCATGTGTATCCTTTTATATTTTACTGATATATCTATGACACTGAGTTTCATAAACTCAGATTATTTGGTCCCAAACATTGCACAGGGAAGCTTCGTAATTAAGACAACTATACAATTTGGCGAAAAGCTATTCCTTATAGTAACTTCGGCAATAAAACACCTGAATTTAGACCATCGTTTCTCAGCCAAATGGCTCCAGAGACCACATGTAAGGAGTACACGGAAAAAAATAAAATGAAGTGACTCCTCTGTCTAAATATTAAGTGATTAAGAATGAATTGTTATAGTCTCGATATTCAGTCTCAATGTTAATTTTAGTTATATGAATATTTTTCAACAGTGCTGAGAACAAACTTATAAATTATTGCACAGCCAATCTGAGAACATCATGAAATTGATTCGTGACAGCCAATCAGAGCTTCTGTATATATCCTTCCGTCCTAATCCTTGTATTAACTTGGTTCTAAGAAGTTTTGCAGGAAAACTTTGAGATTTCTTAATTTAACCTCCATCTGCGGGTAACTTGCTTCGAGCTGAGTCACCACACCCGTGTAGGCGTGGGCGCGGGCGACGAGTCTGCTCTTGAGACTTTGCTGGGCCTCTTCGGAGTGGGCGGTGAGCGTCCTGTAGCGACCGTCCCTGAGGGCGGTCAGGTGGCGGAGGCGGGCGCGGTGCTCCTGAAGTCGTAGCTGTTCCTGATTTAGGGTGAAGCGTGAAGTGTTATCAGAAAAAAAAAATCCTTATCTGAATTTGCATTTAAATCTTTCTATTTTTCAGTTTTATCTTATCGCATATCTCATATTAACTAGTCTATGATTCATATCGTATCCATATCACAGTGTCCCTGTAACATAGACGTAAACGAACCTCCTGCTTCTTGACGAGTTTCTCCTCGAGATGAGACGCAGCTTCCTGAAGGAGGCGCACGTTCTGAGCATAAACTCGCTCCTTTCTCAGGCACTCGTCCTCGGCCCGCGCGCGCTCCTGCCTCGACATGTCAGTGGCTTCCTGCAACTCGTTCAGGCGCTGCAAGGGACGCAGATCTGAGTCAAGCTTTTGTCTATAATTACTATAGGATTGATTAGGAAAAGCAAAGACCGAATTGTTAATGATAAGGATGATGATGATGATAATGATGACGATAGGGATGACGGGAATGATGATGATGAGGATGAAAATAGTAATAATATTGGTAATATCAAAATTAATGATAGAGATAATAATAATGATGATAATAATGCTAGAATAACAATAATAACTATAACAATATTGATGATAATGATAATAATGGAAATGGTGAAAAAATAATATCTTGTAATAATTGTGTGGCTTTATTTAAATAATGATCATAAAAAAATATGTGAAAGTAATGATAATAGTAATAATAATAACGATGATGAAGATGATACTACTACTACTAATAATAATAATGATAATAATAACTGAAATGATGATCATAACTAGCACAACACCATGAAAGCAACAACATCAAAACTGCAAACACAAACAACAACAACAATCATCTAAAACCACCACCACCAATCAATCAATCAATCAATCAATCAATCAACGCCCTCTTACCCGCTTGCACTTGGAAATCTTCCTCTTGAGGATATCCTCCTGCATGAGCCTCGTGGCCTTGGCGGAGTTGGGATCCCGGCGGAGTTTCTCGACGGTGGCGATCGTGCGGGTCTTCAGGGATCCTTCGACCGCCACGCTCTGCTCCAGCCGCCCCGACAGGTCCTTCTGCGTCGCCTCCAGCATCCTCCAGCGGGCCTGGTAGTGAGGGGGTGGAGGGGTAGGAGGAGGGGGGTTATTTGTTTTTGTTTTTTGTTTGATTGGTTGGTTGTTTGATGTTTGGTTTTGTTGTGAGAGAGGGAGGGAGAGGGAGGGAGGGAGGGAGAGGGAGGGAGGGAGGGAGGGAGGGAAGGAGGTAGGGAGAAAGAGAGGGAGGGAGGAGGGAGGGAGAGAGGAAGAGAGAGGAAGAGAGAGGAAGAGAGAGAGAGAGAGAGAAGAGAGAGAGAGAGAGAGAGAGAGAGAGAGAGAGAGAGAGAGAGAGAGAGAGAGAGAGAGAGAGAGAGAGAGAGAGAGAGAGAGAGAGAGAGAGAGAGAGAGAGAGGAGAGAGAGAGAGAGAGAGAGAGGGGGAGAGAGAGAGAGAGAGAGAGAGAGAGAGAGAGGAGAAGAGAGAGAGGGAGAGAGAGAGAGAGAGGAGAGAGAGAGAGAGAAGAGAGAGAGAGAGAGAGAGAGAGAGAGAGAGAGAGAGAGAGAGAGAGAGAGAGAGAGAGAGAGAGAGAGAGAGAGAGAGAGAGAGAGAAGAGAGAGAGAGAGGAGAGAGAGAGAGAGAGAGAGAGAGAGAGAGAGAGAGAGAGAGAGAGAGAGAGAGAGAGAGAGAGAGAGAGAGAGAGAGAGAGAGAGAGAGAGAGAGAGAGAGAGAGAGAGAGAGAGAGAGAGAGAGAGAGAGAGAGAGAGAGAGAGACTGAGCAAAATAACTAACTAAATCAATACACACAAAAAACACGTAATCCCACGAAACCGTATGGATCCCTTTCCCCCCTCCCATTCCCTCCTCCCGCCTTCCGTCACCTCCCTCCCTCCTCTCCCCTCCCGTCACCCTCCCCCTCCCCCTCCCCCCTTCCCCCTTCTGACCTGCATCCGGTT
>NW_028234431.1:19965571-19968071 GCF_977035675.1 Penaeus japonicus
CCTCCCATTATATATGTAAATAAATAAATAAATAAATAAATATATATATATATATATATATATATATATATATATATATATATATATATATATATATATATATATAATGAAACACAACCACAACGATGATGCTTCGAGCCGGCAAAGGCTCCTCTTCGGGCGAAGTAAAAAACGGAAATTAAAATGATCCTTTTCGAGTTTTACTTCGTCCGCGACATCACGACTTTCATTCCGTTCCTATTGTGGTTATGTTTGACTTTTCTGTGTGTATATATTACCATGTTTGTATTTATGTTTATACATAGGATGCATCTAACCTGTGACATCTTATCCTTCTCGAGATTGGCGCGATCCCAGGCAGTGTTGTGGAGGGCGCGGGTGAGGGTGGTCACGTCGCCATCGCTCTGTGCCCTCGCCGCTTTGAGGGCCGCTACTCGTGACCCCATGCGATTGACCTCTTGGTGCAGGGTTGTTTCTAGGAAGGAGAGCTTGTTAATGCAATA
Organism: Penaeus japonicus; assembly: GCF_977035675.1. Classification (NCBI taxonomy): domain Eukaryota; kingdom Metazoa; phylum Arthropoda; class Malacostraca; order Decapoda; family Penaeidae; genus Penaeus; species Penaeus japonicus. The sequence continues at coordinate 19,966,075 of NW_028234431.1, forward strand.
ATAATTCTTGGGGATACTGTAATATGAATAATTGTATGATTTTTTTCACATTCTCGATTTCGATCTTCCATCCCCTCTCCTCTCAATTACCATGTTTCTTCGCCTGGTTGAGGGCGTCCAACACCGACTTCTCTTCCTCCTTGGCGTGCAGGAGAGTTTCTTGAGCCGCTTGTCTCGCTTGTCTGATGCGCTTCCTCTCAGTCTTTATCTTGTCGAGGTTTACCTGATCACGCGAGATTGGGAGAGTAAGCGACTTGGTATAATGAGGTAGGATTGGATAATTTCAATCTATATTTCATAGTTATTTTCATCTATTATGTAATTATCATTAAGCTGTAATTATCATTAAGCATGGACGTGTCATTAAACATTTTAGAGCCTTTAGGATTAGAATTTATATGATATCTTAAATCAAATCTATAATACATACGTTTTATAAAAGAATACTCACAACAAAATAAAAGAACATAAATAATCGCCACGAGAACATACCACAAACACTTAAGTTTTCCCTACATAGAAAAAAAACAAATAACGGCTAACCTGCGCACGTGTGACCGACTGCTGCACGTCGAAAAGCTGGGCGCCAAGAGTAACGTTTTCTTGCCGGAAGTCCTCAGTCTGTTGTTGCTGAAATACGGTCAGTTAAATTAGCGAAATAAAATGGCGGAGAGAGGCATTAAGAAAAAGGAAAATGTAAAAAAAAGGATATGCGGCTTTCGACGAAGGTAGAAGGGGAGAGAAAATAGGATAAAAGGGGAAATGTAGGTTTTGATGAAGTTAGTAAGGAAGGAATAAATGGAAAAAAAGTAAATGTAGGTTTTGATAAAGGGGATCAAGGGGAGGCATACGTTAAAAATGGAAAATGGGTAATGAGGGAAATGTGCATTCTGATGAAGGTAGACTGGAAAAAAAAACATGAGCACGAAAAATGTCGGAAATTAGGGATATGATAACAATAGAGGAAGAGAAAAACAAGATGCAATGGGGAAAGAGGAGGAAGATGCAAAGAGAAAGGAGAAATATATAATAAAACGAGTTGGAATAGAAAAAAAGGGATGAAGCAAAAAGAGGGAATATAATTGAAAAAAGAGAGACGGAGAAGAAACATTGCGAGAGTGCAGTAAGGCTCGTGATGTTTATCTACGACATGCAAGGATAATAATAGCCAAATGGCGTGCGTTTGTTCCTTTCCTTTTTCACCCTTACGTAGTATGTCAACCTTCCTATCTCCTTTGTTTTATTCACCATAACATTTCAAACTTCCCCTTTATCATAAAAAGAAAAACAATAACAGTAACTACGATTTTCATTAGTATTTTCAAGCCTATCACACTTACCAGCTGGCGGAGACGTAATTGCAATTGATCTTTCTCCTGCAAGAACTGGCGCCTCTTGGCCTCCTGAAAGCGCTTGAGCAGAGGGTGGTCTGGTCCGAGGGTGTTCAGGACTGACGACCAGGAAGGAACAGCTGCACCTTATTGGAGAGAAAGAGTCTTTTTAAAAATGTGTATTTCATCTAAATAATTATCTATTTTGACGGAATGTAGAATATTCAAATACTTGTAGAACCCTGGATTAACGTGTTTTTTTTTACATTCATTCTTGTAGAATCTTACTTTAACGTGTTTTGTTTTACATTTATTCATTAATCTGGATCCATGCGCATGGTGTTTGCATTCAATGAGAATTTTGTATTACTTTTTTCAGTACAAAGGCCAGCAATAGTACTCGTGCTATAAATAACAATTTATGATATCTCTAGTGGAGTTTGGTCTGTCCTGTAATACCAATAAACCATCTATCGTATGCATAGCAAGTAACGAATTTTTCATCTGAAGTTCGGTAGATCAATATACCTGAAATAAGGACAGTACCTGCGTCCTCCTCTGGCTGTGGCGTGATGGATGGAGGAGGAAAGAGAACAGAGGGTTGCGGGGGTGGTGATGGTGGGGGAGGAGACTGTTCTTCGTCAGGTCTTCTTCCTCTTCGTTGTT
>NW_028234431.1:19973071-19975571 GCF_977035675.1 Penaeus japonicus
TAAGATTGTGTCTGGAATATGATCCAGAAGAGGACTGGAATAAAGGAGTGCACGGCCTCCATACATTGCGGTCTGGAAAAGGACAACAAACCATCACATGTAAGCCCATTGTGGCTGGGTGTCATAACATACATGATGCACAATCTTTTTTGCTTGATGGCAGATATTATGACATACATGGTAATAGTCGTAATGGCATAATTAACATTGAGGGAGAATAATAGATCACTGTATTTCTTTATTGTACTAAAAGTAATAATTCTATTCAGTGACTGATAATGATATTTGCAATTATAATTACTATAATTGCCACTAACAGGCATAAGCACAGGTTCTGTTTCTTTTCTCCATCTCTTCATGTTATCGTCATTGTGGATGGTTATTTCTTTCATATTTGTTTATGAAAGTACATAAATACAAAAAAAATAATGTTTCTTGTCCTCCCATAAAATAGCACTACTTCTATCACAGTGAGTGTGTAGGTGTGTGTGTTTGTGTGTCATGGTTCTTTACACACCTAATGGTGCTAAGGTGAAAAAGGTTAACAAACATCCTCTATATATGTTCTGATAAGTTAGAGCTTGGAATGGTTTCATCTTTGAAGATCAACCAATTCTAGATAATTCCTGAATCAGTTAATGAATCCTATACTTCCAGTCTGAGAATTCTTATATTAAGCATACCTGACTGTGTGTGCCAAGGTTTAGAAGCATCAGAGAAGCATCAGAGAAGCATTCTCATTAGAGATCAGTCCCCAGTTGGATGTAGGGGAAAAGAAGTTCAGATTATCTGTAGATATTGTATTAAAACACCTGTAGATGCCACATATTTGATATCATTGGTAATTTTGCTTTTCTGAGGTAACATGCTAACTTATTGATCCCAGGAGGTTTATGCCCATGCAATACATTATGTTAATGTAGGTAAGATATAGGTCTAGGTATTCAAAACCTCTTACCTCAGTTTTCATTCTCCCAACCTAAAATTTTCCCATTAGTTACTTCTATAATTGAATCACCTTTACTTTAAAATTTCCTTCATGCCCTCTGTAACTGTTAGAGCCAAAATTGTCACTTCAATAGGTCAGGTCACATAGAAATTAAACTTTGGCCTTGCTATATATTTTTTCATCATCATTTTTGTTTAACTTTATTAAGTTGTGTTCAGCTAAAATACTGATAGATTACACGCACACGCACACGCATACATATATACATATACACAGTATGTATTGTTTTTATCTGATTGATTCTAGTGATTATATAATGTTTAGCTACCCTGCAAGTTTGTAAGTTGTGCGTTCTCCCATTAATATTTATGAAAAGTATTAATTGGCTTCTTTTCAATCTCCTACCCAGACATTTCTGAGAAATGAGTATGAAAAAAAGTATTAAAAGGTTGTATGAAAGATGATTACTACATCTGTAATATTAATACCTTTTATACAAAGGACATAGAGAATAGAATGCTAAAAAGGACTAGAACTACAGTTTATGAAGGACTACATGAGTTGTGAAGATATACTGAGATTCAAAATATTGAAAAATAAACAGTGGTACACAGGCTTAGCTTTATTCAGAATTATATAATACTGAAAATGATACCTATTTTCATTGATGCCTACACTTATGTATCTGTGCTTTTACACACTGATCTCAAATCAGAAGTCATGTATTAACCCATTGTGCACTGTGTCATGACATACATGATGCAGGAGCTTTGGCTTGATGATGGGCATCATGACGTACATGACATTTAGGGATATTTTATTGTACTATGAGTAATGAATGAGTGATGATGACTAGTTCTGAGTTATGGGAGGACAAAAAGCAACTTTATTTTTTTGTACTGAACGAATACAAAACATATAACCATCCACAATGAAGATAACATGAAGAGGAAGGGAAGAGGAAAGAAACCTGTGGTTATGACTGTGAGTGCCACAGTAAAAGGCATCCCTATTGGCACAGGGGCATATAGTATGGCATGGTTTGAATCACCTTCCTCTTCTCATTCTGGCTGCACTTCTTTCATCGGCGGTACTTTAGAGCATGAGGTCGGCAGCTTGCTCTACATAGGTATTGCTTGCTAGAGACTGTGGATTGGTGCCATTGAAGGCTCTCTTTCCTGCTGGTGCTAGAAGAAAGTGGTACCAAGTGGTAATTATGACTATAATTGTCATCATCACTCACTCATTACTCATAGCATAATAAAATAACACAGTGATCCAAAACCCCCAAACATCATGTATATAATGACACCCGTCGTCAGGCCAGAGCTCCTGCACCATATATGTCATAACACCTGTCTGCAATAGCTTAATATATTGTTTTTTTTCATATTTATTCTTAATATTTGAATTGTAATCTTCATATCCTTTCTATTTCTCTTTACTCCCTATCTTCTCTTTTAAAAGCTATGTCTATTTGATGTAATGATTAAGGAAGAAAGGGATGGGATCAACATAATAATTACATTTTTTGTATGGTGTCTACAAATT
>NW_028234431.1:19980571-19993071 GCF_977035675.1 Penaeus japonicus
GCCCGGCCTAGGGGGCTGCCAGTTCTCGCTGGATCTGTCGGCAACGAGTTAATATTAGGTTTTGTAGTTTTGCTGGCATGTTTGATTATCTGGTTAAGAAATAATTAACCAGAAAGTATGTCTGAGTACTCTGGTAGTACATGGTTTGACTTACTCCCCAGCTACTCATGCTCAGTGAGTCTTATGTCATTGGCTTTGTTGACTGCAGTGAGTAGAAATATCAGCCTCACATAACATCTTTGGTCTTTCTTTACCATGACCTATGATGCCCAATGTTTTATAATACAAAATATAATGTTTAGTTAATATTTGTATAATTCTGAAATACCTCAGTCTGTTAGTACTGCACTGAACAATTAGGCTATCCAGGATAGGTTAATATGAGGATAAGTTTTAAGTAAAATTAGAAGAGGTAAAAGTTTTGAAAGTAATATAAGAGAGGAATAAGCATATGAAAATTTTGAAATATTTTCTTTACTTGAAAGAAGCATTTGAGCTTAGATGTACTTTTAACTAAGAATTGTATATAAGAAATAAAAGACAATTGTAAATTACAATGCAACAGTTTCAAGATCATGTTATTAAAAAAAGTACAAATTATGTAAATAGAAAATAGAATGATTTGGTTGTTGGTTGATGCCCAGGTAATAGAGTCATGCTGTAAATGTTAATTATTATTAAAAAGGATACTTCCTCAGATATTTTTATAAGAATTAACCCATTTGTGCCGGTTGACTTGCTATCACATTCAGTGGGTTTTGGGTCAGACGCTGGCGATGAGATATTTAGTCAAGGCCAGTGTACCGGGTGATCTGGCGTACAGAGAATCCCGAGGCTTTAGGCTTATGCGTTCGAATATCCCGGCATTTCGACCATTTAGAGCCAAAATAGCCCCGTTGTCAATGGATTTAGGATGTTTATGCCAGGGAAGTTTGTGAAAGATTCATAGTTTGATTACATACACAAACTGGATCAGCAGGAATCTCAGTCATGCTGTTGCAATAAATCTGTTGTAAGTTGCAGAATTTTGTCATTTCATTTTTCATGAATGATATAAAAATCGACATAGGAATTGAAAATGTATTTCTAGTATATTCAAGTGAAATAACTTGTATTTACTTAAATTTCCTATAAGATTATGATTGTATGATATTTATGCAGTATATAGGTATCAGTTGCTATTATATTTACTGTAGTTATTATGTGGTATCTTATGTCTTTATTTTGTCTTTACATATTTTATTTATCAAACATTTTTCTACTATTGTGGTAATGCATAAGCACAGCATAGCCAGCTATGGAAGTCAATCTGATTGGCAGTAGTTTTGAAAGTCAAGCAGATATTACATTTCATTATGCTATTTATTTATTTGTCTTGTCTTTGTGATTTTCTATATATAGTTTCTGTAGTTGTTATATAGTTGCAGATCTTTATTACTTACAAGAAATGTAAAAGAAATTGTGTAGACATGATTGCTATTTATTTCTTTAGATATATAATGCACATGTTCTCTTTGCATTACACAAATATGCTACCAGTGGTAGTTAGGATAACACTAATGATAATTAAATAATGATGATGATGATATCAGTGAAATAGTGATAATACAACTATTTATCCACAAACTCACACCTATGCAGTGTAGACTGACAGTGACTGCTGCTACGAGGATACTGAGGGGCATTTACTTTTGCCATAACTCGCCTTTATTTCATGTAATAGGAATTTGTCTTGAAACATCATCTGTCATTTACAACAGATGTTCTGGAAAGCAGGCTACTGTTATTGTTTATAGTGTAATGATAAGCATGCATAAAAAAATTGATTTTGTGTATACTAAATTTCTTTCCCTCTTATCTCTTGATGCCAATCAGACTGATGCTGAAGTATTCTTAGGATTTTCTGATCCATGCACCCTGCCTCAGAATCCTGGATGGCCTTTGCGTAATCTGATTACACTTGTCTTACTGAAATGGTAAGTGTCCTAATGTTGTTTATTGTTGGCTGGTTAAGAAAATGAGATATGTTTTTGTAGAAGGAGAGAGAGATAAAGAGGTATTTAGATAAGGATAGCAGTATTGAAATTTAGATTCCATCTGTCTAGGAAAAGAGAGAAAAACAATCTTTAGATTTGGAAAATGAAAGAAAGATTAATTTCCTTAAACATATCCAAGGTCAAAACAGTGGCCGATCCACAAGATCCTGTGCCTGCGAATAAGAACAAGAAGCGGAGTGCAAGATGCTAGTCACAGTATATTTGTTGAGGTTGATTTAGGAGGCATTCTGGATCAAGATGTTACCCCTGAGATGCCATCGTGTCTCGGATGGGAGAAGAACGAGAGGGGGAAAATGGGTCCTCGCATGGTCAACCTGTCTTCCACAATGGATCCAACAAGGTAGTTTGTGATTGTTTATATTTCTGAGTTTCACCTAACAGTATCATTGATAAGATTTTCCGTATTAATTATGCTGTATGTGGTATATGTACATACACATATATTTTTGAGAATGTGTATTTCTTTTACCAGATTAGCAGAGTCAGCAGTAGATCTAAACCTAAAGTTAATGAGGTGGAGAGTGGCCCCACAACTCAATCTTCCAGTTATACAGGACACCCGTTGTTTGCTCTTGGGTGCTGGGACCCTTGGCTGTGGTGTTGCACGTTGCCTATTGGTAAGTAGAATGATTGATCATAATCTGGTGCATTATTTCATAAATTATTATTTTGATTTGCTTTGGTGTGCCATAGACTTTTTTCTAATAATTTTCATGGTCTTAAGTTGGTATTTTGTATCATATGTCTTATGTATTATAAGGTCCAAATCTTGAAAGTTCTAGTCATGTAAAATAAGTAATGTATTACCAGTTGATGTTAACATTGTACTGGATGATACCATCAATATTTGATAATTTACTTGAATAAGGAATGTCTGATTCTTCTTATAATCACTTTTTTTTTTTAATCTCCTGATTTACAGGGTTGGGGCATCCGCAACATAACCTTTGTAGACAGTGGAAAGGTATCATTCAGCAATCCCGTCCGCCAGAGTCTCTTTGTCTTTGACTCCTGTTTGAATGGAGGAGAGAACAAGGCTACAGCAGCTGCCAAGGCCCTAAAGGGCATTTTCCCAAGAGTTGTGAGTTTCTTTTTCAGTATCCTATGTGAATATTGGCTTAACACATTATCTAAGAATCACTATAGATTTCAGTTGCCAAACCTAAAGAGTTGTCAGCCTTGTATGGTTAACCAGAATTATTTCATTAGCTTTGATCTAATACATGTATGAGTAACACATTCCATATTTATAGTATGTTAACCCATTCACGCCGGTTGTTCTTAAATATAATAATTTTTCATAATTTCTCAGACTCTGTTACTTTAGTTTAGGTGTTTGAATGTTATAAAATGAGATATAACGAAAAGAAAATGACGTCACAGAAAACTGTGATATTAATGACATCACGGTGATTTCTGCTTCTTGATAGGTTGAATAAAAAGATCTGAGTCAAAATACTTTTGTAAAATCAATTGTGATTGGCCAAGAAATAAAATAAAGAAAAAAATTACTAATGTAATACTACGTCAAATCTGTCAGTTACCTGTGATATCACGTCACGTCACGTCATGAGGTACATGTACATACTCGTATGTACATGTATGATTATTAATATTGTTCTTTTCATTTTGGTAAAAAAAGAATCAAGCATTAAGCATGTTTTTTGATGCCCCACTAAGAGATTGCTTCCACTTTCCATTGGTATTTTCACATAGAAGTGAAAAATATTGGCAAAGTTCAATAAAAATAAAAGTAAAACACTAGGATAGCATTGCTGTAACATGTTTTTAACTAAAATAACTCCTCTGAACATGGCAATATTTTTATGTGCCAGTACATTATAGATGCGTTCATGAAAACCATAAGAATAGGGTGGGTGAAAAATGCTCTGAGAGGTTCAGCATGGCCCTGCGCAGTGGGAAAACACCATAGCACGAAGCGTCACGCGCTTGTTATCTTCTTGGCGTAAGTGGGAGTAGGCCAAAATACGTTCTGCCGTGAATGGGTTAAGATCAGATGGACTGCAATTTGGGGCTTTAATTCTTCTTGTTTGCCTAGTGCTAGGTTCCTCCAGCAACTATTTGCCTTGCTCCTGGCGGTTTATATAGCCTTATACATTTACTTATTGCTTTGTTTCTTTGTATGATTTTGAGTCTATTTAGTTGTTTATATTAGCCATTTTAGTGACAATATCTTTTTCCTTATATGCTCATTTTATAATCTAGACTATATAGAAAATATTCTAACTGTGAATAATGTGTTGTTAAAGATTAGTTAAGATTAATGTGAAGAGGAAAGTAGGGTTTTGTTATTTGTAAAAGATTTTATAATGAACATTAAAAAGATATTGCATATACATTTTACATAAATATATATGAATGAAAATGCGCATCGCCAAGAGCAGTGGTCGAAATGCAGTAAATAGAGCATAGTTTAGGAAAAGCCATAGTCAGGGGAAAGGGAAGGGTTGAAGTGGTTTAGAGATGTTGTACACCCTCTTGTATATGTAATTTGACACCAGTTCAAAAAAGGGTAAACAGGAGAGGCTAGACATAATGATATTATCATCAGGTGAGATTTTTCTGCATAGAACTATCAGTTTACATGATTAGAGTGATAATTAACGTCATTATGATTAACACAATAATCCTGAATTTACCTCAATGATAACAACATAATTACTGAAGCTAAGTAAAATATTTTTTTGACCCACAATCAATATTGCATGTATAAATATGGACATTTAGGAGAGAGGATTAGCTTCATATACATGCACTTGATGTTTAATTGCAGATTTTGAGTGCATATCTTCATGCACCCTGTTTCAAGGGGTTAACCCCTCTTCAGTACCCTGTGATGATTGAGGGATCCATGAAAGAATGATGATTCCACATAATATAACCATTTGCTCCTCCATTTCATTGAATGATATCCTGTCCTAAAGAATATCCTGATATAAATTTTGAAAGTATTGAGTACTGTCAAGTTCTATTTTTTTTCATTTTGTCACTTTGTAATTATGCTAATTTCATGAATTTGTAGTTATTGTTCATTTGATTTTTGTTCAATTTTTCAGAATTCCAATGGTGTAGTGCTAAGCATTCCCATGCCTGGACACACTGTCAGTGACAGTCTAGTTGACCAGGTTAGAAAAGATGTGGAGACATTAGAACAACTTATAGAGGAACATGATGCCATCTTCCTTCTCATGGACTCAAGGGAAAGCAGATGGCTACCTTCTATGCTGGGCTCAGCAAAGAACAAGGTGAATATGTCTTTGCTGCAGGATTAATTTTGTTTTTGTACTGGAATTTTCTGGAATCTTCCTTGTGGGAATTTTCCCTTTTCCAGTAACTGGCATGTAGTTTCCAATTTAGACAGCCATTTTAAAAGTTACATTAAGACTTTACAATTATCTCATTATATTTCAGTATCCACAAACTGCTGTCATTCTGAGGCATCATCTATTCCCTCTACAGAATTTCTGCTTGCATTTGAAATAATTTTCAGACTATTACTTATAACAAATTATTCTCTCAGTCTGAAATGAGGTAATTCTCACACCTCTCCTCTTGCAGCTGGTCTTCACTGCAGCGCTTGGCTTTGATTCCTACTTGGTCATGCGTCACGGTTTCAGACAGAGAGCAGATGAAGCAAATTCTCCCTCGTCTAGCACCTCCGAGCAACAGGGTGCAACAGCAGGGGCTATATCTGGATCTCCTATTCCAGGCAACCTCTTAGGGTGCTACTTCTGCAATGATGTTGTTGCGCCAGGAGATGTGCGTTTGAACTTAAGTTATCGTATTCTGTTATTTTCCAATATCTTTGTTTTTACCATGGTTTTTATTTTCATTTTTCTATCATTAATGTTCTTATGGTTAATAACCATTACTACTTTCACTTTTTTATGTTGTTATCATTACTGGTATATTGATTACTATAATTAAGATTTAATTTAAGCCATTGTGGATGTGGCACCTTACAGCCTAACTAGTAGTCAGGACTGGTGTTCAACGACCCTGGTGGCACTGGCTAAAAATTTTGTGCTTCAACTGTGAGCAGATCATCTCAATGTTGCATCATATATGCATTGACACCTGTCTTTTAGGCCTAATTGGTGCCTAGTTGGTCATGTGTGTCAGGACACCTGCTGTCACGTCATGAACGCATTGAAACCTGTCTTTTAGGCCTAATCAGTACTGTTGTGTATGTCATGACACCCTTACTCAATGAGTTAATCTGATTCTTTTTAATATTTGTATGAAATTTGTTTCTTGTGTAATAGGATAAATTGGGTGACATTTATAGGAATAATGTGGAAGTATGATTTTTGAAATAAAACAAATATAGCAGACAAAATATTAAAGATAAGTAGCATGCATATTTTTTCCATGTTTGAATTTTGGTTCCCCAGTCACAAGATTTATCTGTTACCTGCCATTTACTGAATCTGAAACAGATTTTATAACTAACAGCTACCTGCTTAAGTCTGCATTTCATTATCAACTGAGAAATTAACCCATTGCAGATGGTTGGTAACAAATATATGGCCTGAGGACAGGCAACATGTAGGTGCCAATATTCATCATGGCATATTTGACATTAGGGGAGAGTGGATCACTGTATTTTGCTATTACAATATGAGTAATAACTCTATTTAGTGACTGATGATACTACAATTTTATTCAGCTGCAACATTGACAAACACTATTAGCTAGCACATATAAGTCTCACAAGAAGTTAGAACACCAAAAAGAAATGACAAATGCAAATTTGCCTTTTAATATTGTAACATGTGAATGAAAACGAGTGTGGAAAGTCACAATATGTCGGATGAAGCTCCATCGCTCTGAAATAGAATCCATCTAGGGTTCCACACAGATGGTATTGGAGCCTGTTCTGGGGTCCAGTGAAGTAGATCTATTCTCGTTCTCAATGGGTTAAGTTCTGAAACTCTGGAAGAAACACCAGAAAATGAGGCTATTCATTTTTAGGAATATAAATTAATAGCTAGTTATTATGCTCTATTTATTTAAAAAATGTTATAGAATTATAGGTGGCTAGACACTCTGTCTACTATGGATTTGTTTTATTATTTCATTTGCACACTTTGGCTCCACAGGGGCTTAGTAACCAGGAGTCAGTCTCACAGCCTATTTGATCTTTGATCTCATCTATTCACTCTGTTCATTTAATTTTCAGGAAAAATGTTTGCATTTCTTATTACTGTTATTATTGTTACTATTGTTGCTATTGTTATTATTATTATTATTATTATCATTATTATCATCATTATTATTATTATCATTATTTTTTATAAAATATTAATAACAGTGATGATAGTAAAGAAAATAAGAGATTCTCTTCATAAAAATTCAAGGAATGCCATAAATAAGGGAGGTCAGGTATGCCTTGTAATTGATTCCTTAGTGACTAAGCACTTGTAGAGCTATCTGTGTGTAAAAAATAATAGGTTAATTACTACCATAGTAAATTGTGTTTGTATACATGACCTCCAGGTGTCAACATGTTGATGAAACATTATTGCATCAGTGCCATCTAATTTACAGCTCTCCTTTATTCTTCCTCCTTTCTTTAGTCAACACGAGACAGAACCTTAGATCAACAGTGTACCGTCACTCGTCCAGGTGTGTCTTATTTGGCGGCTGCCCATGTCACTGAACTAATGGTGTCAATACTGCAACATCCAGACAGGTGAGTGCTACTTTTGCATATTACAATATCAACTTGTAGATAATTTTCAGTTTCTCCCCATGTAGTTATATTAGGGCCTGGTTCAGGAAGATTTTCAATATGTAAGTAGAGGGACTTACCGAATCATTTGATGATTATACAGTAGTCAGTATCTTGGACTCAGGACACAGTGGTTGCCTGTAGTTCCTCAGGGCAATCTAGTTACAAGCCAATCATAGGGTAACTATAGCTTTGTAAACTATATAGGGGTAGATTGTTTGTGATGTAAGGTATTATACAAAAAAGTGTACATGGCTACAAAATTCTTAGAGAAATAAGCAGTTATAGTTTTAAATTTAGATAAGTACATTCTCCATAATGTCTAGTAATAAAAAAGTGGAAGATATCATTAGAAACAATAATCCTTTCTAACAACTGCCGGATACTTTACAGAGGATTAGCAGAAGCAGGCATCAGCAGTCAGCAGGATGTGAAGGAGGGTGTGCTGGGACCAGTGCCTCACTCTTTACGTGGGTTCTTGGGACGGCACCAACAGCTTACTCCTGCAACGGCTGCATTCATGCAATGCCCAGCATGTTCTGACAAGGTTGGACAGCTATTGTTAATGCTAAGCCTGCTAAGTCTCTGTATCTGAACTGTTGATTGAAGTAATTTATACTGTGTTTAGAATCTGATCTGTGCAGGAGCTGCTGAAAATGAACATGAATACTGAGTATTGAATATTTTTGCCTTTCTTTTCTAGATGTTGAAGTATATTATTAAGCCTTAAAAATTATGTGCATTTAATTTTATCCACTTTGTTATAATTTAAATCATATTCTTTCCTTTTACAGGTGGTTTCAGCATATAGAGAAGATGGCTTTGACTTTCTTCTCAAAGTATTCAACACTCCATCATACCTGGAAGACATCACAGGACTCAGTGCTCTTCAGCAATGCACAGATGACTCGCAGGTGATGACCCCTTGGCCTGAGGCTGATGCATGGGTTTTGTAAAACAATATAAGTTGTTCCCTTGTGCCTTTATTTATTTGCTTATGCTATAGGTTATACAAACTTTGATGTGGCCTTATTTACTTTCTGTTTTTATTTATTTATTTATTTATTTTTTGAGCCTTATTATCTTTTTCCTTATTTTTTTTCTTTAACGTGTCTATATGTATTTATGCACAAAAGTTTTTTGACCAACATTTAAAATGTTATATGATTTTGTAGAAATCCTTTGCAGCTACATTACTAGATATATTTCAGTATATAGTTCACAGTTCAGTGTATTTTCATGATTGTTTTAGATTAGATAATAATTTTGGAATGTTTATAAAGTTTTCAGAATGATGAAATCTGACCTTATGCCTGGCTGTGATATTTTTTTAGACATTTAAATTAAAGTGACTATCACAAGAAATGAGAAACAATAACATACTTTTACTTCCTGATTAGAAGTTTATGGATAACATTGAATGAATAATGGAATTTGCATTGATATAGAAAAGTACCAATTATTAACCCATTCGCTCCAGATGACTTGATATCATGTCATGGCAATGTTTCACTCCTGCTGGATGACATCCTATCACATCATGATCTCTCCCTCTAAAGACACATTTTACATAGCTGTATATGTATATACTCATTACAGTTACATTAATTTAGACATATTTTTCTTGACTTCTCAAAATATTGTAAAGAAATACAAAAAACACCTCTCATCACTCTGAGAAGCTGCACACGCTTGTTATTACCCCTGCAGGTGCGGCATTAGGGAAATAATTGCCCTGTTGTGAATGGCTTAATTGGGTATTTATATGATGTCTGTATCAAAGCCATTGAGATGTTATTTAGTACAGTATTGTATTTTTTTATTACTGATATTTGTATTCAATATGATGATATAAGTAACTGAAAGCAACCAAGTTGACTTACAGTGGCTGTGAATACATCTTCTTGAGGTTGTATCTACATTGTTTTGCATTATTTGGAAATTTATTGTTAGTTATTTTTTTATTTATTATTGTGAACACTCTTTCAATGATTAGAGCTAAACTTTTTGAGTGATGTTATTATTGTAACTCTGTGTTATAATGTTTCATTTCAGTGTTATTTGTTATAAGATTATAAGATTCAGTTTAGTGAGCTCATGTTCATTCCTTGTTTACATAGGTGTTGTAGCATGCTCTAATTTTTTGTATGTGATTTGTGTCCTTTGCTAAGTCATGGAATATCAGCTGTATAATATGGGCAGTAAGTTTATTTGAAATTTGACTGAACTCAGCTAGAGTTATATTCATTATATCTTTGTAAATCTAAGAAATGTAGTAAAGGAAAATGGGGATTATATATATATATATATATATATATATATATATATATATATATATATATATATATTATATATATATATATATATATATATTATTATTTTTTTTTTTTTTTTTTTTTTTTTTTTTTTTTTTTTTATATATATAACTATATTGTGAAATGTAATGCATATGGTTTGTGAGACTACTACTAAGAGGAATTTGCTCATATAAAAACTGTTTATCCAGATTTTATTGTAACTTTGCAGACAAGTCTCAGGCTTACAACAGAAAAATTATGTAGGATTAGTTATTCTTTTTTATTATCAATTCATGTGAACAGGAGTGGTTAATTAGACATGTATTTCTCAGTTAAAGTAACATATGACCACAATTTTCTATCCATATATACTCATATACAAGATGCATGATTTGACACATTGACTAGACATTGAAATAAACTGTTTTATGTCAGAAGTAAGGGGAAAGAGCTGTAAATATTATAGACAAATTCATATTAGGTGTTATAGTTTGGGATACTCAGGGCTTGCATTATGATAGCTTTCATATCACTTTTGTGCCTTTTGCTAGCAGAGTATAGTAAATCAGCCTTGTGTTCAACTTATATGATATTTTTCTAACCTTAACTCATTTGTGCCGAATGACGTGACATCACTTCATGAGAATATTTCGCTCCTTCTGAATGAAGTCCTATCAACTCATGATCTCTCCCTCAAAATATTGTTACAAATGTATATACTCAATGGAGTTCCATTTGTATAAACACAAATACAAAAACCTCATATTATCACCTGTTGAATTGGCCTCCTATAATCATAGAGCAGCTTCGCGTCGGGAGAGATTTGGCTTGACTGCATGCACTTGATATCTTGCTAGCGGGATTGGCATGAGGCAAATATAAGCCTGTGCGAATGAGTTAAAAAAACATTTGCGGATAGGGCACCTAACAACCTAACTGGCAGTCAGGATGGCTGGCAGCACCGGCTAAAGATTAGAGGGATGGGGAAAGTGTTGTCTCCTCCCTCTGTGTAGCGAGACTAACCCAAACAGTATTTTTCCATAAATCCATCACAAAATGTGGGTTTAGGCTGACTTTGGAACCCTGTATCTCTGAAGCTACAGACACAATACTTCATGATGTGTGACTGCTTCAACTGTGAGCAGATCCCGATGTTGCGTCTTGTATGCATTGGCACCTTTTTTTAGGGCTAATCAGTGCTGTCATGTATGTCATGACACCCGTACTCAATGGGTTAAACAATGTATTAGTGGTGAGATAATCCTAATGTTTACAAATGAATATTAGTCATCTGCAGATATAATTCTTAGGGAATAAATTATGCGAAGCAAGATAGCAGAAATATTTGCAAAAAATGTTTTTGTTTATTTTATTGTCTATTTTTGCTTACATTGTTGAATGGTATGATTTCCAATTGGTAAGTTAGATTTTTTTTTTTAATGGCTGGATTGAATTATTCTCCTAGTCAAATACATGAAGCCAATTGAGTGCAAAATTTTGTGTAAACAAAAGAGAAAAGCCGAACAATGATATATCTCTACCATTCAACAGCACAAGCAATTGTCTTTCCTGCCTTATGTTCATGTTTAACACGAAGAACGTTTTTTATAAAGTTTATGTTTTAGTACTTGACTATATAGAAGGCACATTGTAAATAAAACAAGTGGTGCTGAAATCCTTTAGCAAAGGGAATATTATAGGGAATATATGAGGTATTTTGTGTGAAAGTGAATAGCCTATCTAAATATTATGTCAAAATTAATGAGAATTTTTTTATATGTGGAAATTAAATACATTGAAAATAGGATGATATGGTATGCAACATTAAATTTAGAGTTCATACATCATTAAAGGTTTTATTGACCTATACTATGATTAGTTGCATCAGTTTTAAGTTTCTTGAAAATTAACTTCTGTTATATTGATTTATTATTAAAATATTGTATCTGTGAAATAACAAATAAAGTGGGCTTGTCATTGTTGTCTGCAAAGGAGGGGTTTGTGATAAAGGAAGTGAATTAAGATGGAATTTCAGAATTAGTAGTAGTAGATAACAAAAGCATAAGGGATATATTTAACCAACTTTCTATCAAATAGTTTTTTTTTTCTTGAGTTATCCTAAGGACCAAAAGTTAGATATTTAGGGGTTGGTCATAGTAAAACCACAATAACAGGTTTAGAAGTCTAAGATGATTCACAGAAGATGGACTTTATGAGGATGATGGAAAGAATAGGAAGTACTGTGTGAATTAAGTCATTACAAGTGTCTTTTTAGAATAAATAGAAAATTGTTTGAGCAACTTATATGAATATGAAAATAAGTATTTTCCTTTTTATTGCATGTTTAATTTATATCTTAATTTTTTAGTAGATCCATGTAATTTGTGTTTT